>NC_063216.1:40319539-40624148 GCF_020740725.1 Corvus hawaiiensis
ACTTCTTCTCCTCAGTAGAAAATAAAAGTTTAATGCTTACCTCTGAAGGGAGAATTTTTGTGTAGTGTCAGTTTCTTGGTTTCTGAGTACAGCAGAGCAAAGGGTGTGAGTTGTGCTAGCACTTGGACTGTCAGTGGGTTTTTGTTTATGAACCTCTCTGGACATGGCTTTCTGGTCACTCATTTTCTACTTTCTTGCAGACAGCCTAGCCAAATGCTTGGCACTTGTCTCTCTATAGCTATGCTTAGATGTGTGTAATAGTGGTAGTGAATGCTAATGCTTGTATGTCAGTGCTTATCAGGTATTTGTACACTTAGGAAGAGAAACAGCTTTCCTCCATCTCTGCAGAGGAGTAACTTAACAGGTCTAGTAGCTCTTGTACTTAACACTTCTTATAGACTTATATGAAGGTGGGCTTTGGCTTGATCTATCAAACATGACTCCAAAGAAAACTCAGGAAGTTACTGTAGAAACAAGTTTTACCTATAGCTCTAGGTAAATACAGCAGTGGTGATTTAAAAACTACCATTTTTAAGGAAAATAGAGAACAACTTGGTGTGAATGACAGAAGATACATTATATATTTTGTAAAGTGTTTTATCAGTTGCCCATGTGGGATCTGGGGATGGGAGAGCTCTTTCTCAGTTGTTTGCTCAGCAATTGAAGAGATTGCTGTACTCTGTAACAGTAAAAAATGTGTTGATTGTAATTATAGCAAATAGCATTTGCAAGCTCAAGTAGCTGTTAAGACGTGACTGCTGCAGATTAGAATTCTTTGCTACAAGGAGCTTAATCTTGTGAGAATCACTGTACCTGTGAACAAAGTGTCTGGAGCCTAAGCATTAGTAGGTTCTGTGGCACAAGGAACATGGAAACAGAAGTTTTTCTGGATGTGTATTCAGCAGTTCCCAAGGGAAGATCAACAGCTTCAGTTTGACTTACAAAAACTTTAGAAAAGTCAGGAAAGGCTACTAAAATAAAATGTGTGATTAATAAGATGGATTTCAAAAGCTGTTGCTGTAATTAATGGTTTGGCATCCTTTTTTAGAGTAAGACACCTGCCATGTCAGGTGCATATGCTGGATTAAAACATGAAACCAAAAAAGCTCTGGCATAGAAAAGCTTGCATGACAGTAGTCCTGTTAAAAATACTTTTCATGTTAAGTTCGTTTTTAGGATTTTTTTGTTGGTTTTCTTGTGTGTTTTTTGGTTTTTTTTTTCCAAAACATGGCATATAAATAAAAGTATCAGTAAAAGTTGAAGGCATGCTAACTATAGGGATTCAAATAAAAGACCAAATAACACTGAAAAGTAAGTTTCCATTAAGAAACCTTGGCATCAGAGCCATAGCTTCTTCAGTGACATCATTTGTCAGCTACTCAGAGATGTAACTAAAGTGTTTGCTTGAAGAGCTGATGTATAATTTCCCTTATTTGGGAGATCCTCCAAGGGCTTTGTATATCAACAGTTGCTTACCTGCACATATTGTAACAAGTACTTTGTCTTTTCAAGACAAACTCTCATGATGGCATTTGAAAGGCTTTGTTCTTTAATTTCTTCTAGGATTTTGAGCCCTTTTAATTTCTTCTCTGTAATTATCTAATTTTATTTATATTGCCAAGCTAAATGACTTAAATATGGGAGAATTTTCTGGGTGTTTTTTTTCCAGTTCATTTTGCTTTGTCATGTTTCACTGCTGATAATGTATTTGATAACATGCTTTGCATTCTGTTGATACTTGGAGGGTGCTTATGCAGAATTTAAACAACTAACAGTCTAAGTCAGCTGATTTGGACTGCTTCATTGCAGCTTAAACTGTAAATATTACTTGGGTTTTGAACTTTAGGTCAGAACCTTCAGTTTTTAAAACAAAAATGGTTTAAAATCTGGCTTCGGCTGTTTTGCAGTTGATCTCATGATAGGCTGTAAAGTTGAGGAGTGTCACTTAACTAGGAGTGATATCACTAACTTTTTGAATACACTTCTGTACTTATCTTTTGGTAGCTGTCTGTGATTCATGAGACCTGTATTACAACATACAGTTGCGTAAGTTTCTCTTTTTAAGAAGTTCTGTGATCTAGATGAAGGTGGGCATAGGGAAACACAGGCCAAAAAAATAATCTGATCCTAGGATAGAACAGTGACAGAGGTAGGAATTTTTTTAATCCAGGTAAATTGCCCCCATTTGTCTTTTTCTGTCCTCCTCTCTCCTTGTTCTGCTTGTGTTACAGAAACTGGATTTTTTACAATCAAATCAATCTGCCTCATAGCTTTTAATAAATAAATGGCATTGATTGGCTATTGGTGCTTTTAGAGTTATAAAAGCAGTCTCCAAATTCAAGTCTTCGCCTGTAGAGAGCTTAACAATGTGCTGGTGTTTGTAGAAACCCAGCATGTGCCTTACTTTGATTTATTTCTCCAAGAAAGGTCTGGTGAGGGTTGGTTCCTTCAGTACTATCAGCAACCATTGAGACATATGATGTTTACATCTCTGCTTTTCCTCCTCCTCTATAGGATACCTAAGATGACTCTCCATCCCCCCAAACCCATGACTGCACTATAAATTTCTCTCTGGAATGTTTTGACTTTGCTTAATGCAAGGAATTACAGAATATAAGGAATTGTTCCTGTAAAGCCAAATATGTAAACCAAAGGTTTCCTTATACTTTGGCTTTTGTCAGCCTCAGAGTGTAGGTTTTGAAATGCTTTTAGCACTTCCAGTTACTCTTGATTCACTGAGAATATTATGGCTCCGTTAAAGTGTATACTTTCTTAATCCCAATTGTTTTTCATAAAATGTTAAGGGTTGGAAGGGACCTTAAAGATTGTCTAATCCCAACCAAACCCCTGCCGTGGGCAGTGACAGCTCCCGCTAGACCAGGTTGGTCAAGACCATATCCAAACTGGCTTTGGACACTGTTAGGGCTGGGTCATCCACAACCTCCCTGGTCAACCTGTTCCGGTGTCTCACCAGCCTCACAGTAAAGAATTGCTTCTGCTGTCTAGTCTAAATTTCCCCTCTTCCTATTTGTACCCATTGCTCCTGGTCCTATCATGACAGTTCCTGACAAAAAGTCCTTCTCCAGCTTCCCGGTAGGCCCCCTTCAGGTACTGGAAGATTACTATGAGGTCTCCATGCAGCCTCCTCTTCTCTGGGTTGAACAGCCCTGATTCTCTCAGCCTGGCTCTGCAGGGGAGGTGCTCCAGTCCTCTTCTCAACTTCATGGCCCTCCTCTGGGCTTGCTCCAACAGTTTCATGCCCTTATTTTGGGAGCATCAGAGCTGTACACAGCACTCCATGTGGGGTCTCACAAGAGCAGTGTAGAGGGGGAGAATCTCCTCCTTCGGCCTGCTGGCCACACTCCTTTTGATGCAGCCCAGGTTATGGTTGGCCTTCTGGCCTGTGATTGTATGCTGACAACTCATGTTGAGTTTTTCATCAGACATCACCCTCAATTCCTTCTCCACAGAGCTGCTCTCAATCATCTCTCTGCCCAACCTGTAGGTGTGTCAGGGTGAAGTCCAGTTTTAGTAATGCTCTGGCTTTAGAAGTTGCATATAAAGAATCTTTCTTAAAATCTTAGGTTAAGATGCAGATTAGGCACAGTTTAGGCACAGTGTGGTGGTGGGGGGTTCTGCAATTTTCTAGCTTTCTGAATGTAGGACTTAAAGTTCTAGACAGTGCAGTGGGCTTGAATTTTATCAGTTGGTGGAACCTGACTCCATGATAACAAATGCTTGGAAAGAAGTTATTAACCACTCTAGTCAGTATTGCAAAAAGTTGTCAATTTCTTAGAGGATAAGTATGATTCCCTCCTTGTCCGAAACACTGTATTCCTACAACAGCAATACTGTTGCCAGTTTAGCAGAGAATGAGGAATGGAGGGAAGTTCTTCCTAATATGTGATCACAGAATTAACTAGGTTGGAAAAGATCTTTAAGATACAGTCCAACCTATGACCTTAAACCACCTTGTCAACTAGACCATGGCGCTAAGTGCCACATCCAGTCTTTCCTTAACACCTGCAGGGACAGTGACTTTACCACCTCTCTGGGCAGCCCACTCCAATGCCCTGTGACCCTTTTGTGAGGAATTGCTTCTTAATGTCCAACCTAAACCTCGCCTGGCACAGCTTAAGTCTATGTCCTCTTATCCTATTGCTGGTTGCCTGGGAGAAGAGACCAACCCTCACCTGGCTACAGCCTCCTTTCAGGTGGTTGTAGAGAGTGATGGGGTCTCCCCTGAGGCTTTTCTCCAGGCTAAACATCCCCAGCTCCTTCAGCTGCTCCTCTTAGGACTTGTGTTCCAGACCCTTCACCAGCCTTGTTGCCCTTTTCTGGACATGCTCCAGCATCTCGATGCCCTTCCTAAATTGAGGAGCCCAGCACTGGGCACAGCACTCAAGGTGTGGCCTCACCAGTGCTGAGTACAGGGGAAGAATCACTTCCCTGGTCCTGCTGGCCACAGAATCTGCCTTCTTGGCCACATGGGCACAGCTGGCTGTCCGCTGCTGTCAGTCAGTACCCTCACGTCCCTTTCTGCCTGGCTGGTGTCCAGCCACTCTGTTCCAGCCTGTAGTGCTGCCTGGGGTTGTTGTGGCCCAAGTGCAGGACCCAGCACTTGGTCTTGTTGAACCTCATATCATTGGATTCAGCCCATGGATCCAGCCTGTGCAAGTCCTTCTGAAGAGCCCTCCTACCTTCCAGCAGATCAACACTCACACACAACTTGGTGTCGTCTGTGAATTTCCTAATGGTAGACTCAATCCCCTCATGCAGATCATCAATAAAGACATTAAATAGGACGGGGCCCAATGCTGATCCCTGAGGGAGGCCACCAGGGACTGTCCACCAACTGGATGTGGCACCAGTCGCTGCTCCTTGGGCCCAGCCATCCAGCCAGTTCTTAACCCAGCAAAGGGTGCACTTGTCCAAGCCATGGGCTGCCAGCTTTTCCAGGAGTATGCTGTGGGGGACAGTGTCAAAGGCTGATGAGTAGCAGAGTGATAGGGTGTTCTGGAATAACTAGGGAAAGGTAATGTGTCTGCCCCATTTTCTGCAAGGGGGGGTGGAGGAAATGAGTATCCTTCAATTTGAAAATTACGCCAGGCACAGTGCCTAAACTGAAAAATACAGCAGGGCTATAATGTAGTGCCTAGATGGACTGGTCTGTCATGATAGAGAATCCTCTCCTTAGCCAGCAAGGGGTGAGTTTCTGCAATTGAGTCAGCAGTCTGGCTACTTCGCTGTCTTGGATTTAAATGTGTACTCTGAGGCTTGTTTAACCTGAGGCTTTTGACTTGTCATCAGGTGTATCCCTTTGTCACAGGTAATGTCCAGAAAAGCAAGAATCAAAGGGAAGTGCTGCATCTCATTGAAACAGTGCAAAAGGTCAGATTGAACTGGTTATGGTAAAGGTTGTAGGACGTGCAGTATTGAATAAACCTTACTGAAAACCTTTTTCTGAAGATGCTGTTGTTACAAGCAGCTGTGGTCAAGAAAAGTTAAATTTTTGCAACAGAAATAGGTATATTTATAGGCAGGTATGAGGAGGTTATAGATTAGAGCGAACTTTTAGGGATTTGATTGTTTACTTAGCTTTAGAAGTATTTGGAGATGTCAGACTTTCTGATCTATTTCACTTAAAGAACTTTTCATTTCTACCCCAAAGAGTGGGAGTGTGTTTTTGAAACAGGCTGCTGTGATGGTTATGGTCTAAGTGTATATACTTTTCTCCTCTCCCACTTCAAGTGTAAGTTATATTTTATGGTTAATAAATCTTAACATTGAGTGGCTTGTCTTTTGCAGCTATTAAGAATTGTTTTCATGTCATATAGTGATACATGTGATACCCCCTGTGTTCAAGATTGAATAGGCAGGTGTGCTCTAGAACCTTCAGATGTGTAGTAGTCATGTAACTAATCTGTAATATCACCACGTCTTCATACTGTTTTTACTAGAGTTTACATGTAGTTACTACAGTTCCTGTATGGATAGGAGAGGTGCCTAGCTGATTGGCAGTGCTCTTCAGCCATAAAGCAAAGAGCTAAAATTTTGGCTTTAATTAAGTCTCTGAATCTGATGCAATAAACTTTTGCAACATTGTTTTTGAGCTTGGGAATTGAAGCCAATGTCAGTAATATTTTTTTTAGAAGAATGTTCAAATTGACAAGCTTTAACTTTCAAGTCTCTAATTTAGTGTTGTTTTTGACCTGTGATTTCAATATATGTGTCACGTACAATTAAAGAATTCTGCATTTTCTGTATTGTCATAATTCTTTCCTGTATTTTGCCAGTAGTCATAACAACTTGTACTTCCACTAAGCACCATAAATCACTAATCTTTTTTTTTTCCCTGAGCTCTTGCAAAGGACTGTGGGGAAGGAAAAGGATGGATGTTCTGCATTTGCTAATTGGTAAACGTACAAGCTGTACATGCCACTGAATATGGAGATAGTCTTTGAATGCATGAAGCCAAAATCCTGGCTCTCCATCACTGTGATATGGGATTATTTACTTTGTAATTTCATCCAACATTTGAGCTACAACTCCTAGAAGTAGATACTAAATTTTCCAGTAGTAGCTGAATCTCAGGAGTAAAGCTCAGTGCAAGTTTTGCCTCAGTTGATGAAGTCCTAGAACACTTACTTTGATGAATTTGGATTTTATTTTGTGCATGTACAGGCACAGGCAGCTCCTTCTGCTTGTAACCAACTATGATGTGTAATCAAGTATAGCCAGATTGCTCTGACCTCCTGCAAGCTGGTCTCCTAAAATGGAAATTATTCATTTTGCAGATGGAAATTGGAGCCAAGAAGCTGTGAATTCTAGGACACGAATACTGAAGCAAATTAATAACTTTGTTCTTCTGTTCAAAAACCAAATGAGAGTTGAGTCTTGCATTCGCCACTTGCTTTCAATCTGTGATTTTTTTTCCAAAAAGTCAGCAAGTATTTGTATGAAGACACTGCTTACTATCCAAAGTTTTTTGTTTCTTTTTTCAAATAAGTCTTTTCTTCGTAATTCTTACTTTCCCTAGTTTCCTCACCTAAAGCTACAAACTCTTGCTTTTCCCTAACCTTTACTTCTGTGGCTGCTGTTTTAGGGAGTTAGTGTTACTTTGCATTGAATCAGCTTTTACTGATTGAATGGCAGGAAACCAGGATAGGTTGACAAATATGTACATTTTCATGCAGCAGTGACACTGATCACCTGTGGTTGTAGAGGTTGGTATGGAATTGCTAAGAGGCCTATTAAAAGTAGAGGTGACAAATTACATGCTTAAAAGCACACTTCCATGAATCTGTGACTCAGTATTAAATGTACTGGAAGATTTACTGTTTCATTCTTAGTTTAGCTTTGGAAATCGAAGACAAAAACTGGGTGAAATTGTACTAGTGCTGTTGCTAGTGTTCTGTGCTGTTCCTAGGGGACTACTTATTTAAACTTATAAAACCGTCATTAAACTGTTGTAGAAATCTTCAGTCTTGTGTGAAAGCTTGCTGCGTATTTTAGGTTTTCATGGAGGCTTGGAACTAGCACTACTTCAGGTTTAGTTTTTGACAAAAATCTGACTTGCAGGCAGAAGCAGAGCTGGAAATACATGCAGGCAAACCACCAAACAGTTCTGTTAACATGTTCCCAAGGGTCCTGTGTACACTGGAAGAAAAAATATGCAGCCTCCTTAATCTGCATTCCTGGTAGCCATACTGAAACTTTGCCTTTAAAGAAAGAAGGCTTTTGTGGTTGTACCCTAAGGCTGCAGAAAAACCCCAAAACCCTAATGCAGTGAGAGATGCAAACTGGTAAGCATCTTTCCCAATATCCAGATCACACTAAGAATTCTTTTTGGTGGAAAGTGCTTTTTTGGATGACAATTAAGAAGGTGAAAGACAAAATAGAGAGCTGTGGTTTGCTGAAAATGATGTAAAAGAGAAAAAACCCTCAAAACTGTTGTATTTTGGTGCCTTATTTTTTTTTCTTCCCGAGGTTAACAGAAGGAATAAAGTGAGTTTTGTTTTGCACATCTTTTTCCTATGTGCATTTAGCCAGCAGTTTTAGAATGCTGTTTGATATTATATTGACCTTGATACCTTGTAGTGTGGTCTTTCCTGTTTTAGTCAGTCTGAACAAGGAGTTTCTTCCCAGTCTAAAGGCAGGCATACAGGCTTCAGTCTGCTGAACAGGGATGTCTTTGCTCAATCTATTCCTGGATCTAAGAGCTTCCTTTCTTTGGGAGGTAGGTAGGCATGTGTTGTAATCTTTCCACCTACTGCAAAGTTAGTCTGGACAGAAGTTGTATGGTCTTAATTCCTGAAAAGCATGACGTAGGAAACAGAGAAATGAGTGGAGAGGAGGAATTGCTGCAGCTTCTCAAGCAGAAAGGCTTTGTTACAAAAAGAGAGTAACAAGTTTTGTTATAGCAAAGCATTCTTTGTTCCACAAAACAGAAATGTAAAATGCAGTTGTTAACTTCAGGGCTGTGTAAGTAAGCAAATGTTTATTTAATACATGGGTTATCTTACACTACTTTCCTAGAGTTTGTAGCAGTCTTGCCTTACATTGTCTTTTGACTTTTTTTTTTTTTTTATTGATATGTGAACTGGTGACTAAAACGTGCCAGGAGGCACTGGCTTCATGAGAAATGAGTTAGAACAGAAGGTGGGTTTTTTGGTGTGGCTTTTTTTTTTTTTAATAGAAGTATGGTTTAGATTGTCTGCTTTGAATAATGTTTCTCTGAATTGGATACAGAAACTTAGATGCCCAGTATAGTTCTTCAGGAGTATTGTTTGGGGAGATCGGGACTTTTGCTAGTGTGCTAACTAATGCTTGTCTGTGTGGTTTTCTTGTTTTGTTTTTAGTTTTTTTTTTTCCTTTTTGGAGACACTGCTGGGTTTTGCTACACTCCGGTAGCTTTTTGGCTATTGAAGCAGAAATTTCTTCCAGAAAACCTGAATTGCTCCACAGATGTGGATATAGATCTTTCTGGAGATCCTGGTCCATGTTTAGAGCTCTTAGGTGTTCCAGTAATATGGGGACTTATGTGGTAACTGCTGTATCCAATGGCTTTTCTCTCATGATGTACCTGACATACAGAGACAGCAGAAATCCCTGATGAAACAGTGACTTCACTTGTGCTAGGCTTTGTACAGACCTCTGGAGACATCGTTCCTGCTCTACAGTGCATCATAGTGGAAGATGTATATGAAGTTTGGGGAGGAAGAACACAATCAAATACATGAAATATGCTTGCTCGCTTGTTAATGTTTGATTCTTTGTGAAGAAAAATTATTTTTTTACTTATTGATACCATTTTGTCAAACGTAGGTTGTACTTCATTTGTATCTGTAACTGGTGATTTGAGGGGCTCTAAAGTAGTACTGGGGGGGGGGCGGGGTGGATTATCCATGGTTCCTGGGCTGTTTGGTGTTTTCTTTGTGGTGTTTTGTTTGTTTTTTAACTTACCTGATTAATTTGAGTAGTTGGGTAGGCATAATTACTCAGAACTTCTTTAGGGTAACTTTACTCCAACTTGTAAATATTCTGGCATTTTTTTGAAAACAGGAATGCTGTCATGTGAAATTATCTGATCCTGCAAAATACATTTTTTTTTTTGTAATACTGTCTTCACACATTTAATGTAATAGCTATTAAAGAAAAGAAAAGCAATCTTGCTGTTCAAAGACTTTATTTCTAATGTGACAGAGAGGATCTTTCAACAGTGTCTAATTTTATAAAGTTTTCATTTATATAAAGCCAAAATCCTAATGTAATAAATTAAAACTACACAGTTGATTACCTTCTTGCGTATGAGATGGTATAAGTTAAGATCCTTGGTGGTAAAAAGATCTAAAAGTTGCGTTTCTAAAATCCATCCAAGAGGTGATAAAACTGTTGCTTATGTGTTACTTGAGGGCAAAAAAGGAATGGGTTAAATTTTGTATATTGGTATTAAAGTATTCTAAATTTTTTAATTTAAGTAGATGAGCTGTAACTCTTGCTTCAAGCTCATTTTAATTGTTAATTTCAGAAAAATTTATCTTGCTTTAACTATAGTTCTGTAGTTGTGATGTTCTGAACATGCTTAGACTTAAAGCATCCAATAAAAACAAAGTAGCGTGTAGTACTGGAAAAAATGACTCAGTACGAGTTAAGAACAGAAATTAGCTAAAAGGCAAACAGTAATTCTTAAAACAGAAGCTAAGTTTAAGCACTTTCATAAATGAGGTTGAAGATCATTCTGTTCTTCTGGTTTGCTAGTTACACGAGTGCTTCAGTGTTCATTTGTAATTTTTACTAAAATTTCCCAGTTTGCTAGGATTGGTCTACTACTACCTTAGTTCCAGAACCATACGACAACACAGTACAGTCATCTGAGATTAAGGTACAGTTTAACTGAGGAAACTCATACTGCACAATTATAAATGACAGCTGAAGAATAAGGGTGGTGCCAGTTTGCTTGTCTTCTGCCAATAGCTGTGTGCTTCTTTGGAGTTATGAGGAGGTTGCTGGTGGCACAAGGGCCATCACCTCTTCAGTTTCTCTGGTACTAGTCTGCATGCCTGAGTTCAAAGATGTAGATCAATTCTCAAATGAAAGAAATAAGCCATTTCCTTATGAGCAAGACAAATCATATATTGCAGTTCCACATTTAACCTTCATTTAGACCTCATATCTTGAGTTCAAGACCTTAAGGTACAGGATAATTTTGAATATTAAGCATTAATAGGGAAGATTGCTGTAATTAGGGAGTCATTACTTCATAGTTGTTAGTGAGTCTAGCTCATAGGATTCTCATATAAAGAATGATGTTAATCAAATCAACAATAAGGCGCTTCTTTCCTTGGATTCTTGTTTAATTCAAGCTGTTCTAACTATACCTTTGCCCAAGTTAAAACTAATAAATAGAATGTTCTACCTAAATTACATGGTCATATTCTGCAGTGTTGTATTCTTGCTAGACCTGTAGTTAGACATGTAGCAGGTACCTACCAAAATAATACCTGGAACTTGTGTTGTAATACACATTGCAATTGGGTAGACATTTATTTTATAGATACTTCTTTTGTTACCTCAGTACTCCCTAAATATACTTATAAATAACATGGCAGGAACTAACTCCTGATTTTATGATATCCAAATGAGCTCCAAATTACAGAGAACTGGCTTTGTCATCAGGCTTCTCAAAGAGGAAGTGAAAATTAAACAGAAGAATTAAACAGATTTTCTTCAAGGTGATGATTCTCAGGTTTACACTTCTTTTACCTTCCCACATCCAATCTTTGATGTTGGCTCCTGCTCTCTCCATTATGCAAATGGCTTAAGGCACAAGCATGTATCAACTTCTTCCCTAGATAGCATTAGCTTCCCAAGTAAGAATGGGGAAGTGCTGGAGCAAGGGCTTTGGTGTACCTTTATAGGCACTGGCCACATTTGAGTCCATCAAGAGTTTTCTAATCTCATTGTTTGAGTCCACAGACAGCTGAACACAGCAATTTAAAACATGGGGAAAATGAACACATTGTGCCCCTTTTTTTGCTGTCCTGTTTGCCATAATATCAATTCAAATTACACTTTAACTTCTTCACCAGCTATTTTTGATCACTTTTAAGAACATTATTAACCAATGCCTGATGCCTTCATCTGAAAGCCTCAATTTTCAATGCTTGTGTAAGAAAGAGTGATTAATTTATTTACAAGTCTTTATAGGGCTCTACTTACTGTAGACAGTAGTGAGCAACAGACTCAAGAACTGGAGCTTGCTTCTACTCCTAGAAACACTTAAACTTCTGTAAATACCACAACTTCTCCAGAATTATCCACAAGCCTTGCAGACTTGCGGCTAAACTCTACAGCCCTTGCTATACTTGGAGCATCCTTTTTCAGTGCTCAAGTTTAAAATTATATCTTCTAGATTCTCCAGAACTATAGCTATAACTTTAACATGTTTCTAGGTTTTCCCTATCTCTATAACAATAAACAACTCATATCCAAGCACAGAGTTTGCATCTGTTTTAGCTAAATGAGTTGCTTAGCAAAAGGAACTACCTATGGTAATACCTAAACCTGTTTTACAGCAGTACTTATCGAAGTACTTTTTCTGGTCTGTTAGATAATTATATACTCTGCTTTTGGAATAATGTGGTTAAATGCAAACCCTAGAGCAGCAAAATGGTGTATTTTGTGTCACCATTGTTTTTGCTTGCTATGTTCATGTGGGTCAGCTTTGGGTTTGACACAGCTCAGTTTTATTCAGCTTGGTTAAAGACCTTATGCATTCATAAATGTGTGGGTGTCCTGTTGTTTTTCATTAAGGCGGTGGGAATTGATTCTCATAACCATCTTAAACTTTTGTCTTCTGAAACTCAACTTGTACATTGATTTTAGTGCAAATGTATACATATTTTATTGATGAGTATATCAATGAAATGGTGTTGCATGAAGATACAAAGAACAGCTGCAAAGTTACTGGAGGTTTCTTGACCGGAAAGTGGCTTGATTTGGATTCAACTAGTCTGGATCTGAACTTTTTCTTCTTCACTTTGAACTCAGAAAGTGAGTGTTGCATCCTGCTATGTATCTTCTTTCACAACTGTCCTCTGCAATTGAGATGCAATTTTGTGATTAAAATGAGGATGAGCACTGTCCCAACATGGTTCAAGGTCAGCCGTTTGTAGGTTTTCAAAGAATGCTTGTTTACCTTTGTGATCTTACTAGGCTTAAAACTTTAAAATTGTCACATATTAAAACTTTTTAATTTTCCCTCACTTGAATTTCCATTCTTTTCCTAAACGATCATTAAAGACTGGTGGGCTGAATTTTGTTGATAATCAATTACCATCTCTTCTCACTATTCCTAGGAAGCAGGAGTGGAATGAGGAAATGTGAACTGATTCTAAAATTTTTGGCTAGTGACTGGATAAGAAGGCCCAGAGTGACTGTGCAGCATCAACTCCTGTTTGTGTAGGGCCCCGCTCTGCACAAACTTGTGCACTGCAGCTTAAGATGCTTAATTGCAAAGTATGTGACTGTTTTAGCAACCTGTTCTGTCTCAGACATTAGTGATTTCCCTGGGAAGAAAGTAAACTATAGGCCAGACTAACCTGGAAAGGCAAAAACTCACCATTTCATTTGCTCCTCCCTTCTTGCTCACTAGCACACTACAGAGGAATGCTTGTGATATTCATATGTCTGCAGCATGCTACAGTTGTGTCACATCTTTTGCCTAACCTAATTTAGTCTAATGAGTAGGTCCTCAGCAGAGCAGTAGTAGGTATTTTCTGTGCCATTCCTAAAGCCAGGAGTGTTAATGCCATATTGCTTCAGTTTTACTCAGTGCTTTATATTTAGTGCAGGACTGATGGCGAGTGACTTCGATTCTAGAAGTGTATCAATATAGTCCTTTCAAACAAAAGTTCAGCATCCCAGCTGAGGCATCCCACTGAGGCAATCTCTGCCCTTAAAGATTTCTTCTAAGGAAAGCCCATATATGTGGCTTTTTGAGTCTAAGACCACGTAAAATGTGCTTCTAGCAAGTTGATACCCTGCAGAGCAAAAACACGGTTGTAGCTACTCTAAAGTTATCTGAAGTAGCTTGTTATAAATAAACATTTTTCTGAACTAAGAATGCATTTACTTTAGATGAGGTATAGATACTGTGAACTACGGTGCTGTCGTTATTATAGACTAAATGCCTACTTAAGCGCAAGGAAGCAGCTCCTGTGCATTCCCATGCCCATTCATTCTTGTGTAGGGAAGTTTAATTTGTTCACTTGGCAAGTCATGTGGTAGATGAGCTTGCAGTTGGAGTGCAGTAACTTCTAAAATACTGGTATAAGAACTAATTGAGCAGTCCTTTAAATTGCTACTTAGGTCAACCCAGTGACACGATCTTCAGAACTAGTCTTAGCTCGCCTCTGTGGATAAAATTTACAGCTTCTTAAGGAATCTTTGTAATTTGGGGGAATGTTAGCCAAATGAATTCCAAACTTGAGTAGAGATGGCTCTTGATTCATAGTCTGGAATATAGGTTTCAAATGTATTTAGCCTCGGGGTCAAATTTAAGATCAGACTAAAGTTTCATCTTTTATACAAATGTAGTTGCAATTTTTTTTTGTATTTTTACCATGGTCACATATGTGCTCAGTTTCTATAATAAAACTGGTTCTGGGTCCTGTTTGGCTACACACTGCTTAGTTTTTCTACTTTGTTTCTTGTTAGTGTCTTTGTTAGATGGAGTATATTCGCTGAGGTGCAAAAAAGCAGCTAGGCCTGGCAGTAGCTGATATTTACTGGAAGAAATAGTTCTGTTCAGGCTGTGTTAATCTACAAACAAGTTTTTTGTCCTTAGGAGCCAATAAACTATGTGTTGGTTGAAGAATTATATTCTAGTCCTAGCTGAAGCAGGTGCAAAATGTCGTAGTTAATTCAACAGATCTGGTAGTCTGGTATACAGAATACTGTGAGGTTTGGATATCTGTTTGAAGAGGAAACCCAGTATTGACTAAACTATGCATAGTATTGGCAAAATTGACCTTTCATAAAGCATTGATCCATGTTGTGAAATTCTTATCTAGAAAGATTAATGCAAATATTAAGTGGAGGTAGTATATAAAAAGTATGGCAGAGTTCTCTAGAAATTTTGATACTCTTTCAGAAGTGTTGCTTCCCAACATTTAAGTGCTTGATTCTTCTGAAGAATAAGCCCTAGAGCTAAGAAGATACTGTTATCATGCTGGCACATACCTCTGACTGCAGCTTTTTGTATTCCTGTATTTATCTGTCTAATCCTGAAGTTCATACCTATTTCTTTCTTGCCCCTTCTTCTAGACTGATGTTTCCTTCCATTGTCCTGAAAGCTCTCTTGCCCTTCTCAAGTGGAAGCCCTGCAGTCCTCTCTATTTTACACCCCCATCTGTTCAAGAATGTTGCTTTCTTCAGTTCTCCCTGTCCTTTCTCTGTAGACTCTGTATTACCATCTCCTTATAAGCACTTGCTTGTTAGAGTTATTCTTGTTGGAATCTAGGCTACAAATAATCTTTCCATGCAGCAAGTTGCTGCCTCTGATAAATGCAGGCTGCAGCCAGTGGCTGGCAGGGAGATTCATTTGCTGTCACACCCCTGAATTAGGCTTTTCTGGTACCTTTCATTTGCACCAAAATCAAGGATGTTGTGTTTATGAATGCTGCCTGCAGTTTTGAAATTGATCCAGTCTTAATATTATGTAAAGAAATGAGTTCGGTTGAATGTTAAGCTGTAGATTCTTCTGGAAGGCTACTTACATGAGCTCAGTTAAGGCAAAAATAATGCTATATGTGTAAGATTTAATTTTGAAGTGTCTTAAAAATGTACTGCAAATGTTCATCTTAACTGTGATATATAAACTAAATAGACTACATGGATAGATTTGTGTAAGCATTTTCCATGGGAATCCCAGTGCCTTATATGGTCAACTTGCTTTGTAGTGTTCCAGTGAAATGAAGGCAGCCATCCAGCAACAGGGAAAAAAAACCAGCCCAGCTGGCTTTAGCTTTGTCTATAATACCCTCTTTCTTGGCCTCCTTCAGTAGCACAGTAGCTAATTATTAAAACTGAAAATGTGGCAAGAGCCTGTGTAACTAGTAGAAGAAATTTCTTTTGTGGGCAATGAGTTTATACTAAAGATTTAATTAATTTAATAAAGGGTAGTAGCATATTGATAATACTGCTTTGTTGCATAATGCACTTTTGCTATCATGTAAGCTGTTATGCCTCTACCCAAGCTTGTTGTAAAGTGGTCCTAATTCCAGTAGCTGTTACAGAGCAGAATAGAGGGGGAGAATCCCTTCCCTTGGCCTACTGGCCACGCTCCTATTGCTGCAGCCCGGGACTGGCTTTCTGGGCTGTGAGCACACACTGATGGCTCACGTTGAGTTTTCATCAACCATCACCCCAAGTCCTTTTCTGCAGGACTGCTGTCAATCACTTTTTTGCCCACCCTGTGGGTGTGCCTGGGATTGCTGTGACCCTGGTGTAGGACGTAGTACTCCACTTTGTTGAACTTAATGAGGTTTGCATTGGCCCATCTCTCAAGCACGTCAAGGTCCCTCTGGATGGCATCGCTTCACACAGCCTGGTGTCGTCAGCGAATGTGCTGAGGGTGCGCTTGGTCCCGCTGCCAGTGTTGCTGACAAAGACATTGAGCAGTATCTGCCCCAACTCCTGAGGGACTCCACTTGTCACTGGTCTCCGTGTGGACAATGGGGCATTTACCACAACTCTTACATGCAACCATTCAGTCATTTCTTTATCCACCAAGTGACCCATTCATCAAATCAATGTCTTTCCTGTTTATACAGAAGGATATTGTGCGGGACAGTGTCAAACGATTTGCAAAAGTCCAGGTGTCAGTTACTCTGCCCCATCTACCAATGCTGTAGCCCCATCATATGCTAAGAGTTTAAATAAGCTCCTTTTGAGGCTTGCATATTAAGGGATTGCTTCAGAGAGATCTGGTTCAGGTTCCTCTGGAAGGAGCATCTGAGTATAGTAGCACCAGTGAGGTAAACTACCCTGTACTTACTCTCAAGTAGTAGGATGCACAGAAGCTTTACTGTAATTCTCCTTGTGGTAATTTATATACCCGTACTTTAAAAAACCTTCCTGAATGAGAGCTAGATTGTTAAACTTAGTCATATCTCTTTATTCAGATAACAGAATCCTGTTGAATGCAAGAGCATCATTACCTTTACTTGTAGTCCTAATAAAAAAAACACAAGGTATTTTCTATTGTAGAAAAGAAAAACAACAAAGCACCATCACTTACCTACTGTGATGAGAGAAGTATCAGTAAAAAAGCTATAGTATTAATTTAACTTGTAGTGAAGAGGGCTTTTTCCTCTATCCAGCTGTCTGAGACCTTTAGCATTCTTTCAGTTAATCATACAGCTCCAGTGCCTGATCTGTGTGAAAAGCTACTGAGACCAGTGATAAGTCATCTTTGCTTCTGCTGATACAGAGCATTCCAATCAGTTTTCAGAAAAGCAGCTTTTGTTTCTTTGTCTTTTGGTTGCAACTTCTACTAGCTTCATGTAATGACTTCAGCTCATTGTATTAGCAGAAATGGTGAACAGATTTCACTTATTAATAGTTTTTAGTCTTGTGTTACATGGTCATCAGTGTCATTTTGTTCTAGGCTGAAGAGTTTTGCCTGTTGAGTTATTTTTCTGGGAGATAGTCCATCCCTTTGACTAAGACTCTGGATCTCTACAAAGTCTGTTCTCTTACTGTTTTCAGCTATGAAGCTATAAAGGAGGATGGAATTTTTTAAATACAGAATCAGATTGGCAGAAGCAAAATCTCCTTGGATGGATCTATGTTTTAATATTCTAGCATTTTAGAGTGTGGTAGGATTTTTCAGAAGAAATCCTTTTTTCAAATATTTTCAGATTTACCAGAAGAGTGCTTCAGGGAAAAGCTGATATCCAACAGAATTTACCAAGACCTAAAAAAACTTGCGGTACCATACAGTGATGTATCTAAGTTAATTTTGAGTATGATAATTCAGAGCACAGAAGCTATACAGATGTCAAGGTGCTGTGGACTTCTAAAATTCATTTAGACTTTAGGCTGGTACTATCTGTGCTGTGACCTCTTTGCCTTCACCAGCACAGAGGAGGAAGCTGTAAGATGCAAAAATAGAGTAGGGACGTAGGAGTGAGTCAGAAGAGTGGAGGCAAAAGCAAGCTGTCAGATGTGGGCTGGCTGTCAGGATGAAACTGAGAGTTAGGAAAATTAAGTGATAGTGTGGAAAAGAAAGACTGATATTGGGAACACTGAAATAATGGAACTTGGTTCTTGGTGTATTAGATACCAGGTAATTAGCGTGAAATCTGTACTTGGACTTAACATGCATTAACCTTTTAATACTCTATTATGTCATCATACCTAGATTATAGGGCCTCAGAGGATTTGCTCTTGGGATAGTTCAGGACATCTGATAAAAGGTGCTGTTGCTCATGGAACTTTTGCTTTCTCAGTGAGGGGGAAAAGAAGAGAATGGTGTATGGGGTAGGAGACTGCAGGGAAATCTGTAGGAACATTATGCGCTTGTGATTGTAACGGTAATGAAAGGAAGCTTTCCTTTAGGCATATGAAATAGTGTATATCCTAAAACCTCAGTTCCATGGTATTTCAAATTGTATGGTTAAGTCGGGATATGGCTTATGCCCTTTTTACCTTTTATCCCCTTATTACCTTTTTGTTTGTTTTACTGTCTGTAAAACGGTAACTTTTAGGGTGGAGGTTTTATGAATCCTGCTGATGTACCTAAATGGTTGTTAAGTGGCAAGTAAGAGCACATTTGGAACAAGATTTAAGTAGTACAGGCCGAACACTGAACTGTAAAGATAAATCCATCATATCTATATGTGAATAGCCACACATAGTGGAAGTACTGATCATCTCACAGATTGAACGAAACAAGTTCCTTTAGCCACAGGGAAGTAGAGATCGTGTAAGACTGTACACTGGTCATAGGTTTGCGGGGCCAATTGCTTTGGCTTAGGCAGTGTTAATTAAAGCAGTTCCTAGGCCTGCACTATTTGGCTGTTCAGCCTTACTATTGTTTATATATAGGTCTGTGCATAAATTAATATTTAATGTCAAACTAGAGTCCTTAGAGAACCATAAAGCTCTAGGATGTGTTGCCTAATTTAATAGTGAAAATTAAGCTGGCAGAACAGCTTTCCCCTCCAGAAGTTTTTCTGTAGAGGTGTTCACTGTAGAGGAGGAAAAGCAAGCTCAAGGCATCAAAGGTTGTTTCCTGGAATGTCAGGGAATGGGTTTCTGTTTTCTGTACAACATGGAGTCAGTTTCTCACCAGGTACTCTGGAGTATTTGGAATATAGCCCCTAGCCTGATGGATAGAGCTTTCATGAAAATAAACTGAGAACCAGTTTTCCAAACATTTTGCATTGCAGGAGCTTCCAGTTTACAGCATGAACAGTGGATGATTGAATAGTAGAGAAAGTCATGTGGGCCTTTGTCTTAAATGAGAAAACTTGGAAGTCTTCCGTGTCAAGCCCTACCCCTGTCCTTGCCAGTGTTCCTCCCCTTCCAGGGCCACTGGGTGGTTACCCACCAAAACTCTGCTTAGTCTTTCCCCATGCTTAGGCAGTGTGTGTGCTTTCTCCATATAGTCAAATCAATTTAATTTTTTGTGGGTTTTTTTTCACTTGTTTAACATTTGTTCATAGGTATTTATGGGGGAAATGCAGTCAGTAGAGCCAGTGTGCATTTGTATGACTGACTTTGAAACCAATGTGCTTTTCAGCCAGATTTTAATTTTTGTGCTTTTTAATAATAATCATCTTTAAATAGCAGTCTGATGTACAAGAAGCAAACTTTAGACCATTTGTCATTGATTTCATGATGGCATGCATACTGCTGAGGTCAGGTAAACAGCAGACTTCGGGGCTTTTGTTATTTCTTTCAAGCTAACACAGTCCTGGTAAAAAGGTGTTTTCTGTCCTGATGCAATTCAAAGATGTCAGCAGCCTCTCTGAAGTTAGACGTCAACACAAATGAGTTCCTGTGTAATTAGAAGTTTAGGCTTTTGTCCCTTTCTCTAGAATCCTTTTTAGACTGAAACTCAAAAGTGGCTGCAGCTCCAGGTACAACTAAGGCAGTGCTCTGCTGCCTTGAAAGGGTGTTGCTCTTGCTTCTTCCTCCCACAATGCTGTTTTCTTTCCCTCCTCCTTTTTTGTTTATTTCCATGGGTGGGGAGGAGGAAAAGGTTGTTTCTGCCTTGCTGGTTAGTGAATTGGCTAATGGAGAGTCTGACAAATGCTTTTGGGAGTGTACAGTTGAGAATGAGGAGGGAGACTGGGACCTCCCTGTTTGTCAACAGTGAGCTCGTGTAGAATCATGCCCTTAGTGATTATCATTAGTGTATGTTAGCTCAAAGGAATTAGGGTTTTCTGGTTTTATAACACTACCTCCTGCAGGGAACAGATTATTGCTTGAAACTCATCTTGAAACATAGAAAGGCAAATTATCCGATAGGGATGGTATTTATAAGTACTTTGAAACATTGTCGTCATCTGAATGTCATAGATTCTAAAGCAGAATATTTGGATGAGGGTCTAATTACTATCAACTGGGATATGGGTTTTGTGTGACTGCCTGAAATCAAGTGTAGCAGGGAGAGAAGATCATAAAAGCTCACATTAAATGCTTTCCTAAAGTGTGTGTTTTTATCAGCATTCAACTACAAGAACTTCTACCAAAGGTATATTCTCCTAATCTGTTAAAAGTGGTATTGTGTGCTGCTAAAGACAATGAAAGAAATACATCAGTGGCAAGTTTCTTTAATGCATTTTCTCCTTGGAACTAATTTCTGAGCTCCCAAAATTTGGCATGCGGGACTGAGAAGATGGGGGTGAACTGCTGCAGCATGTGTATGAATGTATGAATTCCTTGTTCTCTGGCAAAAGTGCAGAGGACACCATGATTTTGCCACACCGATTTTGGCATGTATGCTGTAGGTTACAGTTGCTCATCTAGGTACAGTATTTTTCTCTAGCTTGGTTGCTTGGATAAAAATGCTCTTAAGAAGGTTAGCAAGAAGTAGAAAATTCAGAGTTTACTAGATTACAGGTTTGCCTTTACACACAGAGATAACTTGATTTGTGAGGATCAAAGGCTCTGTAGAGGATGGGGAAAATACAGCTGTATCCTTGCCCTGGCTATAAGCTCTTCCCTAGAGCATGTAGAGACTTAGGGCATAGCAGGCATGACCTCTTGAGGCAGTGCAAGTTGTGCCACACATAATAGGTGTGACCAGAGCTGTGACTTGGAGAGTCTTAAAGTCTTGCCGTGTGAAATGCTGCAGATCTGCTCTTATGTGTTTGGTGGCAGTGGTGAAGGTGGTACAGCATGAATCAGAGCATACAGACAGATCTGCCAAAATGAGGCTTGGGATGGTGTTGGTACTGAGGCATACACAGCAGAAGAGGAAAAAGAAGCTGGTTTTGTAATTTGCTGATGAAAAGTGTAACATTTTTAGTATACCAGTGCTTCTAATATAGTGATGAAAAGCCAGCATACATCATTCTTTACCTTTGTATCAGGGTAAATATGGAGTCTGGTTTGCTTTTCTCTTTAATGCCATGAGAACAACAACAACACTGGCTGCAGATGCAGTCTAGAGAACTGCTTCTCAAAAATACTCAGCTTGTGCTGGGTTTTCATGCATTGTGTGCCAAAACAGCAGAGTTAGTCTGATACTTGATGTGGTGAGGGTATACTATGACCAAAAAAAAGAGAAATCTCTTTTAATTCAGGTTTGGGGAGACTTCAAGGTGGCCTTTCCTGAGGAAGCCTGTTCAGGTTCTGCACTGAAGGTGTCTTTGCTAGTGAGCTTTCATGAACATTTATGAACAGTTGTTCTGAGTGGGGTAGGTTCTCGTTGGATCCATGTTGCTTCAAAACTGTTTGCTAGTGCCCCGGATCCTAGGAGTGAGTGTCAGCTGCATTCAGTGTTGGTTAGGTCTGGCTCCATGGTGCAAAAAAGCAGTGGTGCTGTTGGTGAAGCTAAGCAAAGCTTTTGGGACAGTGTAACTGTGTTGACATGGTATTGCCTTCTTGCTGATAAGCCTAATGAACCTCAGTTCTCTCAGTATCTTTCACATGGATTTTTTTTTTTTTTTTATTTGTTTGTTTGTTAATTTTTTATTTATTTTATCCAGTATGGCTGACAAGCTAACACTTTCAAGCATTTCTGTTGCTGCTTTGCAGTGCTGGTACAGTGTTATCAGTCCTTCGCTGTTTTCCAGGTATTTCACAATCTGTTTAGAAAACAAACATTGGCAAACTTGAAGCTGCATTAGTTCTTGAATAGTGGCTAGGGAGCTGCCTGAGCACAGTTGTGATTTGTATTACCAAGATCTACTTGAGTTAAAATAGTGATCCATGGAGTTTTAATGTTCCTCCTTATTACTAGTAAACTAGATGGTATATAAGTCTCATTATGCAAGACAAAACTTTCTGCTTCTTTCAAAACACAAAATTAAAGTATTTGTTGACCAGTTTTCTATACATATATATATATATAGCATATCTAAAAAATGCTTTAGTATTCCTGCCCCTGACAGCCATGTTTTTTCATTGATGTTTGTAACTTTTCTTTCCAAATTTCTACTCTGCTACTTTAAGTTTCTACTATTTACACACATTTTTACTTCAGATTTTATCTTGATTTTCTCAGTTTTATTTGTTAAAAAACCCTGTATTTAATTGCTGCCATACTTTTGCTTTATTTCTTTACTGCTGTAACTTCCTAATAAAATTGTTTTTCAGGATAATGGCTTCTGGTCCATGTGATACCCCATTCAGAGGACTAGAAAAAAGACTTGAAAATTGTCTCTTTTAAAATGCCATTTATTGTGTATATATAGTGATACATACTGTTGCGGATGGGTCTAAATAAACTTAGGTTATTTTACTTATTGGCTGTTGTCTTTCTGACCATTTTTCAATGTAATTTGGATGCAAGTGGTTTCTTAGGAACTTGTGATTACTTGCAGTTTCTTTGTTAATCTGTCATAATGAGTTTCTAATGGGACAACTGTACCGAAGAATTTCCTGTTTAGATAGACCAGAGGGAATCCGATGTCAAAGCTGGTACTTCTGTTGTGCTGTTTTTGGAGAGAGAGGACTCCAAAGTGGATGTTGTTAATTTTGTGGCTCAAGAGAAATCCTAGACATCTGTCCCTGTTACGAAGTACCCAATAGCTGTTTTCTTGTGCTAGTGAAAAATTAGGATACAGTCAAAAGATAGTTGTTGGAGGTGGGACTGGGGTCACTGCTGGGACAAAGGAAGCACCCACGTGGGAGCGCAGGTTTCATCTTCTCTCCAACCAGTGAGGGTTTGCTCAGCAGGTTCACAATGTGGCGATCCTATTGAAGAGAGTGTTAAATTACACTGTGGCAAAAACGCCTTTTTTAGAAGTTGCAAACTATGTCTGTGCAGATGAACAGCTGCATAGCTGGCCTTTGAGAGAGAGGGAGTTTGGTCTTGAATACTTCTTTTTATTCTTTATAATACTTTACAGAGGCTTGTGGTGTGTTTGATTATTATCTCTTTATTTGTTTGAACAAACAATTTTGTTTACTTCTGAAGCATGCAGTAAATTTATTTACATTTAATGTAAATTATTTCAGAAGATTATTTAGCAAAGGGACACCATGAATGCACTCTTCCTTAACTTCCAAGGTTTCCTTAAGTGACTTGGCTGACTTGAATTTTGGCTTTAGGTATATCCTGATGTTATCTCACACTTGCAGAGAATTGGAGTCTCAGTGACCTTTGTCTGTTGCGAGTACCTTACCTTTTGGAGACCACAGAGACATTTCTTTGTGCAGATTAAGTGAGAAAAAAGGCTTTGGATGGTTGTTCCAAATGATGCCCTGTGTGTACCTACAATGTGGAATATGAAAACGTATATGGAAATTACCTGACACTGAATTTTTTAGCGTTGTCTATACCTTACGCGCTCCCCTGAGTAATTCCTTCAAACTTACAACAAAACAGAAAGCAAACCAGGTCCCAGTTTCTTCTGGTTTTGTTCTGAATACATTTCTGAAAGCAGAAATGAATTAAGCTATTTTAAAATGGAGTTATGGATATATGTGTGTTCCACAGCCAGTCTTTTCTAAACAGGAAAATTGGAAAGCTGCTTCTTGGTTTTTTTGTTGAAAAATGAAGTTAAAATGCATAAAGATCACTGTTATGTGCAAAGCACGCTGTGCTATAAGGATTATTCTGGACATTTCTGAACACTTCTGTGTTGCTGTGCCTCAGAGCTAGGCCTGTCCTGAGGAACATTGAGGTGTTACTGCTGGTACATCTGGCAAAAATGTTGTCTGACACCTGCAGGGTTGCAGGGACTGGAAGCTGCAGGTTTCTTACCTTATTACCATCTGGATAGACAAAATCTATATTAAAAATACAGTTTTGAGAAAAAGCAGCTCTTTGATATTTACTGTAACCCCTTTGGCTGATTTGCTTTTGGATAATTTCACTTAAACGCTATTTAATTTGGGTTAGAAAAACCTTGGTTTTCTGCTAAAATTTTAGTGTGACTCTCAGAATACCTTACTTTCATCCTGAACCTGCTGATTTGCAACCTATGTCAGCTTCAAGACTTCGTAGCATTTTTTAAGAGCTGAAAATTATTTCCAGTTTCTCTAGTCAATTCAGTGAATCATAAGTTTGATCACAAATTGAAAAATTTACTGGGATTTACATTAGAGAAGAATAGCTTTTCTTTTCCCAGTCTAGAAACAGAAAGTAGCCAGGGGCAAGATATTCTTTCCTTAAAAATGGAAAATTGAGAAACAATTAGTTTCCTTGTTAATATGTAGTCCTACCTTTGGCTTTGTGCACAGAATGCACTTTTGGTAAACAAATGTATTTATCACATTTAAGATTATCTGATTAATGTGTAGGCAATTTGAAATTCCAATGTTACTTCTCGTTTTATTCTTGGTTCCATCCATGTATGAGGTTTTTCATTCAATTGTATTCACTTTTTACATAAAAAAATGCATATAAATCTAACTGATGTATTATTGATACTTCACATGTACTTTTTTATTCTACATTAAATTGAGTTATACAAATTAGTCATTTATTTGCATAGCTTCCCCTGCTTAGGGAGTAAAAGAGCCCTGACTGATACCAGCCTTATCAGCTTCTTGTATCTACTTTTACTAGTAATATATTGTATAATGCTGAGGATAAAACTATACATGGCAAGTGCTAATTGAATGTTACTGTCTTTTGGTACCTGTAACTTTGGTTTCTTTTATTAAAGGTGCTTTGTATTGTCAGCAGTAACGTGTAGTAGGAAAGTGAGCACACAGAAGGTCTGTCTTGATTACCCTGGGATGCTCTATCAACATGTAAATTTTTTCTGCTTGATGGGGTGAAGGGTTATCATTGTTTCTGTTAAATTCAGTTATATTACTTTTATTCTACTCAGCTCTGCCACTTCACTTAGCTAAAATTAGAAAGCAGTGAAAACTTCCCCTAGATCCTGCTAATGCAGAAGATTAAACATCAGCTGCTGACTAGAATACTAACATAGCCTATGAGTTCACAGAGGAGGGCTGATAGATACGGTCAGGTTTGCTTTCTTCCAATGTAGGGCAGTCTTCCACTCTGAAGAACTCAGAACTGTGTAGAGGTGATAGTCAGAAACAGAAGAAAAAAAAAAAAACTTGGCACGTATGGTTTAAATTTAATACAAAGAACATAGACGTGAACAAACCTATTTGTTTATGTAAACAGGTTCCCCTACAATGTTTTATCGTGATGCCTTTTTGTTTTGCTAGATTATTTTGGTTAAGAAAGTGCATATGGGGATACCAGGAGGTTAAGTATTTTAAATTGAAAAGCTGCTTTGGCTCAAGAAGTTGATTAGTCACCCATATGCTAAAAGCACGTTATGTTTACTCATGAAAAAAATTCCTATTTGAAATGCAATTGGCTACTGTTAAATTTGACTGGGACAAAAATACATTTCCTATATGACATTGCTTTCTTCTTCTCAAGTCTAATATCTACACATTGTGTGACCATGAAAACTAATCACTGTCTGCCAAAGTTATAGCAGTAAGTGCTTAATGAAAGCATAACAGCATAATGGCTCTATATTTTTACAGTATGACAATTTTGTTTACTCCTGAACCTTGTTTCTTTTCCATATCTGCCAGGAGGTAGATATGGAGGGTTGTGTGTCTCTGTCCCACTGAGCATGGTGCATCAGCCACAGGACCTGTTCAGCCTTGAGAAGAGACGACTGAGAGGGGACCTTGTCAGTATGTATGAGTATCTGAAGAGAGGGTGTTGGAGGGTGTTTCCAGGCTCTTCTCAGTGGGGCCGAGCAATAGGACGAGAGGCAATGGGCAGAAGCTGATCCACAGAAATTTCCACCTGAATATGAAGAAGAACTTCTTTACTGTGTCCTGGAGCAGATTGCCCAGAGAGGCTGTGGAGTCTCCCTCACTGGAGATACTGAAGAACTGTCTGGACACAGTCCTGTGCCGTGTGCTCTAGGGTGACCCTGCTTGAGCAGGGAGGTTGGACCAGATGACCCACTGTGGTCTGTTCCCACCTGACCCATTCTGTGATTCTCTGATCTGTTGAAATTGCCTCAGAAAGCAAGCTGCAAGGGCACAGGCCAGAACAAAGAGAAAGCCATTTGTGAAACAAATGAGCCTGAAATTCAGTTCAGGACGTGACTCCCAAATTCAGTGATTTTTGATAGGTTTCAACAACATGTAGCTAAAATGAGAATCTGTCATATATAATTTATACATACCTACCTGCCTAAGCCTTGGTGAAAGACAGCTTGTGAATTTGCACATTGTACCAGCTATAATACCATGGTGTCAGTCAGATCTTCCTTTCTCCATTTTGCCCAGTAAACTCATATTCTTTCACCTGGTATGTGGTTAAAAAGCTGCCTAAGAAACCTAAAAGTAAATTTAAAGCAGTTCCACAGAAAGTACTAGTGTTCTTTTCAAACTGAAAGAAATCAGAAGGAACAGCAGAAGTTGTTTCTCAGACATTAATAGCACAAGTGTAAAAAAAAAAGCCTCATTTGTGTGAACTTTAGACAGAGATTGCTTCACAGAATCCAGTCTCTTCACCAGCTTTTTCAATATGTTGAGCTAGGAGAAAAAAACGCCATTCAGGCAATTAGATCTGCACCAGCATCAGTAACTTAGTCTTTCAATGCTATTTGGCTTGAGCTTTTCCAGAATATTTTTTTTCTGTGACATCTCATTTTCCAAGGATTCTTTGGGGAGTTTAGGCAGATGTTTTTGGCAGGTTGTCTTGAGATTTTTCTTCGAGTCGAAGTAGATGAATACCATTAAAGTTTAATACTACACATTAGTACAGTGGTTTTAATTAAGAGAGAACTTCTGGTGTGGGAATTTCAAGTGTTCCTGAAAATAGATTTGCACAGAGCTAAAAATGGAAACAAATATTTATTTGAAAGCACATTTGCATGTAATACTACCTAGCCTGGAACAGCTGGGGTTATTTCATCAAGAACAAGAAAGCAGGCATTACACTGGGTTGTTTTGTCTCTGTGTCTGTCAGAATGAATCTTAATCCATTACTGGGATTGCTAGCACTAAGGGTAGCATCTCTGGTTAGAGTAAATAACGTGTTGCAGCCAACTCTTGTCTTCCCCTTATTTATCTTGGCAGGAGGTTAGAGGGCAAAAATAATTCTATCTCTACTTGAAATGCTATGAAACCACTCAAATATATATATCCTATTACAGTCCTGATTAAGAATTATGATTAAGCATTCATTAGGATTTAAATAGTGGGAAATCCCTATGAGATCAGTTCTATAACATGTAGATTATATCAATCTGAATAGCAATAGATTTTAGTATTTTTCATGAATTGTGCCCATAATTAAACTTGCAGATTTAACTATAAGTTACAAACCAGCAAAGCTTAAGGGTATGTAATTAATGTAGTCATTCATTGTAGCAAAGAAAACAAGACATAATTGTAGGATGGAAATTACATTATGCTCTTACTGCATATTTGAGCTAAACATTTACTGATTTTGTGTAGCTCCTGGTTTTATCTTGGAGCTGAAAGAAAATCTTAAGTGAACTTCTCTTGAGATATACTCACATATATCTCAGAAAAGTTAGACAAGTTGTTTACATGAAGTGGAAATAATAGAGAAGTTTGAGTTCTGGAATGATTTCTCTATTTTGTCAATGTTTGACAGTTCTGCAGGATTTGAATTAAGATGGATATGGGTGCTCAGTTTCAATAGCCTCTGCATGCCTTCCCCATGAGACTTGAATGGACATGAAATGTTGCATCATCCTCAAGTAGTGTTTTCTCCTTAGGAGAAGGTGTCTTTCTCACCTGCTTTTGCAGGTGTCTTTTAAAATGATTCTCATTTTCTGCACTTAAAAGTGAAATGTTTCCAAGAAATTTCTCTGGAGAAGAGTTATCTGAAACTTGCAGAAGCCATGAGGTACTCTTGAAATACTTTGGTAGTTTGAGTTATTGTATATGGTAATTATAATTAACTATTTTTTATGGTCCAATTCTCCAGGATTTTAAATAATAGGCCATTCTTACCAAAAAATAACACACAAGTGTATCATATGCATGATATTTACAGGCAAGTTAAACAAAATAACACTAGTTTAGCAAAAGGCTAGTATTACTAGTTTAGCAAGGATATTTGCATTGTAAACTATACCATTTTTACTAGGAAGCATGCTTTAATAAAGTAAAACATTCAATCCTAAATCTAGATTTTGTCAGTAGGCAAGGTATCCAGTATTACCCCAGCTCACTGAAAAATAGAAGCTGTGACTTGTGGGTTGGCTAAATGAACACTTAATTTCATAATTGAGCAACATTTGTCATCTGTAATATTCAATTAACGCCTGAAGTTCTTTTACAACACCAAAACTCTCCTGATTCTTAACGTAAACATGAACATCAACAGCAGCCTCTCCACCCTATATGTACTGTATTAAACATAATACTTGACAAATGTAAAATACCTGCTTTTATAGTGATTACTTGAATAGTAAATAAGTGTAGTAATCACTAATATTTCATAAGCTAATTTGTTGATCATTCTTCTTGTACTTTGTCCTGAAAGTGTTCCAAAATATTCAGTGAGTCTTAGGACATAGACATTACTAATACTAGAACCTTAAGATGTTATACTTTGTATAAAAACATTTAATTAGTGGGCTAGTAACAAATTTAGGTGCAAAAAAATTATTCCTCCTTTTTTCTAGTGACTGTAACTCCCAGATTACTTTGACTCTGTAGCTTGAAAGTTAGGTAAGGCTTATGTTTTCATTTCTTACACCTTACTTCCACTTCACTTGTTGGTGCTGCATTGTTAATTAATGTGCAGCATAAACATGTGAGTTATTGAAAGTGGAAAGTGTTGCTCCAACTTGGTTTGGTTCTTTTGACCAAATTTCATTTTAGACCTTCTCAGTTAGTGGTTTATTGACAGAAAAAAAAACTGCAATAGGAAAACTTAATCTTTTTTTTCCCAGTGTCAGTGAAGATGAACAGAACATATGATTAGTGAACTGTAATGTCCTCTCTCCTGACAAAACCTTTCCTCATGAAGGCAAAAATCATTGCAGAGTGAGACCAGCATTCAAACTGTGGGGATTATCTCGTGGTGCTGTGCTCACTGGGAGGTCAGCACAAGGACTTGGATAGAAGCAGTAATTGTCAAGTTCACACTGTGAACTGCTCTCTGGCACCATTATTTCAGAGGACTCATGGTTAACCACCTTTTCATGACAACTGATGAATTTAATTCTCTTCAGCCTGTGTTCCTGTCTCAGTTTCAGTTGAAATTGCTCTGCAAGGGGGGAAGGGAGGACAGTGAAGTAGACAGAGCGGGTAATGTGATTTCTGTAGGAAGGCTGTACAAGGCTAGGTTGGATGGGGCTCTCAGCAACCTGATATTCCTGCCCATGGCAGGGGTTTGGAACTAGATGAGTCACTTCTAACCCAAAATATTTTATGATTCTTTGAAATACTTACAAACAAGAAACTAGGCTTTAATGTGTTGTAAATTTAAAAGTACAAGTGGTAGAAGTGGTTGCTAGTTTAAAAATGTGTCTTTCAAAAAGTGTCAGTTTGAAACAAGAAGCTTTAACACAGGGTTTGTAATGGATGAAAATTCAGAGTGAAAGGAAGTTTTGTTTCTCTGATGGTGGAATTAGGACATGAAAATTAATTTCAGAACAATGATGCTTCTCGGAATATAAAACCCATTTTAATATAATCAAAGCAAATAATTATTTTTTAATCAGATAAGGGTATATTTCTTTTTCTTATTCTATTTCATTTTAAATTCTAATTGCCTTTCTGATCCAGTTTAGATTCAGTTTAGCACAACGTGTCAGCATAGCTGTAAGGGAGTGTGGTATGTGATGGCAGAGGGAACAAGCAACCCAAGGTGAAGAGAACAGGAACCACTTCTAACCAGCTCTGCTGCTTTAATATGATTCTCGGGTACCTTAACAAAGATGTTCCTATTCTGCTAAGTCCTGTTGGACCCACTGGAATTACTTCACTCAAATCAAGAGAAGGGATAAACTATTCTCCAGACCCACTGTGAGGTCTTCTGTTTCCAGTATTCATATGGCAATTCAAAATGGTTGTTTGACTTGTTTTATCCCTTTAATATATTTTCTGTGTTTGTATTTTTGATTCTTTTCTGTACCAAGAGTAAATAAGGAAAAAATAAAATGTGATGGCAGAGGTGAAATACATGTTTGTTTTGCTAATAGATGCGAAATAATGTATGGAATAGATCAGAATACTAATCAAATCAGTAAAAGGGTAGGTTTTAATCTCTCTGTGGAAAATGGAGATAAATTTTACCAAACTTATTAAAAAAATGTAATGTCTAAACCTCAGTAGATGGCATTACCTCATTTGATGTTGACATTAATGAAAATCAGTAAGAACTGTAGCCCCATGTAAGGTACATGGTGTATAGCTCTGCTTCATGTGGGTGGGACAGTAGTCTAACAGATTGATTGCTTCTTTCCCTACAAGATTTCTGATTTTTTCAAAATAATTACAGGCTTGTTTTTCCTGTCTTTTGTGGAAGAGTGCTGTCTGCTGAATTCTTTGGGTGGTTACTCACTGAGGAACCAAGAACTTCTGGTGTTTCTTTTAAAACTGTCTATTTTTAAGGCTACTGACTAAGTTATGTCTCCCCATCACCTATGTTCTTAACACCTGATAGTATCAAGAGCCAGCTATATCACCTGCCACTTGCACTGGGATACAAAGTCATGGTGAATACAGTTAAAAGTCTAGTATGATCAGCAGGTATCTGGTTATCCTCTTTTGAATATTTATGGAAAGGGTTAAAATGTTGTTTCTAGCACAAGCTATACCTCCCTAGGACTGGTCTGTGTGAGAGCCAGTTGATCTTTGCTAGTCTTTGCGGTGCCAGTTTCAGGTTGTTGTGCAAATGGAAAGTGGTTTTCTTTTCTGGACTTCAGTGTACTTCCTTTTTCTTAGCAGAAAAGGTAAGCAGACTTTGTATTCTCAACTTTGCTTTGTCTTTATGGCTGATTAGCCTAGTTTCTATATTGGTTCTCAAAGGAAACAAGGTTTATATGATTGTCCTTGCAGCTGTCGTTCTGTTTGAGGCCCGTTGGCTAACTTAGATCAAATTTGACAGGGTAATGAGCTCTTCATGTCAAAATGCTGCCTTTCTACCAGTTGGTGAGGCTGGGGTTGAGAGAGAGAAACTGGTGCATGGGATGACGGGTGTATTGTGTGTGAGCTCCCATGTTCTGCTTGCCCCAGGAGCTGCCTGGTGTGTGTGCTCTACAGATGTGTTTTGCAAGCACTTGGAAAGAGCTTTAGGATGACCTGTGGTTTCACTAAGGTGGTAACTCATGCTCTGGGTGGGAGCTGTGGGCCATGAAGGGAGAGGCTGGGGATAGGGGAAGATGAGTGCGAAGAACTGAGATCAGTCTTGGAAGGGCTGTAAGAGATGTGGAAAGGGAAGACCTGCAGCTGTCTGTGTCCTCTCTTCAGATTCTGGGACAGAATTAATCTTGAGAATTTATCTTTCTGAGTTATTGCAGCATCAGTGGAACTCTTGTTATTTACATCTTGCATGTACATTGCTTTTTCCTTTGTAATAACTTTCAGGCTGAGGTCTAGAAGGGCAGTCTGTTTAGAGGCTATTGCTTTAAGTTTATCATGCTGCTCTGACAAGCTTTCCTTTTGTGGTTGAGATGTCAGTCTTTAACAACAGAGGCACTTCTGACACTTGATAAATATTGCTTTTAGGAGTGAGCAGTGCAGTAGAAATGGAAAAACATTTAGATAACATTTCTTTTATAACATTTATTTCTTGGCTTTCTGTCTTAAGGTACCTGCTGATAGTCAGAAGTGCCTTTCCTGTGGAAAGTGCTGAGAGTGATAGGGTCTATGCAACACCTGCCTGTGGTTCTGTTAAGAAGAAAAAGGGGACATAGGGACATAGGATACAGTAGATTGGTGTTTGTCAGCAATAGAATCAATTGCAATTGGTTTTATTAAACTTAAGACAGGTATTACCTTTTCGGAGACCACAGTGAGTTTTTAATAAAATATTTTTTGTTGTTACGAATGTACAATCTCTGATAATACCTGATAAGTGTATTTGAGCTCTCCTGATTCTTGCCATGTATGGCACAATAAACTGCCCAAATTTGGTCAAATATTTTTAGCCACTTAGTCATATGTCTTTTAATGTGCTGTATATGTAAGCTTTTCATTCACTTAGCAACAGCATTTTTATGAGTATGTCTTGCCAGGTTTTCTCATGTATACTTGAAAAATAGGCAAGGATTGTTCTGTGTTGGGTTGTGTCACAACCAGATGGGTGGGCTTTTTTTTTTTTTTAATAGTGCTAATCAATTTTAAGATACCCTTTTTTTCCACAGATGACAAATTTTAGGGGATTTTAAGATAAACAAGCATGCAGCATATTAAAATTTAATATCAAAATACCTATATTTTTAAAATGCTTCTGATATAAATTTATTTTTCCTTATAATTAGCTGGTGAATATTATTAGAGAACATCAGTTGTTGGAAAAATCTAATATCCAGAAAAACTGGATATAGTGCTATATATAGTTGATGTTTCAGTTAAGTGTAAACATCTGAGTTTCTTGTTTTCCTCCTAAACTGATTAACCATGCCTTGCCTTTGATTCTTTTTTATTAAGTAACAAAATGTCCCACAGAAAGAGGTGATTCTTTTCTTTCAGAGTTTGCTATAAGTGTATAAGCATTGTACACTGATGATAAGTGGAAGAAATTGAAGACAAATATGCTTGAAGAACTTGTAGCCTTTATTGTTGGAGTATGTTAAGAAATTATTTTTTTTAAAGACCTGCTGATTTTAGGGATAGATATGACTAAAAAGTTTTCAAGGTGGTTTTCAAGAATACCTGAAAAGGTAGGAGGGTTTTCATTCAAGAAAGTGGTTTTGTTTTTAACCAACAAACAAATAATGCAAGCAGTGTATCGCAGTCTAGTTGCAGTCTAGCTGTACCTAACTAAAGCAAATGGAGTTAAAGAAGGATAGTCTGTGGCTGGTTTTGTTTGGCTGGTTACACTGGGCAGCAACGTTCTCCTCATGGTGTAGCTGTTGCCTCATCATTGCAGAATGGAGGAAAGCTTCAGCATTCATCTTGGAACGTGCAGTTGCTTAAATAGGGATATCCGAGTTGTTTTCTTCCACAGTAAAACATTATGTAGTTTTGGGGCTTTTCCAGAAGTATTCTGAAAAGTAAAATTTATACCTTAATCACATTTAATTAGAGGCATATTTCTCTAGTAGGATTTAGGAGCCCAAGAATAGAGGTTCGCATTTCAGCCTTGTGGCTATGTAGTATTGTTCATTTATTAAGCTAAAAAATTAATACCAGTCTTGTGGGGCCTAGCTGCTTGGAGTTCTTGCTGCCCTGAAATGCAGAGGGACTTTTCTCTCAGTTGCTCTGCCCTTTTAAGGGCAGCAGGATGGAAGTTGGCAAGAAAACTTACTGAGCACCCTGTGAGAAAAATACTCGAACACAGAGAAGAAAGGCAAAATAGGAGTCAGTCAAGATGGAGGTCTGGAGAATGGCAGTAGTTCTGCATCTGAGCAACACTCTTTGCTTGGTAATTATGAGATGTGGGCAGATGATAATATTTTTGCAATTGCCAAAGTGATACTCAAGTAAGTTTAGAAACAGGAGTGAATAATAGACTGTTAAAAGATTTATGGTGGTATAGAATATGCTGCAGTGGAAAACAGTAGGGGGATGTTGAAATACTATGTAGCATCCCCTTCATACTCTGTAGTCTCCTCTACATTACAGATAAAATCACATTATGGTATCATTTTCAAAGTGCTTCCCTAGCTCTTAGTCACAATTCTACTTCACGGTGTGGCTGTTTATTCAATTTTAATATCCACTCAGGTGGCTGAGCTGGGCCTGGGACAAAGTGAGGACCTGAGGAACCACTTCTTACTGGAGAATAAGGTTGCAGTGGGGATTGTAAAGGGTTTCTCAGAGAACCAGAATGCATTTACCTGAGAAAATAATTTTTTTTTGCTTTTTTAAACTGTCTGAACTCATTTCTTTAAAACGTTTTATAAATCTGGAACACCTGCTGTTTATCTCTCAAATTCTTCCTGTCTTGCTGTCAGACCCCAACAAAGAAACCCTACTTCCTCATTAGAGCTGAAAATACTTACCTTTTCTCCTGAAGATGTTGCTTAAAGATGCAAAGGATTGTAGAACAGCTTTAATATGAACTTACTTCTTAACTCTTTCTTTCTTTGTAGGCTTGTATAGATGATAACGTAGATATGGTGAAATTTCTGGTGGAAAATGGAGCAAATATTAATCAACCAGATAATGAAGGCTGGATACCTCTACATGCAGCTGCTTCCTGTGGATATCTTGATATAGCAGAGTAAGACTTTTTCCTCTATTTTTAAAATCTATGTATTTTGCTAATACATTGCTAGAGAGACAATAGAAGCAGATGGTATTCATAAATTATGTTTTTAGTTGCCTGTGGGATGTGTAGTGAGGAAGAATGCTTTTATGTTGTGTGTTGGTTGTTAAGTGTGCTGCGTCCGTAACATTGTGTGTTGCATTTTCTCTTTCTAGATTTTTAACATTGCATATTAGGTAGATACAAACATAAATAAAACATAAGACTGCTTATGACTGTCAGATTATTTCTTTATATTATTTTCTTCTGTAGAAAGGTTGTTATGGGGGAAGGCACAGGGACAAAGTTCCAAATCATATTTATTAGTAGTCTGAAACATTATCCTGGGATAAGTCTATGTGTAGGAGATAAGTTTTACAGTTGTATTTGCAGTCTTGAAACGTTTGTTCTTCAGCTATGGTATAGAACAGTTGAATAGTTCTTTTGGCTGTGGAGCAAAACCCTACAATAGAAGCTAGATGCTTGTTTCGGTATTAGTTAAAGCTTACTCACTACTGAATTCCAGGAGTGGTTTTGTTATTCTTGAAGTCTGTTGAGGGCCACTGAAGATGTGCTAAAATCAATTTTTTTGAGAGGTTGTCTGTTTGAGCCTGAAATGAAGATTCTTTTGAGAAAATGTGTGGCGTATGTTTTCAGCACACTGTTGTTGCAGTTAAGCAGGTAATAAAGTCTTTTTTAAAACTCTCTGGGTAAGCACAAACTTCATTACTTTTACCAGACTCATTGTGACATCTGATCCAGTGTAAGCTTTGGATAAAATATAAGGTAGTATTTTATCATGTAATTATGTACTAATTGCAGCAGTGAAGAATGAAAATTGTATCTGTTCTGTGAGTTTGAGGGTTTTAATTGCCGCAGTCTAAAGGGAAATGAAAAATTCTGGACACTGTAGTATACCATTTTCCCTGGAATTTTTTTTTTTTTTTGGGTTGTTCACAGAGTGAAGTGATTTGTATATCCTTGGTATAACGGGGGCACTGTATGACCACTAACTTTGTAATCTGCCTTTCTATGCTATGCAGATGTTTGATGCTGTAATCCCCCTTGCCATGAGTATTGGAAGTGTTTACTTCTTGGCTATGTTATGATGAAAATTTCTCTACAAACTGAGATAATATAAGCCTTTCTTCAGTTTAGTGGAGGTAAAACACCTGCCTATATTCCACAATAGGAAAAAATTCAGTTATTGATTTGGCATTGTAGCTAACATAGGCACTTGTTCAGGAAAGAGAGAGCAATGTCCCTTGTCCACAGAAGTTTTTCACTATTGACTTGTATATCCGAGATGTATCTGGTTTTTATTCTCTCAGATTGGAGTAGAACTCTGCATATTTTCTATAGATAGCCTTTAGAGAAATGAGGTTATTCGAGTATAGTCCTTTGGGATGTGAGACAGATGTTGGAAGAGCAGTGTTTCTAAGGTGCATGGAGTTTTGAAGATAAGCTGTTGAAAAAAATTTCCATATACAGCTGAGAAGGGTAACCTGACACGAGTGGAATAATATTTATATCTGATGAGGCCCACAGAGTTTAGGTCTTCTTCAGACTGCTTCTCCAGGATCTCAGCATCAAATAATTTACAAAAATGAATTCTACAAACCACAATTTGCAGCTGAAGCAAAACTGGGGGAAGGTGAAAGGATGATACAATAAGCTACCAGAGATTAGAAATTTTATTTTAATTTAGTCCATCGTATGTGCTGGATCCAGCATCTGCTTTAGTGAGGATGCATTCCTGGGAAGCATGGGAATGTGTGTTTGTATGTGTCTGTGACTGAATCTGATACATTTTACTTTTAGCACCTCTTTTTGTGCAAGAGAGAAGACAGTCAGGGAATGAGTTCTGGTGTTTCCTAAGTTTGTTAATAAAGGGTTGGGGAGAGTCTGACCTGTGCTTCCCTTTCTCATCCTCCTGTGGAACTGCCTGCTGCATGCACAGCTTTGTAGTGCTTCTCAAACTGGAGACTTGGCAATCTTATTTCTGCTTCTTCTGCTGCCATCTTAAGTCTTCTTAGGGCTTCCTTCAGATGTAAGTAGTTGGAATTTACTTACTGAAATAGCACAACTCTTTTAAATCATACAAATATGCAAAATTAGTTAATATATAGAATTTGTTTACAATTTGTAATTTTACAATTCATATTTTTAAATTAATAGGAAATATTATGTGATATCATACTTTGATTATTTCAGGCTTGCATGTCTCAAAATCTAAAATTATATATAAGAAAGCAACTGAGCTAGGAGATTCTAATTCTAATCTTAGAATTACAGAGTATTTGAGTTGGCAGGGACCTTTCATAGGTCATCTAGTCCAACCCCTCTGCATTGAGCAGGGAATCTACAACTAAATCACGTTATTCAGAGTCCTGTTCAACTTGGCCTTGAACAGTTCCAGGAATGGGGCATCTACAACTTCTCTGGGCAACCTGTTCTGGTGTTTCACCATAAAATCATTTGTGTTGGAAAACATTTCCAAGATCACCAAGTCCATCCTTTGACCACCATGACAACTAAACCATAGCACTAAGTGCTGTGTCCAGTTGTTTCTTGAGCACTTCCGGTGATGGTGACTCCACAGCCTCTCTGAGCAGCCTGTTCCAATGCTTAACCACCCCTTTCAGTGAGGAAATTCTTCCTGATGTCCAACCTGAACCTCCCAGGCTCAGCTTGAGGCCACTTCCTTTTGTCCTGTCGCTGGTTGCCTGGGAGAAGAGGCTGACCCCCAGCTGGCTACAGCCTCTTTTCAGGTAGTTGGAGAGAGGTCTCTCCCGAGCCTCCTTTTCTCCAGGCTGAACAACCCCAGCTCCCTCAGCCACTCCTTGTAGGACTTGTGTTCCAGGCCCTTCCCCAGCCTGGTTGCCCTTCTCTGGGCATTCTTCAACACCTCAATGCCCTTCTTGCAGAAGGGCCCAGAACCAGACACAGGATTCGAGGTGTGGCCTCACCAGTGCCCAGTACAGGGGAACAATCATTGCCCTGGTCCTGCTGGCCACACTATTGTTGATACAGGCCAGGATGCCACTGGCCTTCTTGGCCACCTGGGCACTCGCTGGCTCATGTTCAGCCACTGCTGACCAGCACCCTCAGCTACTTTATCCCTTGAGCACTTTACAGCCACTGCTCCCCAAGCTTGAAGTGCTGCATGGGGTTGTTGTCACCGAAGTGCAGGACGCAGCATTTGACCTTGTTGTGCTTTATCCAGTTGGCTTTGGCCCATTGATCCAGCCTCTCTAGATCCCCCTGCAGAGCCTTCCTGCCCTCCAGCAGATCAGCAGTCCTGCCTGACTTTGTGTTACCTGCAAACTGACTGAGGGTGTTGTTGATCCCTGTCCAGATCATTCATAAAGATAATAAACAGGAATGGCCCCAATGCAGAGCCCTGGGGAACACCAACCATCAGCTGGATGTAACTCCATTCATCACCGCTCTCTGGCTGTGTCCATCCAGGCGGTTTTTTACCCAGCAAACAGTGTACCTGTCCAGGCTGTGAGCAGCCAGTTTCTCCAGGAGAATGCTGAGAGAGACAGTGTCAAAAGCTTTTCTGAAGTCCTGGTAGACAACATCCCCAGCTTTTCTCATCCAGTTGATGGGTCATCTGGTCATAGAAGGGAGATCAGCTGGTCAAGCAGGACCTGCCTTTCCTAAACCCATGCTGGGTGGGCCTGATCCCTTGGTTGCCCTGTACATGGCACTCACAGAATTTCTTCTTAATATCTGATCAAAACCTTCCTTCTTTCAGTTTGAAACCATTCCCCCTTTTCCTGTTGCTACATGCCCTTGTTAAAAGTTCCTCTACAGCTCTCTTGTAGGCCCCTTTAGGTACAAGACAGCTGCTATAAGGTATGTATGTGTGCTGTAATGTACACATTACTCTTAAGTGTAGTCCCTGCTGCTACTCTGATGTTGCTGAATGAGTGCACCCATGTCCTGGAGATCTGTAAGAAGTACAGAATATGTAGGTGGTAGGGAGCTTCTCTGAAAAAAACTATGGCTATCTCAGAGAGCCACCAGGTCAGCCATGTTTTGGCATTGGTCCCATGCTAATTGCTAATGGGCTGAGTGAATTTGTAGCATGGCCCCCGACTTGTTGGGGTTTTATTTTGCTCTGTAACAGTACTGTCTGGTGAGGGGGCTTGTCATTGCAGGTGTATTCCCTGTCCCTCTTATCCTCCACTGTGTTCACCAGACCTGTGATAGCATCTCCCAGTAGTATCTCCTGTGCCCTTTCAGTTTTCTGCTCCTTCAGAACAGCCATCTTCTCTTGAATATACTTCCTCTTCTAAAAAAATGCATCTTCCACTTTAGGGAATGTTAGCCTTATATAAGGCCACTCCAAGTGAAATACTGTAAGACAACATAGTTGAATGTGTAACAAAGTGTCAGCTGCTTGCAAAAGGGGAGTTGTGCTGTAAAAGTAAAATCTCTGGCATGGAAGGCAACTGCTCCTGTTGTTTCCGACATCTGTAAATGCTGGGAGTGTTTCAGCTTACTGGAAATTCTTTGAATACTTTAATTTTAGAATTGCCTACTTAGATTGCAGTTCATTTAGTTTATAATTATGTAAATTACCTTACAAGTAATTGTAATATGAACATGTTTTAAATTAAAATTCTTCAACATTGCTATAACGTGTGGATTTTGTATAGTATGTTCTCTTTTCTGTTCGTCTCCATTCTTTTCATACACAGAAAGTTTTACCCAAACAAGCCTTTTTTTTTTGTTAATGTGTTAGTATGAATTAAGAAGTAAGAAGTCAGCATGAAATGCTTTGTAAAACTATAGTTTGGTGAAGAGAAACTTTAATGCAGGAGGACTTGAACAGAAATTTTGTGTGCATTCTTTTAGATGGTATTTTATGGGTAGGACCCTTAAATTTACCTTTGTAAGACTGTTTTCTTGTGTATAATGAATTATTTTATCTGATAGATCTCTTCTACGATTGAAAAATTTGTATATTATTTCGGTATCGGAATAAACAAGTAACTTTTTTTTGATGCAGAAAAAAGTAATGGGGAGGGGAAAATAGTGCAAAGTGGTATTTAAGAAACAATTTTAAAATGCTTACTTTTTTATTTCTCTCTGCTTTGTTTTGCACCAGATTAAAATAAATCTGAAGTAGTAGAAATTTCTCTTTTGTTTAATAATTAAAGTCTGTGTTTAAAATTATTTTCTTGTGGGCTTTGTAGGATGCCTAGCTGTGAGTGTGTAGTTGATGTATTTTGAACCTTGTTTGCAACTGTTCAGAGGCTACTATGCAGTTATACTACTTAAATAGGAATGCTTTTTCATTTTACCTAGAACGAAAGATGCATCTTCCAAGTGTAAGAAAAGTATTTTTCAAAACTAACGTAGAAGTCAGTGACAGTTACAGTTTTGTTGCAAAAAAATCCCAAAAACCGAAGCAGGAGAGAGATGTCTGCTGAGGGAAGAATAACATTTTCATACTTTCATGTAGTAGGTATTACAACAGTTTGACAAATGTTGGTGTAGATACTAAAATTCCTCATGGGTTCAAGGAATGAGAAATCCATGGAGGGTGGATACATTAAAAAAATACAAATGCAGAATACATACGTGCAAGTGGGATCTGATTGAGAAAGTCCATGAAGGTAGTTGGAAAGGTATTATAAGAAAAGTAGCATGTATTTGCTCTGGTTTTATTCTCCCTGAAGTCTTATGTCTGGAGGTGGGCTACATGTTAACTGGAAGCTTGGACTAACTCTGTATGGTAGCTTTTATGTTTAATAGGCATGTTTGGTACACATAGTTTGATACCCATACAAATGCTAAGACTCAACATAGTTTCAAAATACACCTTCTTTATTTAAAAGGTTTTAAAGGCTGGAGCATATGATTCAGAAACAGAAAAAAGTTTCAAGTTCAGAGTCTCCTCAGTTTATTTCAGAAGGGAATAGTAGTTTGACCAAGTCTGCTGCTGTAAAACACAGCTAACCCACTTTCCTTTCTGCCCAAAGTTTCCTATGTTGAATATTCTCTCCCTCCCCTAATATTTAAAGCAGGCTTTAAAAGGCTTGTGTGTAACCACAGGCTTGCTGCTGACGCCCATCTTTCTTCCAGACTCCAGACACCTGAAAGTGAACCCAGCCAAACTCGTTTGCTGAAGCCTTGGCAAACCATTGTCCCAGGATCTCCCTATTTTAGTAACAGTCCATTAAGACTAAATGAGTGATCCTTGTCTGATAGACTCTGAGACAATCATGCAAACCTGTAGTTGGATACCTAGATGTTCAGTGATACGTGGTTTTCTTACAGCTCTCATTGCCTTGGGGGAACTGCTGCGGGTGCTGCCTGGTAGTGATTCCTGCCTGTGGTACAGGACCAATACTCATCTGGCAACAGCTAGTCAAGAGAATTCAGTGGAGTTTGACAACATGATTAAAGTGATCTAACTTGAGACTGTTGCAGAAACAGGCAGATACTCACTTCTGCCCTTGGTTTGCTCTCCTCCGCCTTCCCTCTTGCATTATCTAATGATCACACAGCAATGTAGGAACTGTAAGTGTAAGAATAACCTTCGGGGGGTTTGAAGGGTTTATTCTTTTTTGGGTTGCTGAGCTGACCTGGCTTGCCAGCAGCACTTGGCATAGATATGCAGGTAAAAAAAAAAGTCTAAGCTGCTTTTCAGACATATCTGGTACGTCTGATCAAGAAGCCTGGCTGAGTAGGGCCTGTTCAGTGGTGGAATCCCATGCTTCATCTCCCACCTCATAAGCCTGAACCACTTGGTACCGTTCAGTGTTCTTTCATGATGCCTGAGGGTGTTGGTGCCAGAAAGTATGTTTCAAAGCAGTTGTTTTTAATCTGTTTTCTATCTAAGTTTTAGTAACTTGATCATCTGAAGCTGTTTCTTACTTATTGGAGGGTTTTTAATCAAAACTCTTGCTGTAACCCATTTTAATCCTAAAGAGCAAAACATTAGTTAGGCAAAGAGCACTAATGAAAATGTCAGGGATGGCTCCTATCTCCTTCAGCTTGGTTCCCAGTTATGGTTTTAATTAAGTGAGTACGTCGTGATATTATTAGTGATACATTCAGAAATGGATTTTTGGAGAATAATCAGAAATTTGGATTTTTGAATGACAAGATAAAAGCTTGTGGTAAGGTAAGGTAAACCACATTAAACTGATTACGCAAACTGATATGGGCTTTGGGTCTTACAGAGATGCTACAAGGTGAAGGGATGTTTTTGTCAGGATCCAAAATGTTTATTTAAATACTAGGAAATGTTATCTGGAGGTGTATAATTAAAAGCAAAAGCAATCAAAGATGAAAATTGATACAACCCACTGAGAAAATGAGAAGAGGACTTCAGAAGGATAAAACAAGCCATGTGACAAAAACAGGGAAAGAAGATATATTCCCAGCCAAAGAAAAACAACTCTTCTAGAAGAATGACTGACTCTTACAAGTTGATACTGGTAAAGATGCAGTGTTTGTTTTGAGAGCTGTGAAAAGGTCCTGAAGGCTTTAGAAGATTGTTTCAGTTAATTTCCATTTGCAGCCTTCTTTCTGGAAGAATAGATTGGGAAAAAAAACGTGTGTCCCCTAGTGTCCTCTCCCCCCCGTCAAAAGTGTGATGCTCTGTGCAACATAACAGTTCCTACTTCTTCAAACTTGTGTTGGTTATCTGCAATGATAAAGCTAAATTCTATTAGATAAAATAATGGACAGACTGGGAAATCAGTGAAGTAGTATCAGTTGGCATTTTCTTTTATGAAGACGAACTGTGGTAGTGTCCTATTTCTAGCATGTTTTTGCTGCATATATGTATGTCCTAAGAATAATGAAATGCTAATGAAGTTGTTAAGGTTGATGGTAAAGTTCCCTTTTTAAAATCATGTCATTATGTGGTAATCTTTTCTGCTGTGTAGCTGTGATCTGATGCGTGGAATAAAACCCAGCTGACAGAAATACACAGTAAAATATAGTTGATGGGCTAGAGGAAACTGTAGGACTTAACCAATTTTCGTACCTGTTTGTTCAGCTGAGGGAGTCAAGGAGAGCTGGTCACTTTAGAATGCACAAAGTGTGTCCTCTATAGCTGCCTTCTTTGAGATTGGATTACTGTGTGCATCTCTACTTGTGACCCTAAATATTTTTAGTTAGTCTATTAGTAGTTAGTAAGTGTTCCTGTTCTTCTAAGGGTAAATGTAATAGAAACTAAGTTCAGAGATACCTTCCTCAGGAACACAATTTAATGGAAAATATATTTTTTTCTTTTTTAGCAGTTCATTCAATCTAATTAAAAGTCAAAGGACTGATGCTGATTGTAATGCTCAGAGCACTCTTAATTTTTGGCTGAAAAAGAAATTGAAAGCAGAGTTGGTATCTAAAAAACCCATCCTGCTTTGAGAAGTGAAATGGGAGAGATCTTACTTGTTTGTCACAAAACATTGATTTTATTTGTATCCTGAGAACAATTTAGAGTAGATGCCTTACATCTGAATTCTGAAGTTAAATGTGATACATACGGAGGAGAACACATACAAAAGAATGATCGATAGGGAAACCTGTGAGCTTGGATAGACTCACAAGAAGCAACACTAAGGTCCTTCCTGGCTGGTAGCTTGTAGCTGCCCATTGCCACCAGTAAGTTCCTATTTTCTAGGTAGGCCTAGAATGTGGGAGAACAGCTCTAGATTGATACATGAGCAACCAAGTTCTGAATTGCAGAAGTGCTTGGTGAGCATGGCCAGTTCAAATCAACCAGTTCAAAATTGCTGTATGAAAGATTCTTTGTAGACTGTGGAATACATGGAATTGTTAGTGCTGTTGACCACTGAATATAATATTTATTCAGTTATCTGATATAAAAATAATTTAATTTGCAGTGAAGTTGGTTTTGAGCATTGTTTTCTAGGAGAAAACAAGGTTGTGGTATAGATTGTCACTTCTGTGCATCTCAGTTTTTTTTCTTTCAGCTTTTACCTGAGTGATTTTCTCTGTTGTGAGTTTGACCCTATTTTGGCACATACAGTAGACTTTCTAATGACACTAAAGCAGTTTATGACCTACTTATCCTTCCTTAAAGCCATGTCTTTTGTTGGCTATCCTAAACTGCGTCATTTCAGTGCAAATGATCCTAATCTGTGTGTGTTTTTCTAGTGTTATCCCTGACTGAGGCATGATAAAAGATGTTTGAATTCTTCTGAAATGCATGTAGATGTAGCCATGGTATCTCTAGACACTTAGGGCTGCTGTGCATTGATGAAAGTGAGTTCTTTGGATACAGTTCAGATACTAAGACACAGAAATGTGGGGTTTTTCTATAAACAGCGGATATGACAGGAAAAAAGTATATAAAAGGAATTATTTGAAACCTCTTTATTACAGATGAGGTGCTGCTTATCAAATTTGAGTAAAGAGTAGGAGTTTTCTTTTGGAAGTGATTTCAAGGAAATTCAAAGTGGACTGAACATGTGAACAACTGCTATGAAGTGCAGATTGCTGTTACGTAAGTAGGGGTCAGACTAAGCTCAGTACTACTGAGTGATGCTAGAAGCTGCACTGTGATAGTAATGTTGCTTTACAGAGAGGTCTGCTTACTATATTATTACATAATATAATTACAAATAAGATAAGTTCTGTGATGTAGTAGTTATGTATGTGCTAAGATCTGTTTAACACAGGAAAGGAATTGATCTTGGTTTAAATTTTTCTGATACAAATTCGAGCATGTGGCTGTTGGAGAAAAACAAGCCCATTAGGTCCATACTCATAACTTCTGCTGAAATAGAAATCAACAGGTAAAATCATTATTTTTGATGCTACCATACCCAAATATAGCAATGCTGCTTTTGGCATAAGGCAGGAGGGATGGTAAGCTGCTTGGTGGGATCATGTCTTGTTAGCTGAGGAAAGTGGGCAGCAGCATGGTCTTCCATCTCCCTCCTCCTGCCTCCATGCTGCTGTTACCTCTTCTTCTCAACCAGTGTAATTCAATCCCAAGTGTTCACCTTGATGACAATTCTGTAAATCACCACAAATGCTTGGAGACTTGCTACAGGAAACCATTCCAAGCACAGTGTTGTCAGCTGGAGTTACAGTATGTCCTCTGCAGTTGCAATGAGACATTTTTCATACTCAACCTTCACTTTTGAACAATATGCTGCAAACGTCAAAATGAACACTTGTTCATGGAGTTCATCATGAAAATAACATTTGGTATGCACTTTAAAAATACTTCTTGTTTTTCTTCATTTCATTCCTGCTGAAATTTTTGCCCTGTATTCCTCCTGGCAATGCCAGGCTCCACTTCTATTTTTTTCTTGGGTGCTGGTTTGTTTGGGAGTTTTTCTGTGGTTTGTTGGTTTTTTGGCTTGGTTTTTTTTTAAATAGGCCATATGTTTCTGTATATGGCTTTCTTTGTGTTTTCTACTTTACTTTCTTCACTCACTGTTTATTTTCACCTAAACACTGCTCTGCCACCTCTCAAATGCCTTTCCCTCTATATGGATGTGGCAAAATATGGAGGCTTAGTTGCTTTTCAGATGCTGCAAGTAGGAATTTTTCCTGTTCCATCTTTGCATGATTAAGTTTAGCTGGCCGCCTACATACAAGTATTTCTAGAGCTGGCTTCTTTCAAAGGTTTCTTGGAACACATGGGGGCTAAGACTAACCAGATACTGTTATCTACACTGTTTCTTTTATGCTCCTGCATACTGAGAAGGAAGACAGATGGGATTCTACTTAGTGTGCTTCCTTGGGCATAAGAGTTGCAGTGAAGGCTAGGAACAGCCAGCTATGTGCAAACTTCAGGGGTGTGTTGGTATGTTATGGAATGTTGGCTTCATAATCATAAATATGTTTTTTATATAGGTACAGTATTTAGAAATGATAGAAAGTGCTGTTTACATAGGAAGATTTTTTGTTTGTTTTACTACTTTGATAGCTTTGGGAGTATTTGACACTTTCGAAGCAAAGATGTGTGTCAGTCCAAGATGCCTTTCATAAGAGCTTCACGAGGGAGAATCAAGCTGGATTTGATGCTATCTGCAAGAGCTGTTGCATATTGAAGGATGTAAAAAAGGCTTTGCAAACTGGTTAATTATTTAGAAAAAAAGATACGTGCTGAAATCTGGATTATACTGATGAAAATTGAAAATAAATGTCTCCTTCCATTTGCTTAAAATCTTCTGGCCATTTGTTTCTCAACTATTTTTTGTTGTTCTTTTTTTAAACATCTCTAGCTATCAGAAATTCTTGGGTTTTGTGTTCTGCAAGAGGAAATCATAAGTTGACCTCTGGTCTCTTGTTGATATTAGCTGTCTTAAAATCATCACTCGTGTATTTCAGGATAAATAATTTTCTCATTATGCCAAATAACCCTAATTGGTCTGATTTAACTTGGTATTTTGCACAGCTACTAGCTGATGATACTGCTCATAGGGGGAGCATTCCTTTTTAGAAAGTGCTGCAGCATTCTTTTTTCAAAAGAGCAAGATGTGAGTGAAAATCTTCTGGATTTTGCAAAGCAGCATAACCTTAAAAGTGCCTGAGTTTTGTCATGATTTGATTTAAATTTAAATGCCGTCACAGACGCCTGTCTTTCTTGTGCTGGTCTCTATTCAGTTCTAAATATTCAGAGGCAGAAGGTTGAGGCGCAGCAGTGACTGACCATGTGGGTTGGCATTTTGCAGAGTGCCTGAATAAGATATCCCTGTGAGTTTGACTTTATTCTTTTTCAAGTCATTTGATTTGTTGTCCTTCAGTCTTAAAATCATGCAGGAGAAAGGATTCTAGGCCTGCTTGAATTTCTACAGTTTTGGCTTCAATACTGAATTTGGTACCTTCATTTCCTTTTATAAATCATAGATTCAGAAGAGACAACTGCAGTAGTACCTCAACTGTGGAGAAAGGAGGTTGAGGAAAGTTACTTGCTGGTTTTCTCTGAAGGGCATGAGCAGCATCCCCTGCGGTGCCGAGCAGGTGCTGTGTGAGGGGCCCCTGCCCGGGCAGGCAGGGCTCCTCCATGCCTGGCAAGGCCTACCAGCTGCCTGCCTCACGTTACCCACATTTTAACACTCTCCACCAAACGCTTGAAGGGATTACAATATAGATTTGCAAAACCATGAAGTTGTGGCTTTTTATTATTACATTTATCTGGGTTTTGAATTACGTGTTTAAAAGTGAGTGTAACAGTGTGAGGGTCCATGAGGGAGTGATTGAGGGGTGGCTGGATACTGGCTGTTCATACCTATTCAGCCAACTGTATGTTTTCCGTGAGACTTGCTCACTGACATAGGGCATATTTATACTGTGTTCCACAACAGAATTTAGCATAATGCTACTATAATGCTCCTGGATTTGCATCAGGTTTGTATTATTTTAAGACATTCAAGAAAAAATAAGAAGACCAGGCCTTTCTTCTGTATCTTATTTTGAGAAGTGCATCCTTGTAATTCAAGATTCATATAGAAGCTGTAATCCTGTCTCTCAATATGTTGTCCATACAGGTAGGTATACATTTGCTTACCTGGCCTTTAAGTGTTATTTTTGCTGAAAGTTAAAAACCAAAAAAAACCCCTAAACCGTTAAAACCAGACCCAAACAAAACTACATTTGGAAACTACCAGTAAGCTTGAGGTAGCACTTCTACCTCTCTCTGAGTTAATAACATTGTTAGGAATTCAGATTGGAAGTGAAACTATTCTACAGTTAGAAAATATTTTAAGAAATATTCCCAGACGTTTAAAGCAATAGAAGGTCTGAAAAGAATCAGGTTTTACAGTTTTACTGTACTTCAACTTTAAAAAATATTGGAAATAGCAATGTTAAAATTTTATAATTTTTATTTGTTAAATGTCTCTTGAAGGTCTAATTGTTTGGCCAGAGTTGTTATAGATGTATTTTTATCGGGAATTTGGATGATTTACAAAGATGTACTTTAAAAAGTGTGTTGATGCTTTATATTTAAAAAAAACAAACAGTGAAATAATTCTGAAAGGCATTTTTTTTAAAGAAAGGTGATTAAAATATGTGTTCCAAAGTTGTTAGAGTTTTTGATTTGTTTTTACATCCTGTGGACTATGGGGCAGATTTTTTTCATTTTCTTCAAAGGAGGATTTGCACAGCTGCATGAACACAGTGACACTTTTTCTGTCTCTGGCTCCCTAGTATCATTCAGTTGAGATACTCATGGAATTAATTTGAACTCCACCATCTATGTTTTTTTTTTTTTTAAACCTGCTGGGTTTAGCTGAAATCTTAAATGTTAGCTAATTAGTTAAAAGTTCTTGGCAGACCAGTTATGCTGTTAGTTGGTGCCCCCACTAGCAATTAGGCCATTTCCCAGGAAGGCCACACCGAGCATGTTTATTTTAAATGTATATGCAATATTTTTTTAGGCCGGTCCCTCTTGTCACATTTTAGGAGTTAGGAACTGCTGTCCAGTCTTCTGAGCAGTCTGATAGGATCACTTGTTTGCACTAGTGAGTCTCCAATGAGCTCAGTAAGCAGTTTGTAATGAACTGAATCAATCAGTGGCCACTTCTCTCCCCTTCCCTGTGCTTGCCACCCTTCTGGTGACCTTCAGGTTCAGCCAGTACTTCAAGTTAATTATTTCTGTAATGGCTTTGCAAACTTGTTTCTAGATACTGTGAACTGGGCCACAGTTCGAATGTAAACATATGCCCCTCTTTCTGGTGCTGAGATAAATAATGTGAAAATGCTATCTTGCAGTGTATACTGTTATCCAAGTATGACCATCTTCCAGATTCTTAAATTCTAAATTCACAGATAGGACTCAACTTTGTGTATAAAGTGTCTTCAGAGAGAGGTGTTTTCCTCTTTTTACTTTCTGTCTATATATGTGTTTTGTTTACAGATGTACACGCACACAAAATTCAGTTGTAAGATGTTTTTATTGGTTTGGTATTTTTTTTTTAATTTAGAATCTAGGCCATGTGGCTATTTAAAATTTTATTTCCAGTTCCTGGGTTTGGTTTTTGTGTGGACTATTTGGCTTTTGTACAGTAATCTCAGAGGGTTGTTATTTATTGTCTCAGATATACTGAGATTCCAACCCTTTATTCATGGTATTAAAATGTATGTTTCATGAAAGGTTGGGGAGTATCTGAGTTTTATAATAATTCTAGAAAATAAATGTTTCCTTGTTTTTTTTTTTTTTCCAAAATTGTCAATTTCAGTTTTCAGTAGCTATTGAGGAATATACAGCAATGACTCCTAAAAGAAAAAATTGAATTAAAAGTATATTTGCCTTCATAAAACAATGATATTGAAAAACAAACTTGTTCTTCCAGTCTTACCCAGACTGCATAATCCTTGTCATGGAAGTATCAGGGCAAAAGTATCAGGAATTATTTTCGTTGCTTTTGCTGCTTTTGTCTCTCCTAGTATTCCTGGGATAGTTACAGTTCTCTGTACTTAGACCATAAGAGTCTAAAAGCGGTACCTTTAGGTTCAGTGTTAACACTTGAAGGCTTTAGCTCAAAATAAGAGCACAGTATGAATCAAGCTACTGTTTCCTTGTCATCTATTTAGATTTAGAATGAACGCCTTCCAATATATTATATAGATGATCACTGGATTTTCTGAATTATTCTTATGTAGCTGTCTGTTGAACATGACCTTTATTCAACAGGTAAATTGCAAAAGATAAAAATTAAAGTGCTATACCAAAAGGTTTAGTAAGTGATGGTGGAAATCTTATATGTTTTTACTTTTTCACTGCTTCCAAGTTTACATAAAGCACCTTTTTCTAGACATGATATCAAAAGGCATGGTTCTGGACTTTTTATTAGACAGCTCCAATTTCCTTTTCACTGAATACATGTAGCTGTATAAATTAAATACCCACCAAGGAAATGAAGTTATGTTTGCTTGCTTTAGAAAGATGAAATTTCCAGATGAAGGTAACATCTACTTTAAAAAGGTAAAATACAAGCAGTTGTTTGTATTGGTTGTTCGGGTTTTTTTCGCAAAACATGGAAGCCTTAAAATATGCATGCATATATACCTACACACAATAATACACTGTTGCATGTGAAATTTTTAGTATATGGTACCAGGATAACTGAAATGTCAAATATATCCTTATTTGAAATCAAACATACTTCAAGTTTTAATTAACATTTAGTTTGAAATACAATTCATTAAAAAAATAATTTTCTTACATCAACATCAAAATCTTCTCATTTTTAGGATTATTCTGGTACTGTCTTTTGCTCAGTTATGCCCTACAAACTCAGGGCATCATTCGCTTGGACTTGTTTACCCAATCTGTTCTCTTTTTGTATGCAATGCAGAATCAAGTTATCTACACATGGGAAATGATTGCTCTCCTTTCCATTGGTAGCACTAAGTTTCTAATGAAAGCTTTGATTCTCTAGGTACCGGGTTGACTTCATGTACCATGTGAACCCTGTCATTGCTTTGCTGAGACTAGCTGTGCTGTAAATAAACAAATGCATACACTTTTACAGGACAGGGTAATCTGAATCATATGGAAAACAGAACAAGTGTAGATTTCATTACCAGGTTTAAAAGATGTCTTTAAAATAGTTGGCATTTGAGTTACTTGGTTTATAGTGAATAATGTTCCTTCACTTAATTTACCTCAGAGGATCACTCTGATTTTTTGAGAGGGATAGCAGAGGAGAGGCCTAGTTGGAGTGGCTGAAGGCAGGCTGGGAAAAAAGTGTTCTCACTTCTTTGGCAAGGAGTGTGCTGCCTTTCATCTTTGTTGTTTCTTCCATCCCTTTAAAGCCTGTGAACTCGGAGCAACTTCACCTGTCCTTCCTTTGCTGACCCAGGAAAACCAAAGCCCTGTAAGCACCTGGAAAAGGAAAATCAGATAACTCTACTTCTCCAACCCTACTAATCCCCTAGCATTGCTGATCTGATTTTGATCTGTAAGCAGCTTCATTTTGAGTCTACTTTAAAGGATCAATTGATGATGAACTTGTCCATCTATAGAAATAATAACTTTTTTAAATGCTGTACTAGCTTTTTATTCATTCCCTGCACTTTATTATGAATTCCATCTTTTATCATGTCTGTAAATTATTGACCCAGTTGATCAAATACAACTGCTTCAATGAGATACGTATTTTCCTCTACAGCAGCAGCTTAATTTTCTGCTAGAGCTATTATGTAGAAATACGTAAAAACTATTTTTTCCTGTCTATATTAGAACATAAACATTGAAAGAACATGAGAATTCACTTGGACTTTTTTAATAAAGACATTTTTGTAAGTGGTTGATTTTGACTTTGTAAAAAAGTCGGTTTCCCCACTGCTGCTTTTGCCTGTTTTAGCAGACACCTGCATAGCAATTACTTGATCTGTGACCTGGGGGGCTGTTTCACTGTTAATCCAACTGGTATTGTTGAGAAGCGTTATTACTCCATATTAATTTTTCTTTCCCTCAGAAGTTAAATCTTTTAACTGGAGAGAGGTCAGAGTTAGAGCACTTCTTTCAAGAAGAGCAGTATAAAACCAGCAGGGTATACCAGCATCAAAGTTGTTGGTGGCAACTGGTAATGCATATGTCAGGAGATAATGGTTGCGTTTCTGGGAACTAATTTTCATTTTGTGATCTATTAGCTCTTACCACTTCTTGTTGTAATTACAGAGATTTAGTAACAAGTACTATTTAAGTAATACATTAAAAAATACAGATATATGAGAGTATTTGATTCTGAGTTATTGATTAAAGATAACAAGATTCCAACTATTTAGGATGGTAATTAATTGGCAGAAGTTAAGCAGCATTTAAGTACTTCAAAGCATTTGTATTAGTGTTGGATTCGTTTTGTGACTGTCTCCTGCATAATTTGGCATTCTGTAATAGTAAACGTAAAAAAGCACTTTTTATTTCATATACCTGTTACCAAATGGCTGACTGATTTTTCAGTATATCCTGATTTTTGTTTTCTCAAATATATGGAAATTATTAATTGAGCTCTGCAAGATGGGAGGTATGTTTGCAGCTTTTTGTTTGTGTTGACTCCTGTCATGGCTCAAAGTATTGAATTTTCTAGGTTAAGTGGAAATATTATGGTCAGAAGGTGCAAGACTGGGCTGTATTGATCAATTTTAATTGGTCCTTAACTGTAGCTTGTCAATAACTTCATAGGCTTATGGTTTAATAGAATTAAACAATTCAATGTTTTTGTGACCTATTGTTGGAATTGATCCTTTGATGTAATTGGAAATTCAGAATTTTGGATTCTTGACTCCTGAGACAGTAACACATTAAATAAGAAAACATACAGGGATTGCAATGTGTGAAGTAGTGTTTTCTTTCTTCCCCTTGCTTCCTTCCCCACCAAAAGCTGACCTTATGAATACATAGAAGGACATGTGGTTTTGTTTTTATTAACTTTAAGGAGCTGCCTAAGAGATCGGGAGTCATCATTCTGGAAAGGTGTAGAAACATTATGTGCCACTGAATTTGTGAGTTATAGGAAAAGTGGTTTAATAAGAGGAGGTCATGGGAATCGACGGTTCCATCCCTGTTTACCTTGTCATCACTTTTGTTCCTTATCTAGCCATTTTCTTCTTTCAGTTCTTCCTGATATGTATTAAACATGTCAGGAGTCTTTGTGGCAAACTGAAGGCCAGAAGGCTATTTGTATTAATGGGTATTAGGATGAGAAGACTTATGCGTGTTCATAAGTTGCAGACAGTCAAAACGGTTTTTACTTACACCTAATACAAATTTTTCTATTAATTGTGCGTGTGCATATGATATCCTAGTGGCTGCTTTTTTTTTTTTTTTTAATCAGCTTTGCTATGTTAATTACAGGCTTTTTTTCTTTGTCTGTTGGCAGGTATTTAATTAGTCAAGGAGCACATGTAGGAGCTGTAAATAGTGAAGGAGACACTCCATTAGATATTGCTGAAGAAGAGGCAATGGAAGAGCTGCTTCAGAATGAAGTAAATAGACAAGGTAATTTTGAATACAGAAGGGTGGTTGTATTTATTGGACACTAAATGTATTTTTGAAAGCTTAGGTTAAATTGGGACTTTTAAAGTCGCTCTATGTTCTAGAAAGAGTTGTCAATATAGAGTGTACAGTGCTTAAGTGTGTATCTCTTAAGACAGATTTACATAATTAAACAGTTACTAGTTTACTGTTACAGGCTTTGCCCAGTTTTAATTTATGTGCTTAAACCCATTTAATGCCCAGAGCAAATGGTAAAAAGAAACTGGAAGACATGATCTGCAGGGAAATAAGAGATACCTACTGATACACAGAAGTAGACCATGGATTTGCAAAGGCTTTGATTCAATAAATTGGTAGTGTTAACAGAAATTTGATTAGCAGTTTTTACAGTTAATACACAACGAACATCAGATGAGACACTTATGTGCATTTTTTGTCTGTATTACCATTCCTCTACTTTAATTAGTTGATCTCTTGTTTAACAGTACTATAAGTCTTTGCTCAAGAGTTGTTTGCCTCAGCCTAGATTTTTTAAGGTTGTTTTTGCAATGTTTGGCTTTACTGATGTGTGATACTAATTCACTGCATTAGCTCTTTGTAAAAAATTGGAATTATTTGGGGAATGAACTCTTCCAAAATCTCTCTTTTATATGTTATTGCTTTTTTAAAAATAGAGATTATTTGTTTATGGGATTTTACATTCATTTTTACAATGCAGATATTCAGCATTACACACTAATTTTTATTCTTTTGCAAGTTTAAATGATTTTGAACAGCCCAATTATAAAATTAGTATTACCAACCTAAACTAAATGCCACAAATCACTGAAAATTTCCATGAGGTTTACATATTTCACAGTTGAAGCTCACTATAAACTGTCTGTGGTACTGTCTTTATAAATCTGAGAAGGTACATGTTCCAACATGTTCCCACATGTATCTGTTAGCTTCTAAAGGAATAATCTAGGTTGTTTTAAAATACTAAATTTCACTTGTTTTGGACAACTTACTTTCCTTCCTCTTGCATTTTTATGTCAGTTGGTTTGCTTGCTTGTTTCACAGAAGCAAGGAAGAAGGCGTACTTTATCCCTCCTAAATTTGTGAAATTTGTGTCTGAAGATGTAAGAACTAAGGGCTTTTACATGCAGAGATGAAATCAAAGGAAGTATTTCATGATTGTGGATGGGAATGGAATAGAAAGGATATGAATGTGGATGTGAACTTACAGTGTATATCTTACTAAATCACGAGACAGTTGTCTCAGCAGTAAGATTTTAATTAGGCACTTTTGATGGCATCCTTAGCTTGAGTATAGATATTACTTTAAATTGTATGTTAATGTTACATAAAAAATTACTATTTAGTCATTATCAGGATCATCTAGAAAGTGCCTAATTGTGTGTATGCTGTGGTTAGAGAAGTTAATAGTTCTAAAATAGGAACTTAATTGTTTCTCTTGATGTGGAATTAACAGTGAGGAATTGTGAGTGTTTCATCTTTGACTATACATGTAGCTGAATACAATTATCCCTCCAGCAGTGAGATAATTCATATTCCTTCCATATGATACACTACTTCATATCAAATAAAGCAGTGCCACAGTTTTGATAATGCAAGTTAACAGTGGGGTTTGTGGAATGATCAACCCTGGCTCAGTGTTATGGGTAATGGAAAACCAGCCTATTTATTTTGAAAATAAAATATATGGGTGACAAAATATCCTATCTCTGTGTAGGTAAAATGTGCAGTGTGAAAATTAAGTAGGCGTTTTCCATAACCTTTTTGCCTTGCAACCCTTTCATGTGTTTGTTCCTACATTCATTGTAGGTTCATTTTTGAACGTTGCAGTGTTAATGCTGTAAATATGGCTTCCTACATATTGGCAGCCAGAGTTGTTTGGTGGCAAAAGATTGCTTGGAAAGATCAGTCAGGTTCATTGTGATTTCAGATTTAAGTGATGACATTTGTTGTTCGTTTCTGTTAGAAGTCCAAGGAGAATCACTTGTTAGATCTCCTTTTTTCTGCTTTTGCAAGCCTTATGTCTTTATAGGAAACATCCAAACAGACTACTCAGGTACTCAGCATTCTACTGATCAGTTTGTACTTATGCCCAATTTTTTGCAGGTATCATTTTAAGGACATGTCTTATTACAGGACAAAATGTGGGAGCCTCTAGAGACATTAAATTCACAAAAATAAATAATAGAATATAATACAGTTCAGTTCTCCGTGATATTACAGGTTTAATAAAAGGAAGGATCTGCAATGTTTCCTCATCCTATTTTAGCATTCAGCTCCAAGGCCTGATCTGACTAGAGAGGAGATGGTCAGTGATAAAATAATCTTCTTGTTATACAAGTGCTATTGTAAGGAGTGTTGGCCATTAAAGAGGAGAGATCTTCTAGTATTGTTATCCAGTGTCTTTCTTCAGTCATTCTGATCCCCACATGCTGCACCTCTAAATTGCACCAAGGGTCAGATGCCTTTTCATGTGTCCTCCTGTGTCCTGCTGAGCAAATAGCATGACTTGGTATGATGGGCTGTGCAGGAATTGTGAACTAAGGGAATAGCTGTCCTGTAACTGAAGCCATACCACTCTGATAGTTAGGAAAATATTTTTCTACCCTAATCTTCAATGGGAAATTATTGGCTTAATTACTTTTTAAGCTTAAAACCTAGCTTAGTTTTGTAATTTGTGAGAAGGGAAATTATATACTCAAGTATTTTTTGACCTAGTTACAAACACTTCACAGACAGCAAGATCAGGTGTTTTGTGGAAATTATTCCGAAGCAGTGCCGAACAACTGTTTTGTTTGCACTCCATATGGTTAAACCATTCTGTGTGTTAAAAAAACCCCTTCTTCTAGGACTTGTTTTATTGTTTCTCCTTAGGACTAATATCTTTAGCATTGGTCAATCCCATGTATAAATAGGTGCCACTACAATCCTCAAAATCATTTAGTTTCCTCAAAAATATTATTTTGTTTCTCAGTGTGATCTGTCATGTTTCTACCCTGCAGTGTTTCAACACAGAGCTGTGGAAGTTGTCTTTTAACAGTAAAGTTTTCATTTGCCCTGGTGAATACCAGCAGACTTGAAAGAGATGTGGGCTTTGATCCTGGCTAGCCCTGGCCAGTTTTAAATGTTCTCTCTCCTCAGGGCTCGAGTGGGGTTAAGTATAATGGTTTGAAGTGATTTTTTTTAGCTGTTGATCATCAGATGTCCTCTTAAAATTATTTTTAACTGCTTAAGCAGTTACTTTAAATTATAGGAAGCATTCTCAGGAGGTGAGTTAGTGGGGAGAGGTGATGTGAGGTGAATCATGATACAGTGTGGTAGCTATTTATTCAGTAACTATCAGAGTGATCACTCCTCCTGTTCCAAGGAGAAACACATGTTCCTCATTCTTAATTATAGGTAATGTAACAAGACTCTCCAGATGTATTGCTTAACTCAGATTTGTTTATGTGGATAAAATGCGAACTATTACATTTGTGTATAAACATTCACTTCATGAAGTAAAAAGTGGGTTGATCTTCCGTGCAGTATCTATAAAACATGCCTTTATATGGCTGAGGCGTCCTGCAACAATGATTCAGCAGTTAAATTTATGCTGAATTTTCATTAAATGCTCACTGAATGGCACACTGTTTTCAAACCTGTTTGGGGCTGTTGAGTAACACTTGTTGATCAGAAAAAAAGTGGAAGCATTTAGCAATAAAATTATTAATGATTTAAGTTGTTAGGCTTCCAGAGGTTAAGTGCACGGGTGGTGTGAGCGAATGCTGCGACTGAGGCTGAGCTGGGAGGCAGCGCATTGCCATCTATGGGCCGTAGGGAGAAAGGGTTGGAAACAGATGATGAGCATTTTCTTTTGCCCTGGTATCTCAGTAGAGTCTGGAAAACAAAAGGAAGAAGAAGGGCCCCATACAAGGTATAATAAAGGCTGTTTACATTCCATTTTCTGTAGTTAATAATGGGAATTTAATTTAGTTTATCTCCGAGCACAGCTTTTTTTCTATGACACAAAGTTTAATTCCCATTTTCATGCCAGTTATTAATGTGGAATGTTTTATTTAGATTGGCAAGATTCTGGTACTTTATTCTGTTGAAATACGGTGAGAAATTTAGTGTCTTGTAAAATAATGTATTGATACAGCCATTACTCCTCTGCAACCATTGTATCTTGTTTGGGCTTCAGAAATGCAGTAGTTCGTGATATTGATGGCAGTCTATATTGAGTATTAGTTACTTTTCCTGCAAAAGCACTGCTATTTTGACATACTAACCTGGATCGTTTGGCCTATCTGGAAAGTATGCTTAGATGTGACCCATTAGAAGCTCACAAAATCAGGGTTTGGAATGAGTTTTTTCTCTGTTCTTCCTTTATTAAAAAGTGCCTCAAAACAAACAGCCGCGTACATTGACAGTTTTACATTGATAGGAATTTTTTTGAATTCTTCAGGTGGAGAAGGTTACTCATGTTGATAAGGATTCACAGTTGGACTTTGGGCATGCAAAAAGAGAATGGACATAACTGTGACTAAGAGCTGATGAAATAGAAACTATTTATTTGCATAGTAGTGTTTTGTAGGCAACACTGTCATGTAAATTACTGTACTCTAGAGTATTGTCCCAGGATCTGCTGATCACTGCTGTGTCATTCTGAAATGTGAACAGATGCTCAGGCCCATGAAGTTACAATTTGCAGTAATTCACATATCAGTATGTAGGAGCTTTCCGAGGAATGAGAATATGTGATTATCAATGTGTTACTGATTCAGATTTCGTGGTCTTCACTCTTCATATTTGTCATACTTGCAAAGTTTTTCAGCTTTTCCCTCTGCTGAGTCCTTCAACAACCTTGTATGTCTTCCTGCGTCTTACAGACTCAACATCCTGATTATGGTTTTACATCAGTTTCTGATAAAATGTAATTCTATTCATTTTTACCTAAATTGTCAAGACTAAATTGGTTTTACTGGTCAATTAATTGGATGAGTCTAGGAGTTTGGTCAAGTCCTCAGAACACGGACTGTTCAACTTTCTTCAATTGCTTTATAGTACTTAGAGAAGTTTTATCTTTTGATTGTCCTTAGCATAAAATTTTACAGTATGTATCTCCCAAGTCCCTGCATACCAGTGTGTAAGATTAGAGAAATCATACACATAAGAACATTTAGTTGAAGGTTGGGCCACTGATTTTCTGTTAGAGGTCAACCTAGATACAATTTGTGCTCTTGATGATCACAGTTTCTAAATTGCTTTTCCTAGTGAGTTGTCACTATTCAGCCATCACAGATAAAATTATGTTCATGCATTGTTCTTTTCAAGACCTCTTTCCTGCTTTGTTCTTAAGTTTGCTCCATATAGTAGTAATTAGAAAAATGCTTGCAAATACATGCTTGCATTGCCCATTCAGGGTCTGGAATTTATTTCCATCTGTTTAACCTGATGCATATACTTGTAGATGTTATGATGGTAGGCTGTGTTTCTCCCTTTTCATCGGCGTATGATATTTTTTTTGTGAGACATAGTGTAAAAAGTTTTCAGTGTTTTTGATGGTTTTTTAGTAGAGCTATGGAATGCAATAGCCAAAGTGTTGTCTATTTGTATATAAGGTTTGCGAGTCACAGTGATAGGAGACAAACCAGAAATGCTTTAGAAATATAGAAGATTCAACACCATCAGTGTTGAGAATCGAGACTTTTTCTCTTCCCATAGAGATCTGTTTGTAAAACGACTTTGGCTGTTTTCTACTGTGTACAGATACATCAACTCAGACTTATTTTTTGGTGCTTAGAAAGTAAAAATAGAATTTTTTCTCTTTTTTTTTAACAAGTAACTTCAGTGGTTATTACTGTGATGTAGACATTGTTAAAGAATGAGTTTGAAGAGTTTTAGCTGATTGATTTTTATTATTGTTTGTTTATAATTCTTTTTCCACCCAGCCTTCTCCTTTTGTTAAAAAATGCATTAAGCAAGCTGTCTTACAACATTGGATGTTTCCGTAACCTTGGAATTCATCTTCCAAAAGATATTAATATCTAATTCTGAACATTATTCAGATTGTTTAGCTTTTATTTTATTATGTCACATAAATGTGGCATAAAACTTGTTACGTAATTGAACTGAAGTATTTGAAAAAATTTCGTGTGTTCTCTTCCCCTCTCCCCCTCCCTGTCTGAATTAGGGGTTGATATAGAATCAGCTCGAAAAGAAGAAGAACGAATAATGCTAAGAGATGCAAGACAGTGGCTCAACAGCGGTCATATAAATGATGTCAGGCATGCAAAATCTGGTGGTACAGCACTTCATGTAGCTGCTGCTAAGGGCTATACAGAAGTCTTAAAGTAAGTGTGATTTAACTTTTTGATATTTTATTGTTTTGATGTAATGCTAATTGGGCACTTCTAACATTTTGGGAGTGTATCTTGCAAAATCCCAGTCTCTAGAATGATCGATTTTCAAAGCTTGATTTTATGTTTTCAAGCACTCATAAATCATGATGTTGTTAGCTTTCTATTTTAAGTCATTTAAAATATGAATACAGTATACATGTTTAGGCTGAATACTTAAGAGAAGAACAGTGATAAAAAATTGCCCTGTTTCTAAAGCCAGCTATGTAAACAAGCTTAAGACCTTTTTATAATGCCAGTTAGCATCCTGGTTGTTACATATTTTCAAGACACCATATTTATTTCCATACATAAAGCAGGGTTTGTAATCCAGGCTAAAAGTTTTTACAGTTAAAAACCAGGTAATTTAATTTTGTGTTTTGATGATGTTGTTGAAAATCTTGACTCTTGAAATCTTTACTGGAAAGCTTTAGGCTTCTGGTGTCCCCTAATTCACAGCTTTTCTTTAATGTAGTATCAGTACACATCATAACAGATTTAATTTATTTTTCATCAAAGCTCTTCTATTGTAGTAAGGCCTAATTAGTAATACATTGCTTTAACATGACTTGTAAATTTATTTGACTGCTTTAGCAGTGCTAGGAGCACTTACATACTGTAACGTGAGTGAAAATGAGCATACATCCTGACTGTGATTATTGGTTCCTTTAAGGTCTTCAGAGCAATTTATTGAATGGGAGTTCTGTTTCAAAAAACCCTTATGCTTCAACATGATGAAGACAAATTACTCCGTTGGAAAAGAGTTATTTTTGGTTTAGAGTAGCAGGTGTCTGTAAGGGAGTTGTATCTATAACTGGGTGCTTTTCAGCTCTCTCAGTTATTTGTAGTCCAGTCTGTATACTCCCCTTAGGAGAGGCAAAACATATGTGCAGGCAGTTCTTGTGATTGCTTCAAATTATCAAAAATGTGTGCTCTGAATTGGATGCAAGACTGGAAGTTGACTCACAGGAGGATATTACTATAAGTATATTGGCTCTTGAGAAACTGAGAGAATTTTTTGAAAAGGATAGTTTGTTGTTACGTGATTTTTAACTATTATGGACAGTGGTTCAGAGAGCCCTTACCCCTTTACATAAAAATATTTGTTAGGTTAAGTGTCCTTTGTCACTTGGATGCTCATGTGAAAACCATGCTGAATGTGAGTGCTGAATGCAGGCAGAACAGCCGGTCTTCTCTTTGAGGAGCTCTGCTCCCTCTCAGAGAACAATTGGAGCATATAAACAGTAGATTTTTGCAAAAAGTTAATGACAGGAGATGAAAGTTTCAAGCAGCTAATTTTAGAATGGAAGGAGGTTTTAATAGAACCTTCCTAGAATAGACTAGAAAAACCACTGTATCTAACAATTTTTTACATTTTACACCTCTTTTCCCTAAAAGGGGTTTTGTCTATTACTACATGAACAGAGAAAAATATCTAACTGTATAGAAACAATGGTCTTTGAAGAGGAAGTGTATAGAGAAGAAAATGGAAAAGGCTATTTTTCTTTAATTTTCCTTAAAAATATATATATATATATACACACACCTACTAAACAATGAAAAGGCAGATGTTTCTGTGAGAAGTAAAATTAATCAATTGTCAATAGCCCAACTAAAATATCCATGAGAAAAAAAGGAGGAAGATATTATCGTAGAACAGTTCCACAATTTTTACAAAAATTTATTTATCCCTGTCAGCAGTGTCAAGATCTATTTCTTTTAATTTCTTCAGGCTTTTAATACAGGCTCACTACGATGTAAATATTAAAGATTATGATGGCTGGACACCACTTCATGCTGCTGCTCACTGGGGTAAAGAAGAAGCATGTCGCATTTTAGTGGAAAACCTCTGTGATATGGAGGCTGTCAACAAAGTGGTAGGATTTTTATGTAATCCTTGTCAAGATACAAAGTTCTGGTCTCTAAAGTGACTTTAGAAGCCAGGGTAAGGAAAGTGATGATAAACTGCTGTTTACTGTACTGTAAACTGTACTGAGCTTTATCTAATGCATGTGTTGTCAAATCAGCATGGTTGTGTTCAGAACTAAATTCTCTGATTGTCTAAATTAATTTCTAGGCCGACTTTATATTAAGTGATCCATTCAGTCTTTGACATGGAAATTCACAGTAGAAAGAGTTTGTTGACGTTTCAGAGGTACAAAATTAGTGACTTGATGGATTGCATTCAGGCTTTAAAATGATCTCTGAAGATGATGATGATGCCTTTGGGTAGTGTTTTAACTCTTAAAAATCAGCTTATGCTGGTATACTAGAATTGTCACTATATTATGCTGATTTGGGTGTGGTGGAAGAAACTTGTGGGCATCTCTGGACCCCCTGGGCATAACTTGAGTGCTTCCTAAGCTCTATTTCTTCGACTTTTATGCAATGGCCTGTGTAGCTTGCTGATCTTGCTCCCAATAGGCACAAATATATTAATGAGTCACATAGTCATCGAAAGGATCCAAACCTTTTCATTCAACTGTGTAAGTGCTGAGCTCTCATTCTTCTCCCTGTAGTGTATTTTACAGATAGATTCTGTTCTGCTTCCAATTTATGTGTTAGATTTTTTACTGGGTTTGTGAAAATGTGGATGTAATACACTAGAGAGCACTCCCATAAAAGTATGTTCAAATCCACTGAACAAGAATAAGAAAAAAGGAGGCATAGAGAGGTGTCAGCTCAGGGTTTGTTGGGGTTTTTTTTATATATGGGCTTATCTCTGCAAGCTAGGAAAGATTTGCCTTTTTTTAAGTAAGCTAGTAAGCATTTTTGCTTTTGGAGATACGAGGATTGAAAACTCTGGGTTTGGTTTCAGTTGTATGTGCGTAGCATCTCAGAGAACTCAGCCGTTATTGTTTAGGCACCTGACTTCAGGTATCAACTGTTGCAGATTGGGGTTTAAGATGTAACCTTCCAACTGCAACAGTTTTTTGCAAAGTAACTTTTTGTGGTCATAGTAGGTCTAACTACCACGTAATAGCTACCTAAAAATAGAAGGCCACATTAAAAACTGTAGTCATAATGCAAATATAGACTTGCGATAGTAGCTCAAATGGCAGAAGACCTCAAGCTGTTTTGGCTAATGCTTGTTGAAAGGTGCACATGCTTCTGCTGTATTATCAGAAGCTTTACGGATGTGAAAATTAGTGGTTTAAAGGTTCATCCTTTCTAACCAGTTAAGATAGTCTTCACAGTGTAATTAGGAATAAGTTTGCCTTTAGTTAACATTTTGAAAAACTGAAATAAGCACAGACAAACAGGAACGCCTTTCATTATTTTTGCAAGCTGCTGTGGCCACTTTCAAATGACAACTCTGTTTTTATTGCTGGTTATTGTACAGAACTACTTACTAGTTTGATCTTGTCATGATCCTCCCAACATTTCCATAAGTCCACCCAGAATGTTTTTGCAGCTAAATTTTATGCCAGTGAATCTAGGACTTCCCTAGATTCCAGCCTTCAAGTATATGTCCCATGGAAATCATACCCTAAGGAGAAATAAGAACAGCTTTTGTAATAGATCTTTTATAAAAGGACTGTAAATTGTAAAATACAGTTTTGCTGTAAAATGTGAAAGCATGACTACTTAAATTTAGTGTAACTTGCTTAAATAATTTAAACTTTAAAAATCAAGCTATTTGTGATAGTCTAAGATGGGCAAGATACTGAAGTGCTCAGGATCCATCCGTTCAACTGCCATTGTGAACAGTTGTTTGGAACTAACACTGAGAATTATATTCATCAATCTACTTTTCATTCATAGTGTTCTTTTTTTCCTTCAGATGACAGTACAATTTTATTGTCATGTCTTTATCACTTAAAAACGTGTTTACTCATCAGGTGTAAATGTTTCTGTTTCAATTACACCCCCCCAAAAAAAGTGATATTGCAAAATTGTTTTCAAATACTGACAGACTAACAGTTTGCAGTAGAGCTTGATTCATATTTTCCAGTTTCTCTCTCTAAATGTTCTCTTTAATCTGCATCATCATGTGATGAGAAGACATCGTAGTCCAATAACATTTAAATTCTGTTGTACAGCTATGGTGTTTTACTTCTTCCCCTCCTCCAGGGTCAGACAGCATTTGATGTGGCAGATGAAGATATTCTGGGATATTTAGAAGAGTTACAAAAGAAGCAGAATCTGGTAGGTCTTGTGCATATATATATATAAAATTATACATATGATTATGGTATCCAACTCAGGGCAGCATATAGATTAAAACCAAAGTTTTAAATTTGAGTCTTCAATTCAGGTGATGCCATAGTCGTCTCAAAAGGTCTTTTATGCCCTTACTTGGTCAGCTATAGTGACCAAAAAACTCTTGGAAGTAAAAAGGCGATCTACTACTTGCCTTGTCCAGTGGGCATTTTATGATCCGAAGTATCAACAATGAGCATCTTACTTAGAATAACAGTTTCTGAGATTTTTAGAGCTTTGAACATTCATACTTGGAAAGTTTATACACATTCTAGTGTTTGTAGTATTTAGAGATTTCCTTCCATTTGTAATTTTGTCACACTGATACCATTCTAACAATTAAACTGTATCATTCTGTTTTGAAGCTGCATAGTGAAAAACGTGAAAAGAAATCTCCCCTAATTGAATCCACAGCCAACATGGATAATAATCAGACACAGAAAACATTCAAAAAGTAAGTAAAATAGGAAAAATTATGAGCTCTTTAAAAAGATGACTTTATAAGCTGTCACAAAGTTCTAGTTAACAGGCTTTAGTAAATTTTTCAGTACTTAGTAAATGCTTCTCTTTTCAAACTCAGTAAGGAGACACTGATTATGGAGCACGAAAAGAATGCATCTAGTATAGAGTCTCTGGAGCAAGAGAAAGCGGATGAAGAGGAAGAAGGAAAGAAGGATGAATCCAGTTGTTCTAGTGAAGAGGAAGAGGATGATGATTCAGAATCTGAAGCAGAGACAGGTATGTTAATTGGAGCATTGCCTTTCATTAAATATTTACTTTATAAATTTACTTATTTAATATCACGTGATACAGAGTTAAATATGTTGCATTTCACTTAGTCTTCTGTATTTCACTAAGTTTCCAGTCTACTTAAAGCAAGTTTATATATGTCTAGAGTCAAGTCATAACAAATGTATCAAATTGATGTCTTCATCGGTGGCTACTTAAAGCTATTAACCAACTTACTTGATTGGCTGTTTAACAATTGATATTTTTCATTAAATAGATGGACTAATATAAGCCTAAAGTTGCATGTCAGAAACTTTGAAAAAGTTAGAAGATCGAATTTGAGAGGGAGACTTGGTAGCAGTATTTGCTTGTGGAACTGGTATAGAGATTGGATCAGCAGAAGTGCAAACGTTCTCATTTGTTCTTATCATCCTGAAGTAATTACCAATTAATCTGGCTCATGTATTCATAAAGTAATCGTGCATATATTTTCAGTGTGTACTGAGATAAACTTAAAGGTGTTATTTTAATGTTAACTGGTATTTCATCTATAACTTCAGTTCAAGAGGAATGTCCTTTGAAAAATTTTGCATTGTATACAAAGTTGTATGCACATTACTCTCTATTTCTCTCTTGAGAAATGGAATTAGTGGGTTGTTTTTTTCTTAAACAATTATCAGAGTAGCAAGTACTGATACAAGAACGGCATGGTATCTTTTCCTTTCAAACCAGAAAACAAGTTTAAGGCAGTAAGTGTTTAAAGATACATGCTCAATTCTAATAAATATTAGAATTACAATGCAGCAATACAATACATAGACATGGATGTTATTAGAAATAGCTTGTTAATATTTTATGCTTAAACTTCTAAAAATAAGTAACCGTTTTTGGTGAGCTGTCAGTTTTCATTTTAATACATTCTAATTTTTTCACCTGAAAAGATAAGAAGGTATTTTAGAGCCAGCCAATCTATCATAAGCATTTAATGTAGGTAGAAGTAAAATAACTTATGAAACCAAACTTTCTATTATGATTTAATTATTTTTTTGTATTTTGAATTCATCCAGCATTTCAGTATGAAGCTGAAAAAAAATGTCTATCAAGCTTTGTAATTACTCTTTTACCTTAGTGTACTTGCGTCCGTTATTTATGGAGCTTTGCTAAACTCAAACTACTTATAATATATAACATGTAGTAATTTCTCTGTCACTGAGCTGACCGTAATGTCTGCTGAACTTTATGACTCTGGTAACTTGTTCTTTTCATTGCCAGTAGTTTGTGCCAGGAAAATTTGACTGTGACACAAGAATTAATTTATGTAAACTTCGGGGGTTTTAATATCAACAAGGCTTTATCATACTTTATTTGGCAAGATACACTTTAAGCTTTTCCCTGTAGAGCTACATCTCTTAAGTTTCAAGACTGTACTTTCCCCTTTTTTACCATTATTCGGCTTAAGGTAGTGGAAGATCTTTCTAGTGAAAAATCTTACTATTATAAAGAGCATTCTGGTTGTGGAATATTTTAACAGTGTTCAACGTTGTGAAGTACTGGAAATAGTAATTTCTAATCTTTTGGGATGCTTAAAATGTTTTCCTTAAACTTTATTTCATTTCTTTGGTTACATGAGAATATAGTTTAAAAATAATTACACTTCTGTCCGTAAGTCCAAGAAGGGAAGTATGAATATGAAAGTAGCGTATTGCAAAGGATAGGGAAACAAGATAAAAAGTAAAATTTTCATCAATTCAGGTTTTGTAACTTACTTTTTTTGACATACTTTAATTTTTCTGAAAATTAGTCAATATCAGCTCAGCCATGCATACAACTATATTCTTGCTGTTCTAGAAATAATTTCAGAATACAGTTGTGAAAAATCCGTTTTTCTCCTTCTATGCTTTCACTCCTGATAACTTCTGTGTTTTAGAAATGCATTACTTACTCACAGATTTCTATCAATTTGCCTGTGCATCATCTCAAATCATACTGTCAGTCCACATTGCCTTGTTCAGCTTTTTATCACCTAGAATTTTACCACCTTTTTTTTTCACTTGTGTTTAAGAAGAACTTTCCATTATGTGCCATTGGTCATGTAAGCTATTTGTTTATATTTGTATTTGTTTACTGCATAACTAACATTCAAGACATCTATTCAACTATGTCTATAACTAAAGCAAGTATGTAACAGCAATACCATTGATTATACAATTTCTAATTGTAGGTAAATACTTTGTTGAATTTAAATGTTAGTTGTGAGAACACTGCATGAAAACCTTGCATACTTTCTAAATTAATTACTTCTATGCTGTATGGGTCATGTAGATGTAAATACGTGTTTATAGTAGGGCCAAAACCAGTGGGGATTGAACCCCATGTTGCTTCATACTGCACAGATAGGAGGAAACGTCCCATCCCAAAAAGTATGCAGTTTGAATAGGTAAAACAGAAGTGAGGTGTAACATGAAGCTCCAGCAAAGGCAGTGACAGCTGTTGTTGTATCACAATCATGACATTTTCTGTATGTTTGTGTAAGAAGGGTTAAGGTTCATAAACCACAGGCAGAGGAAGAAATTTGGACAAAGCAGAAGAGACTAGGTAGGTAGACAGTGAAACGTAGGTAAGAAAAACAAGGGACAAAGATGGAATGAAGCAAATGGAAAATCAGTGTTCTGAGAGGCAAGTCCCTGCCTCAGCTCATTCTGGTGGCCAGAATTCCTGATGGGCTTCTCTGTACAGTTAATTTTTTCTTTGAACTCAACATGCATAGTTATCAGAGAATGAATATTTCACTTTGAATTGGCACCTACCTTCTGTAGTTCCAATTAACTATTACAGAATCACAGAATCAAAGAACAGTCACGGTAGGAAGGGAGTTCTGGAAATCATTGAGTCCAACTTCCCCTGCCAAGGCAGGGTCACCTAGAGCAGGTTACGCAGGAAAGCATCCAGGTGGGTTTTTGAATGTCTCCAGAGAGGGAGATTCCACAGCCTCCCTGGGCAGCCTCTTCCAGTGCTCTGCCACCCTCAGTGTTCTTTCTCATGTTGAGGTGGAACTTGTGGTTTCGTTTATGGCTGTTGCTTCTTGTCCTTTCACTGGACACCACCAAAAAGAGCGTGGCACCATCCTCGACACCTGCCTTTGAGATATTTGTATGCATTAATGAGATCAGATTAGATGCTAACATACCTCCTACTGTTACAGCTGTTACAGTCGTTAGCCAGCTAGTAAAATACAGGGTTCTGGGGAGACTGAAATCTCTGTCTCCAGAGGTTTCCAAGATGTGACTCATCAAAGCCTTGAGCAACCTGGTCCATAGGCAGTATTGACCCCGCTTTGAGCAGAAGGTTGGATATGGGGATCTCCTGAGTCACTTTGAACCTGAATGATTCTGTGGTTCTGTCTCTGCATCTCTGAGTGGTAACACTTGATGAATATCAAAAAAAATTGTTGCATGCACAACCTTTTGGCAGAAAAGGTGGACCTAGCTAAGATACAAATTGGGAATGAGGGAGAAAATACTGAGGAGTAAATAATAAAATGCTGTTCAAAAAGTTAACTGTCAAATTTGTTGGATAGAAATTCAGCTCGGTGTTGAAAAGATGATGAAACTGTGAATGAAAAATGAAGATTAAATCTTGTAAATATTTTGCAGATAAGACCAAAACCTTGGCAGCTAATAATGCAAATACCACAAGTACACAATCAGCATCAGTAGCTGTGACAGCGCCTTCAGTAGCTGGTGGCCAAGGGGCACCTACGTCACCTGTTAAGAAGGTAAAAGAAAATACCCTTCTCGTGATTTTCTATTTCTTTTTTCTGTGTAGGTGTATCTTTTTTGATCCTAGTGTAAGTAGTAGATTTGGTTAACCAGTGAATGGATGAAAATATGTACAGATTCTTAGAATACTTTCTGTTCTTCCCCAGAAACTGTTCATTTTTTAAAAATTTTGAATGGTTTTAATTCTGAACAGGGATTTAAAATACAGAACTATGAAATAGCTGAATGTAAAATCCTTCTAAAAAGGAAAAACTGTTGCACAGTGAGTGGAGTTCTTGTGTTTTCTGAAGCTAAACTTCATCTTTTGAAAGTCTTTTCTATGTCAGACTCCTCCAGAATTTCTAGAAACGACGGTTCTAGTGTCTCTCTGTGCCTGTATTTCTGATGCACTTAATTCAAGGGAGGCAGGCATGACTAAGTGCCTTTTAGAAGTCCCTTGAAGCATTCAGTTAGTGCTTTGGCACGAAAGTTGAAAATGATAACTGAAATAATAAGAAGAAAGTGCTGTAGGTCTCATCCCTGTTTCAGTATGGGTAGGACCTTACGGAATAGCTAGATAATAGGGACACATAATGTATTCAATGCACAGCTCAAAACCACACCTAGCAAAGCCATATTGCATGCTGGAAAATTTTTACAGCTTCTAACTTTACAGGAAAAGTTAATTTGAATGAACTTTAGTTTTACTTGGTAAATTACTTTTAGAATATCAGAGCAAACTGGATAGTAAGCTGGTAAGTCTTCATTTTTCATTCATTACAACTTTCTATACACATCATAGTCAAAGTGTAACCCTCTGCTGATGCTTCTGAAAAGTGTGTTCAGGAGAAATGGTAGCCATGATGTACTGAAGCCACAGCAGAGAGAAAAGACATAGTACTAGGAGAATAGTATGTAGTGTATTTTGCTCCTGGGAGCTTACTGGGGTTATGCTTTCATATTCACAGTAGAATCTAATAGTGATTAATCTTACAAAGTATACTTTAATGTAACAGGTGCAGGTATGTGATTTAATGGTATGGGGGGATACTTTTATAAGAGAGGAAATAAGCTTGATTTTAATCTATATTATAACCTATAAATCGTCAATACATTTTTAATTTTATTATACAGTAATTAATGGTTTATATTTTGGTCTTCTAGGTCAAAAGTGTAGGCTAAAAGTAAGCTGTAGTTATCTTCCTATTACGATGTGAAAAGCTCAGGGCCTTTTGTAGCTACAATATAAATGCACATTGTATCAAAATTATTATCTTGTAACATAGCAGGTACATGTGATCTAAAGCAGCAGTTACAGCTCCTGTTGATGAATAAAAGGGCTTTAAACTGTTTTTTTATCAATGAAGGTAAAGCAGTACTGTGTGTGTGATATTGCACCTACAATTGCACCTGCCTTTTTGGGTCTGCACCATCTGTTCTGGTGTAGATGCACTTCTGCTTTTACATCATAGATGGCCAAACCAAGGGGTGCAGATGCAGTGTACTAAGCTAGAAGTCAGGTTTTCTTTTCCATGGCTTTCAGTAATGCTGCTCTCTGCAGGTACTGAAGGTAAGGCAAGTTGGGGAGGATAGCTATGCTAGTGTGGGATGTGGTTAAGGGATATGAATGATACATGGTAAGAAGATAAGGGGTATGTTACTGTGAATCATCCAGTATCCTCAACAGTGTGAGGATTTAGATCATGGACCTCGTAAGGTCACAGGTTTTGTTGTTCTCTTCTATGCAAGCTATTATTCTGTCTCTGAATAAGCTAAACATGCTGTGTTACATTTAGTTACAATCTGTTACTAAGGTTTTAAGTATCTTAATGTTTTCTGGTATTTTGTGTTGTACTGAAGAGCTACATAATATAAACCTAGGAACAAACTATATGGTGTTAAAACAACCTTTTGTTTCTGTTTTCCTTTCTTTCAATCTTCATCTTTGTCTTGTCTTAATTGGCTTTAGTATGATTTCATTCCTCCTATCATGCCTGTCGTGGAGTCAGTAGATCCTGCATCATGGAGGCAGGGCTTGCGCAAAACTGGCATTGTTCTTGTGCCCAATAAGGGTGAAAAATCTATGGTGAGGTTCTTGTGTGCACAGGTTTATGTACAGGTTGCAAAATAACATATTTAATAAAAATGTTAATCCCAAATTTGCATGTTTCTAAATTTTTATCTCAAGTTCACAGTGTGTATTACAAAGTGTGGCTTTTTGGAAGCTAACTTTTATAGGAGTTGTATTCCTTGACCAGTCTTGCATTTCTTATCTCATTGACTAATTTAAGAGGAAAGTGCATAGGTTGCCTCTCACTACAACTGCCCTACAAATTCAGTACTTAATGATTATTAAAAACAGTTGTGTTCTCAGATCTTTGCAAGGAGCATGAATTACCACGGGTATTGTAAATGAATAATGTAAATTCATTTTCATGTGTTTTATAGTTTCCAACATCTACAACCAAGATTTCTCCCAAAGATGAAGAGAGGAAAGATGAATCTCCTGCTTCATGGAGGTTGGGTCTTAGAAAAACTGGTAGTTATGGTGCACTTGCAGAGATTACTGCTTCCAAAGAAGCTCAGAAAGAAAAGGACTCTGCAGGTGTTATGCGTTCTGCATCAAGTCCTAGACTTTCCTCTTCACTGGACAACAAAGAAAAGGTAGTAATTTTCATAGTAAAACAAGATTTTGGTGAATTTATATACCTTTCTTAGTACAGATGTTAATGGTGTATTATAGAAGCAAGATTGTAGTACACATCTGTTCTTTACTAAAATTCCAAAAAGTTACATTACAGACTTTATCTCTCAACGTGTAATATGCTCCTTCAGTGTTTGGTGACCTGGTACAAAGATCTGGCATTTAACCCCTTTCTAGGACTTGAAAAGCTAGTAGTAGTTTTTACAATTTGGGGACATCAGAGGTTTGATAGCTTTTGCATCACTTGAAGAATGATGCTAAAAGAATCTTGTAAATGAAAGAAGTCTCTTTTGTATTCATTTTCCTTTTGTAGTGATTTTTTATTTACAAAAATTGGTTCTGTAACTAAACATGGATACACTGAACCAAGTGAACCAAGTGTTGTTCAGGTAGCTGAACAAAATAGAACTTGTGGTTCTATTTCAAATACAAATGTTCATATGATTTAAAAATTAGGAATAATAATGTCCTGTACTATATAAAAATACTGAAACAGTTGCTTTCAGGAATCCCTGTTGAAATTGTTCTGCAGCAAAGCAGAAAAAAGAGAAATCAAGTCACTAGCATCAATAGAATGGAAACATTAACAGTTTCCTTTTCCTGTTGTAGTCTTTTATATTTAACTAAAGCTTAAAACTCATTTGTATAATCGGATCATAATAAATACAACTGGAGTGTCATAATGATGATTTTCCAGACAAGATAATCAATAATAGTAACACTTAATAAAAAACTAATGTCTTTCAGGAGAAAGACGGAAAAGGAACTCGACTTGCATATGTTGCACCTACAATACCAAGACGGCTGGCCAGTACCTCTGACATTGATGAAAAAGAAAACAGGTGACTGTGAAGTTTGGGGGTTTTTTTTAAATATAAAATTTAAATAAAATTTTAGAGTGGCTGACAAACTTACATGTTTTAAAACAGTGCTAATTTATAGCATTATTTGGCTGTATAGATTATGCTAATCCATATGGCAGTCCTAATCCTGAAGGTTTTTGATCTTGTAAATTATAATGACCTTTTCTAGAGTCCAGATTATTCTGTGAGAAGAGCAGAACTGGGCAATGTGTGTTGTCTTCTTGGGAAAGAAGATAAATAAAATCCAAAATATGAAGTCCTAATCTTTTAAGCCTTTGAAGGGTGCTAAAAGTATTTTACTAGTTTGTCTTGAGTCACAAAGTGCTGCTACTGGGCTACATTATTACTTTTGATTATGATAAAATAATGTGTTTTTTATGGACTTCACTTAAAGCGATATTGTGCAGCAGCAATACAGAAATCATAGGTTAGATAAGCAGTTCTTCTATTTTTCTTGTTTACATGTTGACCTTTCATTATCTTTTGGCAATTTTTACTTTCTTTGCTGCTATTGCTTCTGTAGCTTTCAGAAAAAAAGAAACAAATATTAGGTGCATAGGCTTGCTACCTGTTAGGATTTGGGGTACTTGTATGGCATATTACACAGTCAGAACCTTCCTATTTTTCACTTCTCCTTTACTGAGGTTCTTCCCTCTCTTTATTGAGGGATATTTTCTGCTGATGTTTACTGTAGAATGCATAGAACAAAACTTAGAGGTCTCCATAATGCCTTGGTTTTGGTTGGATCATATCTAGATAGCTGAATGTTGAATGACCTGAACTGAAAATCCTTTCATTGCTCAAAATGTGCTGTTTATAGTCCTTGTCTGTAAGGTTGATTATTTCTTTATGCCTGAAGAGGAATGTCTTTGTTGCTGTTCTTGAGAACTATTTGTTTCAATGCAAACGCAAGATAAATACTATCCTTTCTTATGCTTGCGGGAAGTTGCTTAAGTTTAGTCTCTGGGTGACAAATTCTGTTTCGAAACAGGGATATTTCAGATCTCACACTCCCCTAAAGTTCAGTGTAATTTGTTAGCATATCTCATTTTACTTGGCCAGATGTTTTTTAATCTGTATTTCTCTAAGGGGAAAATTTGGAGCTTCTGTTTGTGCTGTCATTCTCTGGACTACTGTGTTCTTTGAGGCTGAAGTTTTCAGGTTTGGTTTGTTTATGGAGAGATTATTATTGTTTCAGTTTTTGTTCTTTTGAGATCTAAAAAGCTCTTGTTCTTCAAAAGTGACTTAGCTAGATGATACCTTAGAATTGGAATAAATATTTAATTCTGTTTTATTCCTTAGAAGCTGTTATTGCTTGTGACAAAGGGATTAAGTTTTTCTTCAGTGTTGAGGTTTATTTGTGTCCCTGATGTGCAAGTCTTGACTTATTCAGAGACACAGTTCCAAAAGTGGTTATCAGCAATAGTATGCTTTTTCTCATATGCATTGGGTTAACTGCAGTCAGCAGGTCTGTGAGTCCTAGTGCTCATCAGTGCAACTGATCTTTCTGAGACCTTACTGTATGCCTTGCTGTACCAGAGATGAAGCCTGCTTTTAGGCATCATTACTTTGCCTACCATATGATGTGGCAGACAGCCCAGCCTACCTAAAGCCATAAGAGATTTTTGACATCTACTCTGACCGTTTACGTGAAGAATTTAACCATCCGCTCTACATGTACCTTAATAAATTATTAGGGTCTCTGCCTTTGCCAAAGTCTTTGCCCTGGTTGCTTAGCTTAATGCCAGGTTCTTGCTCTACATAACACCTACTTGTCTTGTGAATTGGTGATGTAGTGTAATCCTAGCTAACATCCTAGTGTTAGTGATGGAAATGACTTCAAGATGAATCCCAGCTGGGCTTTTAGATTAACAAATCTCAGACACCCAGCCTCAGTTGAGTAGCCAGTGCTACGGGAAAAGTGCTATAGTGTCTTGGCAAAGTGGAACCTTGAGTAATTATGAAAGATTTGTTATGCAGCAGGACCTTTCTGTGGTAGATAATATCTCAGAATTTGTGTTTCTCTTTGCTGGTAAAAAACAACACTAAATTGGTCTATGTTTCATCATTTTCCAAAGTTGTTTCCAGCTGTAGAAGTGCTAACATAAATTTTCATGCAAAAAGAGGTACATTATGATGGCCAAAGGTATTTGAACATAAAATACATATTTTCAAAGTTTTGTTTTATTTTGTTTTGTTCACCTGGTTGCCTTATATATATAGTTTTGTAAAAGACACGTTTTACTTTTCCTTCTGTCTGAACTTCAACTCTTGAGCTGACATTTTTATTAGCAATTCAGTTTTCACGTGTTGGTTTTCAGGATAGTTTTCTAAGTAGATTTTTGCAAGGTTATTCCTTGCTGCTATAAACTGCAACAACAGTCTGGAAATTCCTTATGTCTGAAGTCATGTCAGCTAGTGATACAGGTCAGGCCCCTCAGGAACGGCTACTGCAAGCCTATTTACACTGGTCTACTATATAATGAGTTCTAAAGGCTTGTCAGCTTTTGAACTTCTTATAACATCAAAGAATGAAAAATTCCATCAAATCAGCTATTAAAACACCCAAGTAGATTTCCCTTATTGCACTGGATAATATCAGGAGCAAACAGAAAACCATCTTGCTCCTTTTTTGAGAAAAACAAAGCCAGCAATGACCACAGATATAAGATGACAAATGATTTCATGTTGATTAAATCTTCTTTAACAGTTTTCTTTTGATGCTGCTTTCTTCTTATATTTCTAATGGTGTTAGTATGAATGTAGTATCTTTCCAGAGAGGCTTGAAAATGATTGTCCATAAAAGAAATTTTATTCCTGTTCAGTTATGTTTAAGTGTGTTATCCAGGATTTTAATTTGAAACTCCCGTTCAGCTTACATCAGGAACAGCCTTCTTTAAGGTGAGTTTGCTAAACGAAAATCTCTTTTATAGGGATTCGTCTGCTAGTTCAATACGTGGTGGCAGTTCCTACACCAGAAGAAAATGGGAGGAAGATGTCAAGAAAAACAGTTTGAATGAAGGTCCTACATCAGTAAACACAAGTTATCAAAGAAGGTGTGGGATTTTCTCTCTTTTTTTTAATCAAAATAGACTTAAAAGTTAACAAGTACTGAATCATTTTATAAGGACAGTTTAAAATTGAACGGTGACATATTGACATGTTCATAATAATTGCAATGTATCTATTGCCATGGTTGTGCTGGTTTAAACATGCAGTTGTATGCTGATGCAGTGGTTGTGCTGATTTTAAACTATGTAATTAAAGTTAGATGCTTCCTTTTTCCTATTGTTTATTCCAGTTTGGGGTTCATTTGACTCTTTCCAGATGAGTTCAGTAGTCAAAGATAGTTATTTTTAACGTTGAAATAGAAGTAATTCTGCTTGGTATCTGGAAACTGTCTCTGTTGAGTTCTGGTTATTGCATGACAGTCTTAGAGGTATTGGACTGCTGTCCTTAATTGTAAACTATAGTCATACCTATGTTGACCCTATGATGAGTATCAGCATCATAGAATACATAAAATTCACTTGAATGCAAAGTAAATTATGAAATATGAGAATAGTTCCCAGGTGTGCTGGTTCCTAACTTGCAGAATTTTCTCAGGAGGAATCATATGCTGCACGTATATACATTATTAACTTTGCTGCATTGTGTAGTTTCAATGTATCTATTTGAGTCAAATTCTTCATTGTAATTAGTGGGGCAATAAATAGGTAAAATGAATAGATCAAAGGAAGGAGTCAAATAACTAAGCTGCATATTGGTACGTGCTGCTGATGTACGTGATACATAGTTAGCATTTTTTTGAGTCTTGATGTTGATATTAATCAGTAACCAGGCTGTCTCATACAGCATAATATGTATTTATTTATTGTTAACCTCCTGCCTTAAAAAAAATGCTTCCTCATTTTTCCTAACTTTAAGTTTAGGAAAGATGTTGCACAAATTTCTTTTTCTGGGTGGAAAATATCAACAGCTGATATATGTGAACAATCTTTGCATGTTAGCTTTTTTCAGTATTTACACTCCTGTCTTCAAATCTACTCATTGCTTAAATGTACTCATTGCTTTTAAATTGCATGTGGTGCTTTAATAGTGTATTTCCTTGTTCAGTTATTTTTTTGTCATTCTAAAGTCGATAGTAAGACAAAAAATTATCAGTTGCAGAATGACAAAGAAGAATCTTTCCTTAAGTCATTTGCAGTTTGTAATATGGTGCTTTGTCTGTCCTAACTGTGGATTCTGAGGTTTAGTCATGGGCAAACAACCTGACCTGGTAATGCAAGATTTATTCACACAGAACCAGTGGAAAAAAATGTGGAAACTACTGGGTCTGCTTTATAGCTTGAAGAGCAAGGGAAGAACCTGAGTGGGAGGTTATTCTTCCTGGGAATGATTAAAGATTTTTTAAATATGAAGCAGTAAATTTAATTGGTTTCAAATTAAGAGGAGTGATATTGATGACATTTTCTTTCCTGACAAGCTGTGCAGTAAGGTTCTGCATTTTCTGAGGTATTCAGTGTGGGTGAAACAGCAGTTTAAAAATGGGACATTGGGGGCCCTATATGAATACTTCAGTAGATGTGATCGAGACATTCTTACATAAACGAGTGAGATTCCATTCTTTATCCTCTTTGGTGAAGAAATGGTCGGGACTAAGGGACACTTCTGCTGCCCTTTGAAGTCGTAAATTAAAAGCCCTAGCCAAGGAAACAATGAAGAAAATGCTTCTTTCGAACCAGAAGTTTCCAAGTCTCAACTGAGGCACAGAATACATGGGCAGAATTTTAATGGATCATTCACAGCTTGGTGATATTTTAATGAGTAAATATAAGTAATAAATGCAGCCATTGTACATGTCTCTCCTTCAGTGGCTCCTTTGGTAGAAGACAAGATGATTTGATAAGTTCTAATGTTCCAAGTACTGCATCAACAGTTACCTCTTCTGCTGGTCTTCAGAAAACGCTGCCTGCCAGCGCAAACACTACTACGAAGAGTACAACGGGTTCTACTTCAGCAGGTGTACAAAGCAGGTAATGGCACCAGGACAGTTTACTTCCCTTTTTTTTTTTGTCAGGTCTACTGTGTGCTTATGTATGTGCATGCGTTCTTGTTTAGTAGATCCTGGGGCTCTGGATTTTTTCACTTTCCTGTTAAATTTGTTTTGATTTTATACAATTTGGCTCAAAAATTGTGAATGGCTTTCTACTGTAACGTGAAAGCCATGTTGGTATGAAAGAATCAATCAAATGTTAGAAGGGTCTGAACAATAAAAGTTCAATTATTGTGAACTGCTAATTCTTAATTTATTCAATTTAATAGCTCAAGCTGAGCTTCTGTAGTAGAGACATTTCTCAGTTTGCTTCTTAAAAAAAAATCCATCCCTCAATTTACGTGTTATTAGTTGTTTAGTAAAGTGCTTTCATTGTTTAGCTGTTTCCTTTTCTCTTTTTTTGTGTTGCTGCTTGTTATGCTGTAGTACCTCAAATCGTTTGTGGGCTGAGGATAGTACTGAGAAAGAAAAGGACAGTGTTCCTACAGCAGTGACCGTTCCTGTTGCACCATCTGTTGTAAATGCTACAGCCACTACCACAGCCATGACTACAGCTACTTCTGGCACTGTGTCCTCAACATCAGAGGTCAGGGAGAGACGGAGGTGTGTAAAGGTCCTAAGAGTAATGTTGCTCTTACACAAAAGTTGTATTTTTTTCCTGTCGAAAGGAATGTGTTGGTTGCCACAGATTTGAACAGTACAGTGTATAAAGCAGTGTTGTTTTCTTGCTGTGTATTGAAACAACTGGTACCTCAGTTTATCTAAGAGCTTAGTACTAGTAGAGACCATTCATGAAATTTAAACTTTGATATTGTGTGTTTTTTGACTGGCCTTGGGTTCTCATATGGTATATGGTATTTTCAGATTTATATTTCTCTTAGTAGATTAAATGAGTCCTCTTAAAAATACCTATAATGGAACTTTGTAAAAACACTGAATTAAAAATAATAAAATGAGTAATTAATTAATTACTACTACTACATTGCTGCTGAGGTATTGTGCCACTGGCAATATGCTGGGAAGTTACAGCGCATAGCATTTTTTCAATCATTTTGTATGCCTGGCATTATTGAGAAGAGAGTATTGAATCCAACACATTCTGTTTAATTCATTGCATGATTTAGGGTCTCTTCTACTTGAAACATAGTCATACAATTTTAAATGCAATGCTTTAACAGATATTCAGTATGAAGAATGAGTAAGATGCTAATGTAAATCTTATTTTAAGAATATGGTGTTTTTTTCTGCTTACAGCTATATGAAGGATGAGTTGAGATTGATGCATATTTGTTTCCATAAAGAGTTGTTTCTTGCTATTTATGGAAGCAAAAATAAGATTTCAAAAGATTGTTAATTCCTGTTAGCTTTTCCTTGTTCTTCTCTTTCTGGGTATTTATAAATGTTTAACCATTCTGCTGAAATGCAAGTTCAGATTTCTATGTTGCTCCTGTAGCAGTTTTAAAATGTACCTTCTGTATCAGTACCAGATAATGTGTATCACTGTATGTTCACATACAGGAGGTAATGAAGTGTTCCTTATTACAGAAGAAAACTCCATTCTTTTGGTTCACTTAAGGCAGAAGCATTTAAAGATTCCTTATAGCATGAGGCCTAATTAGGGTAGTCTGTTTTCCATAGTCTTCCTTCCTACCAAAAACTGAGAGGAAATGAGTTCTATGATATGTGGATTATGCTTTTATTACTCCCCACCATGATTCAGGAAGGGTCCACATGTGCTACCAATCCATTTCAGTAACAACTGTAGTTGGAACCTGCATTTTCCATAGTGAATTTTGAACCAGCAAATGTGAAGCGAAACCAACAAAATGGGGTTTTTTTTCCAAAATAATTCAAAATAGTTCAAATTTTAAAATTCAAATGCTATTTCTGTCTTATATCAGCTAGAAAGGCAAGGAAAATTAGAATTAGGCTTTTGCTGTCTTGTTTGCTCTCACTATTGTGTGTATACTAATGTGCATATACTACATATGTTTTAGATACCCGCAGTTGGCCTGAAATTCCTTGGTTTTCTCTGACTGGGCTCATTGCATAATATACTGTTGCATATGCATTCTTGATGGCATATTAGGATATCAGTGAATCTTAGAAATGAAAATCGGAGTAATTGCTGCATGCATTTGAGAATGCCGTGCTCTAAGTATGAGCACAAGCATATCTATTTGTATATATACAGATAGATACATATATGTGTGTGTATCTACGTATGTGTCTATGCACATGAAAAAATAGATGTATATGAAATATTACATGCAATATATTTTCTTAAGTAATGAAGCTGGTTAATCTATGTTTATAGACTGAAACTGTATATTTAGAAGTATGTTTGGAAGAGTATTTTAAAGATACTTGAAAAGTAAAGATATTATAAAGTACTTCATTGATGAAGCATGTCATGGTGCATCCTTTTGGAATAGCTGAAGAAGCTTTATTCTTTATTTGATTTTTAGGATTGATTTAGAGAAACAGGGAAGGAAATGACAAACTTGAGTCTCTAAGTCTTTGTGTCATGAATAATACACCATAGGTAGCCATGTGTGGCGCACTCAAGGGATACTAGGGAAGGGCACTGTCTACTCTTGGCCTGTAGCTGCAGTGTGCACCTGAAAAGTTGAGAGTTTTCATTTTCTCTCAGTGTGATTTAAAGTATTTCAGATTTGTTGGAAGATAGGTGTAGGTACAACAGTTACTAAAAATCAAGTTATATGAAACAGTTTGTAGCAATTTTCAAGCCCTAAAGATGACACCTGCTCTGCAGTCAAACCCTCCTAGGTAGGTGGGGTTTCAGGACCAGTTAACTAAAGCACCCTAACAGGCACCCTTTTCCTCATGTGGATAGAGCCTAGAATTCTTGGGACATGGAAAGTCAATGAAAAATGGTGTTTGCAAGAGCACCAGATAAGGAAATCAAATTAACGTAGTGTGGGTTTTTTACGATGTGCCATAAGATGGGAGTTGTTTCAACATTTTTAAGTTTAGCAGCTAATTGTAAGTATTATAATAGGGGTAGAACATAGGTTGTAATCCATAGGTCTATGTAAATGAAGTTTTTTAATTCTTAAGATTGTTTCAGAACACTTTTTAGTATGTGCTAAGACTAACAAATATATTATTAGGTGAGCAAACTACTCTTTCCATACATAAATTATTTAGGTGTAAATAGATGATGGCATAATCACTAGTCAATTATTGAATCGTTAGCTAGTGATTCTTAACTATTCTTAGTTAATGATATATAAAGAGACAATCAGAAAATATTATAGAACCTGATCTAAAGAAGCTCAGAGAAGTTTTGTTTTAAGCAGCCTTTTAGTAACCTTTTGATTTTGCTTTTTTCGATTTTTTTTCACATTTTTTCTAATTTTTAGCTAATCCAAGGATTTTAAAACAGTGTGAAATAATAGCAGCATTCCCAGAATATTGTCATAGAAAATCAACAAATGCATTAAAAACTTTTAAGTTCTTTAATTATGGTTTTACATACATACAAATATACGCATTTATGTGTGTATATATTTCCTGTTGGTTTTTTTACCCATTATCTGGATTAGAGAATTGCTTAAGAGTCCAGACCTTTATGTCTACTCTAGTAGCCTTTTGTCTTTGATTACAATTACCTGCTTATTCTGCAGGACTCATGTGGGTTTCATGAAGATTCATTTTTAAACATACTTTTTTCAAAGGGACTTGGATTATTCAAAGCATGGATGATTCATGTGAAAATATGGTAACCACCTCCTCAGGGATTTTTAATTTCTGGGGAAATTGATGATATAATTAGATTTTCTGCATTAACAGTGCATTTAGCTTTTTCTAAAAGTTTGCATGTTAAAAGTTAATATGCACACATATTTGATGTATAAGTGTCTAACTGGCTGAATCTCTGAGGTCTTCTACCCCTGTGTTAGTAGACTGGTGAAATACCAAAAAAGCTGAAGTTATATTTACAGAAAATGGTAAAAAGAAATCTAAATTAAGTAAGAAAACAGTGTATTTTAATTGAGTTCTAAGGCTGCTGTCTTGATGAATGAGTCGATCAGTTTGATATGAAGGAAATGTGTAAAATGTAATCTCTTATATAGTTAAATATTTTCTTCTGACTGCTTTAGTTTTCAGTCTGTCATGTTTTTTGGGGGGGATTTTGACTGTTTAATACATTTGTGCAAAAATATTACCACGTGCCAATTTTGTTTGTAATTAACTCTTTAGATCATACCTCACTCCAGTACGGGATGAAGAGTCAGAGTCCCAAAGAAAAGCTAGATCCAGGCAAGCAAGACAGTCTAGGAGATCTACACAGGTATAGTATTACTAAAGCTTCTACATTTTTGAAGACATACCCATAACATCATTCTTGAGGAGCAGGCATAGCATACTGCATTTGCATCCATTTCTAATTTTTTTTTCTGTGCATGCACTATTGTAGGTAATATGATTGAGCTGATCAACATATGGATAGCTAATAAGATTCATGGCGTAGAAAATAATGCTTTCAATCTAGTTTCTGAAGAGAAGGAAAAATACTTAAAGAGTTTTTTATTACATGCTAATGATCTAGTATGTAACGGCATGTCTCCTTGCAGCATTTCTCTCTCTTAGTTTACATACTGATATAGTTGGAGGTTCTTCCCAGTTTCTATCAGTATCTATCAGCAGCTAGCACAATCCTAGCACAGGGAATGATGTGGCAGTAGCAAAATAGAGTATCTCTAATGGTACTCGAACGCTCTTTGGGCAGTGGAGCAACTGCCAACCAACTATGTGCAGGCAAACTGAGAATAATCAGCAGATAGTCCCTGAATTAAACAGCACAGAGCAATACTCCAGCCATTGTCCTTAGCTGTTTTTAGGCTGAGTCCATAGCTACGTTGTTTACTGATGTTACTTTCAAATCTTTGAAGTTTTAAACTCCTCAAATACTTCTGGTTAGTTTTCCTAATGAGAGATCCGTGCTACTTGATATGAATTCATCATACAGGAGTTATTTTTATTTCTTAATACTAATTCAGAGCCCTGAATGATGGTCAGACTACAGGCTAACTATTGTTGAATCTTTACAGTGAAGAGGCTACCAGGAACTGCTGGATTAAACTTTATCAATACTAAAAGCAATTAAATAACTGATAAGATGCAAAATTGGCTTTGAAGAATATATTACAAAGTGTTTTAAGCAGTATCTCAGTAAAATACATCAGCTGAAAACAGCGTAGTAGAGAAAAGCTGTCTTCATAAAATTGCTTTCTGAGCTTATTTCAAAACTAGTTTTTAGCCTAAAAATAACAAGAGACTTTTTAGTGTTGCTGACCTAAAAATCCAGTTGCAAGGAATTAATTTGTAAAGTATCAACATTTCTGAAAATATGAGTATTATATTTTTAGGGTTCTTTCAGAAATGTTTTGTATGCTTATGATCATATTAGAAGCAACTAGTGGATTCTTAAATTATTTCTATAGCATCTTCTATGCAATCTGTATCTACTAGTTCAACTAAAAATTGTCCTGCTGGAGAGTCTGTGGTAGATCGCATTACAGCAAATACTTGCCATGTATCAGAGGGATGTTTGGTTCCAAGATCCAAGAGGAAACCTTATAGGTAGAATATACAGGTAAAATTTATTTCCTAATTGATAGATATAAATTTTTTTAAGTTGAATTTTTTTTTCAAAATATTGATGTAATGTGATCATCTACATTAGTGTTAATGTTATATTAAAATGGTGTTTGCTGACTGCTGTTTTCACAGGGAGTAACACTGACAGATCTTCAAGAAGCTGAAAAAACTATAGGAAGAAGTCGTCCCACACGAACCAGAGAACAGGAAAATGAAGAAAAAGATAAGGAGGAGAAAGAAAAGCAAGACAAAGAAAAACAAGAAGAAAAGAAAGAATCTGAAACTAAAGATGATGATTATAGACAAAGATATTCCCGAACTGTTGAAGAGGTATTTTCATGATGAGTCTCTTTAGGTAGAGAAATTCTATGAATCTTTACTCCAATTACATTATTTTAATTTTGGTACTACTATAAGGAGTATTTATACCGTTAAATGTTTTCATATCCTGTGGTTTATATTTGTTAATCCTGGTGAATTAATTCTGACATTTTTCTGTTGAATAGCCATATCATCGCTATAGACCAACTTCAACTTCTTCATCATCCACCTCTTCGCTCTCCACTTCCACTAGCTCTCTATCAACTTCAAGTCAGCTAAACAGACCAAACAGCCTCATAGGTATAACTTCTGCCTATTCTCGGAGTGGAACAAAGGAAAGTGAGAGAGGTAGGAGTACTGTTTATAATGGGGTTTTTTGTTGTTTAGTTGACAGCTTACATTTCTAGAGGTATTTCAAAATTGAGTGAGGTACGTAAGACCACTGCGGATGTACCTTGCTCCCATCTTCTGCAAGAAATTTCAAAACTTGCATATAGAGAGGAAAATTATTTTCTGTATTTGGTGGTGTTTTGCAGTCATTTGGTTTTTTTCTATTGTTGGGTCACAGAAATTTCAGATATAGTGCCATAAATATCCACATAATGCTTTAACTTCTGCTTTAACATAGCAACTATAATAAAACACTGTATTTCAGGGTCGAAATACTTGTAGGTATTAAGAAGGAATTTTGCTTGATTAAATAATTGCTAAATAATTAGGGGTTTGTTTCAGTCCTTCCACACTGAAGGACTGGAATGATGCTTTATTTCTTTAAGGACCTCTCAGGGTTATGTGAGCAGCTGGAACAGGAAAGGCGATGTTTCCCACTGTAGTTCAGATGTAACCATATTTCTGCATACATTAACTGGTTTATGTAATCTTAAACTGAGGGTTAGATGCATTATTGGGATCACAAAAAAGCTCTTCTCTGATGTCACAGAGATTTTGCCCTCATTTCAAATGTGAATCACCTGCTATAATTCTTAGAGATGTTGGGCCTGATTCTTTGCCTTTCAAAGGAGGAGCTTGTTAACATACATTGTGACCTCTTGTTCTTGGACTTGCCACAGTTGATTTTAGACAAATACTTTATTCCAAATTACTGATCATAACTTCAGTAGGGGTACTGATTGAAATGGATATTCTTGTTCTACAGAGGGTCAGATAAAATGGTCCACTGATGAAATCTCCATGAACTATATAGCAGCATTGCCATGTTCCGTAGAATGGTGTTTTCTGAGGAAGTTACTGGGGCTAGGCTTCAGAGATATGTTTTTCTGATTTTTTTCCCTTAGTCCCAAAAAGAACTGAAGTTTGGATTAAGATTCTTTCATAATGCATGCTTACTCTAGGAAACTCACTCTGGATTGTTCTATGGAAAAGCTTTTCACTGGTAAATATTAGCTAGCACAGGTTCTTTTTTTTTTTTTTCCACATTATGACTTTTGGAGGAGAAGTACACTACCATCTGAAATCCCAGGGGTAAAATCCTAGTTTATTTAATTAGGAAAGGTATATGTTCACCACAAATGTATTTCCCTTCTTTCCTATTTAATTCTTCTTTCACTCTAAAATGTTTATTTACCTCTGAAGACTAGTGATGGTAGTTACTAATGATTATTGATTCTTCTATCTGAACTCAGTTCTGTGGTTTCTTTAATAAAAGAACATCAGGCTGAATAGACTGCATGATAATAAGTAAAGAACTTTGGCTTGGGCAGGTTTGTTTAAATTTTTTTTTCCACAAATTGCTTGTAAACAAATAGGGCACCAAACACAATCCTGAGTTGTTACATCTATTTTGAATTGCAATTGCATTTGTTTTAAAGAAAAAGGACATCTGTAATATAGTAATAATCTAATCTAGGAGGTCCCATTTTATTCTTCCTTAGAGCAAAGATGGAGAGGACTGTGATGAAAAGGAGGACTCTAAGGAGGACTTCTAAAGTTGGGGGGTTTTTAATACTGCATCCTTGATGTATGCAAAAAAAGCTTGTTTGATGAAGAATGGTGAAGAATTATCTTCTCTTTTTTTGTACTTTTACACATCTGCTGACACAGGTTACGTGACAGTTTTGAAAACTGAATTGTAAGTCCAAGTTGTATTGTATTACTGTTACATTAAGACATTTTGTTTAGGTAACTGAGGTGAAATTAGTATTTACAGTATTTTAGAGCTATGTTTTAGAGCTATGTGTTCTGAGGAGTGTATATTACAGCAAACCCTGTATGTGGTAAGAAGGTCTTCAGCAAATTTATTTCAGGTAATAAGTATTTATTGTGAGCATTTTAAAGACTGAGAAGAAGTATTTCAGAAAATTAGACTGTGTCATAATTCAGTGAATGAGAAAGTTGTTATTAACAGAAGGGGGCAAAAAAGAAGAAGAAAAGGAAGAAGATAAGTCACAGCCTAAGTCTATAAGGGAAAGACGGAGACCAAGAGAAAAACGACGATCTACAGGAGTTTCTTTTTGGACTCAGGATGTAAGTAAACTTCATTTGTAGCAAAATGGAATGTGTATAGTGTACTCTTAAAATAGAGGATTGTTTAGAGTAATACAATATATAAATAATTGTTCTAGAAAAAAATATGCCTTTCAAGTTAAATAGTCTTTGTTTTTGTTTTGGTGCTTTCAGGAGCAAAATCAAAATTAAGTTTTTCAGTTGATAGTGCTATCAAGAATTCTAGAACACTGTAGTAACCATAACTTAATAGGAATTAATCATAATCTAAGGGGAAAAAATTAATTATTGAACAAATGTTCTCTATTGCATGCATACCAAAGCTGTAAAAATGAGACTCATTATTTGGCACGTTGCAAGTAGCTATGTATTTTGCATCTTAAAAAACTGCTGTCAGATTAGAAAGGTTATAGTTGATGTTTTAGACTATTATTTTTCCTTTTCTTTGTCACAGGATCCATATATAATGTAAAAGCCAGATTTTCATGTGTCAAATGCAAAGTTGTTTCATCTCCTTCTGGTACTGAAAACATGTACCTGTTTGAGAATTTTCTTCATAGATCCTGTATATTCTCAGTGAAGTATTCTTCTGCCCTTACATTTTCATATTAAAAGTGTAGAATGCATTAAAATCTTACTAAGCTTTCAACAGTTTAATTATTTTTCCTCTCCCACCTCTTTCACCAGAGTGATGAAAATGAACAGGATCACCAGTCCGATTCAGAAGAAGGAACAAATAGGAAAGAAACTCAGGTAATTTAAGAAAGATAATTTGTTCATTAACTTTTAAGAGATATGTTTTGATTGTAAAATTTTTGTTGCAATTGAATTTACATGTCAACAGTGGCCATAACTGACTGTTTTGTCTTCCACTCTGTTTATGTAGAATTAGCATCCAGAAAATGTGGATGAGATTTTTGACACACAGGTCAGGGACATGATGCAGCAGGTTACTGGAGCAAGCATTCAGTTTCTACCCAGCAAAACCTTTATTTCATCTACACTGTTATTTTCAGATAAATTATGTCCAATTACTTACGCACACTAATTAAAACCTTTGAAAATTAAACCCAGTGCTGTAATTATTACAATTAACAAATAATATGGGAAGTTAATTTAAGGAAGCACTGAAAGTTGAAGAGCGCCATGTATGTCATTTCTCCGTTGAAAAAAATGGTTTTCTGGACATCCTAAATGAGTTTTACTGGTCTTGATAAAAAGTCAGTGGAAAACAGTATAATAGGCTTGATTTGATGGGAAAAGTCCTTAAAAACAGAATGGTGTGTGACAGGGGGATGAAAAAAGTGTTAAAAGGGAATTAGTAACATAACCTGTGCTATAAGAATGTATTTCCTTTGACCTAAACCCTGGAGTAACACACTACAAAATCAGGTTCACTACTGAGGAATAAAACTCATGGGATATTTCTTTCTTTTTTGTAAAGCTTCCATTACACATTTGTTAAATATTTTAGTTAAGAGATTCATTCTGTGCCATTTTGATTTGCTGTATTTTTTATTTCTGTGCCACATTAACATAAATGCATAGTCCCGTTTCCTTTCCTCCCAGTAGTACATATCATTATCCTTAGATCTGTAATTACTTCATATTCTGTTCTGTAGAAATTAATTTTGGTAGAACATGCTGTGTGGTGCTTCTGATAAAATTAATAACATTACAGTGTAATAGTGCTAAATCAGTCCCAAAATTATGAATATTATTAAAAGGGTGAGTGTGGAATGGTGGAGAAGTGTAGAACTGACTGACCAAGAGTGCTTGGACAGGTGCAGTGTTTGCTATGTGCCCAGGCTCAGAGGGTGGTGGCAAATGAAGTTCCATGCAGCTGGCACCTGGTCATGAGTGGAATTCTCCAGGGTTCAGTGTTGGGGCCAGTCCTGTTTAATACTTTGATCCATGCCCTGGCTGAGGGGGTGTAGGACACCCTCAGTCAGTTTGCAGATAACACCAAGCTGGATGAGAGTGTTGATCTGCTGGAGGGCAGGAAGGCTCTGCAGGGGGATCTGGACAGGCTGGACCCGTGGGCCAAAGCCAGCTGGATGAGATTCAACAAGGTCAAATGCTGGGTTTTACACTTGGGTCACAACAACCCCATGCAGCGCTACAGGCTGGGGAAAGAGTGGTTGGAAAGTGCTCAAGGGATAAAGTAGCTGAGGGTGCTGGTCAGCAGTGGCTGAACATGAACCAGTGTGTGCCCAGGTGGCCAAGAAGGCCAGTGGCATCCTGGCCTGTATCAGCAGTAGTGTGGCCAGCAGGACCAGGTGTCATGGTTTGACACTGGCCAAAAAAGCCAGGCACTCACGAAAACCATTCACTCATTTTCCTCTGCTATAGCTGAGCAGAGGAGGGGAAAAAACGAAGGGCTCATGAGTTGAGATAAGGATTAGAAGAAAACACTCCTAAGGGCAAAACAGGCTTAAACTTAAACAGCATAAAGAATATTTATTATTAACAGAATCAGAAGACAATGATGAGAACTAACATAAACTTTTTTCCTTCCCAGCTCCTCCCTCTTTTCCCACTGACAGCACAGGGAGACAAAACATGGGGTTTTTTAGTCAGTTTGTCACTTCTGATTTTCTTCTGTTTGTTCAGAGAAAGAAGGGTCTTCTGTTGTACTGTGGGGTCCGATCGTTCCCCTCCCCGGGAGACAGTTCTTTGTGAACTTCTCTAACTTGGTTCTCTTTTCATGAGCAGGAGCCCCACCCAATTTGCTGCAAACATGAGTCCTTCTTATGGGCGAAACAGGCTTCCCACAACAGCCTCGTGAGTCTCTCATCCACGTGAATGCAGGTTTTTTAGCTCCTTTTGGCATCCACTCGCTCTGTCATGTGAGTGAACCTCTGCATCTCTCGTGGACCCAATGAGCTGCGGGGAGACAGCTTACATAACTATAGTCTTTTACCACAGTTTGCAGAAGAAAATTTTGGCTCTGGCGTTTGGAGCACTTCCTCTCCCTCTTTCTTTACTGACCTCAGTGCCGCAATGTTGGTTTTCCTCCTGTGTCCTCACCTTTTCTTTTTTCTCTGACTCGGAAAAAAATTCTTGTCCGTAGATGTGGTTTGGGTGCATGCTACAGAAAAAATTAGAGGACTTTAGACAAAGAATGATTTCTAGCCTGAAAACATTAAGGAATCAGAAGAATCATTATCTGATGTTGCGGTGAACCATGGCCAACTCCAGGGTCAGCTGAATCAAGTGGACCAAAAGGTCCATTGGTTTGATGCCTCCACAGCCCAAAAGCCTTGGAAGTCACAGGCAGCACCCCAAAGGCTGTGAAAAATATATAGATCCGAGCCTTACCATTGGCCGCTGCCCTCCCCTCCCCTTATTTCTCATATTTGGTTGTCTTTCCAGAGAGTTTTATGTTCCTCAGTAGTTGATTGGCCCTTGCTACTTCTCCCTGCCTACTCCTTCTCCCATTTGCCACAATTCCTTCTCCCCGCCTTTGTAATGCCCCCTGACTGATGTATTATTGGTTACCATGTGTTTTCCACACCTGTTCTGTAGGGGTATAAAACCCCATGTCAGCCCCATTTTCTTGGCTTCTCCGTGGTTTTCCTGTGTTCTTCAATAAACCCTCTCCCCCATGAAGAAGTTTGTCCGCTTCTTTCCTGCCTCCTTCGCGCACCTTCGCCATTGGTGGGCAAGGTAAACCCAACCAGGAGCTTTGACTGCCCTCCTGCGCTGTGATCAGCCCCCATCCTCCCCTTCAGGGCAGGCAGAAGATTGCCCGGTGCTCAGGGCAGCGTTCTAGCAGGCAATGGCACTGCGGCAGCCTTATTCATATCAGAGATTTTTGAAAGAGCTGTCTTGTCAGATTTCAGTTTGTGCTTTCTTTTTCTTCAGAACTGTCTTTTGACTCCTTAGATGATCATTTGTCCATAAAGGAAAGCTATTAAAGAGAAGTCAGACTTTGCTAAGCACTTTTGACAGTTTGAAGTTGTTCTCTAAATTTGTTTAGGTTTTTTAGTATTAAGAGCAGAGAATTTCTTGAATTAGCAATGCTGTGTTGTTACTTAAAAGAAGTTGGTGTTCCTGCTAGAAGAATAGTCTTAGATCTAAGTTGTAGGATAGCCACTTAAAATAAGGAAGTTGAAAGATCTCTTTGGTAGATGAAGTGTTTCTGTGAAGCCGATTTTTAAGTATGATGCATTGCAAAAAACCCCTATTAATTTGAAAAGATACTGCAACTGTGGTTAGCTTATAATTAATGGATTAACTGTGGAATATTCTACAAAATCTCTTAATTCGCAGCATCGTTCGTGCTCTTGACAGAAAATAGCAGTGTTTTATTTGGAGTGGTTAGGCTATAGTATGTACCTTTAACATCCTCTGTGCAGTAAGTGCACTTCAAGGTGTCAAAGGGGAAATTGAGTGTATTGTGGAGAATGTGGCTGTTTTCCTCTGTACATTGAAAAAATACAGTTTCCTTCTATAAAAGGAAACTAAGCAAGCCACGTCAGCCCTCCCAGAAAACCACTATGGGGAAGGCTTCAGCCACTGATAGGTGAGTAACATTGGAGGATGTCCAGGTGATGATACAGCAGTAGAGTTTCTTGCCTGAAATGTCTTCACTCAAGATTGGAATAATAATTGGAAGAAATTATGAATCTGTATTGACCAGCCAGAGGGGAAAAAGGTTTGTATGACTGATGTAATGCTTAGAGGGCACTCCCTCACTCTTAAGTCATCCTTTTAATTAAGTTTTTCTTGTCAAATAAAGAGAGTTTCATTTATTACTTTCATTCCTTCATTCATTCCAGGTAAATCCACAGGGACAAAATTTGCTATGTCATTTAAATTAAGTCTAATAAGTACTTCCTTATGTTGTTGGTGTAGTAACTTGTTTCCAGTCATGCTATGTTGAAACAGTGATCCTGTATCTTAATTTATTGTTTTGAGCTGAAGTCATTATGTTCAAAACATCATAGCTAATGTTAAAGAAGAGGAAGAAGGAAGAGTGAATTTGAGGAATGCCGTTCTGATGCCTTTGATAACAGTGAAGCAAATCCAGAATGCACCAACCGCTGAAATGACTCTACTGTTTAGGGCACTCCAGACTTCTGGAGTGTTATGTTAACATCCTGTGTAAATCATATTTTGGCAAGTGCATTCTAGCACATATTTCTCTTATTTTCTGGACATAAAAAAACTGAAGCTTGACAAGGTTTAGCTAATGCATGCTGATGGATAGCGTGTGCATTTGACGTAACTGTTTAGTTGTATTTGTTCACAGATGGTTGTATAATTTAATTAAATTATTGACTGATCCATTCTCTTTCTCTCTTTTTACCTCTCCCCACTTCAGAGTGAGAGCCTTTCAAGGTATGTGCAATTTAATCAAATTAATTTAGAATTGTTATACTTTCTGTCTGCATGTTGTCATTTTAAGTTCTTGACATACAAATTCAGCTTAACTCCAACTCCTAAGTTGGGTTGAGCTTTAAAAGGCTGTGATAATATTTAGGTTTCGTATGAAGTGTGATTGTAAAGCTACAGTCCTGCCATGTGTGGGTGGAATATGCCATTCTGGGGAATATGTTGAACTCTGTATTTGTAATGCACTGAAGGCAGGCTGGGCATTTCATAGAACATAGTGGACACAGTATTATGCCCTACAGATTTTTCAGCATGGACCCAGCTTTTACAAAGAAGACAAGAAGTTCTTGTTGCTCCCCTTTTAGAAAGCCTACTAAAAATTTTCTGTGTAACCTCAAGAAAAATACTACAGCCTCTGAAAGCTGTATTTCCTTGAGATTTGTTAAAAAGTAAATGCTGAAATATTGATAATTTTTTTTAAAACTGATCTAATTTCTTTTTGGACCTTGAGCTTTAATTATCGAATTCTGTTATGTTCTTACTCTGGTGAAAATTTGTTAAATAAAACGGCTGTAACACATGATTAGTGAAGAGGGAACAGTGTGAAATTACTCTTAACTTTATTAATACTTGTTATTTAGTTATTAGGATAAAGAATACTGAAGATTTGTTTCATCAACTGCTTCTGTTAAAATACTAGAAGTCACATCAAATGGTTCTGAAATCTTGATTTCTGTAATGAAACTTGGGGAATTCATCTAGGCCATTCATCTAGTGTTTTTTAAAACACTTCAATTAAACTAGTAATTTTTTTTTTTAAATATATGTTCTTTATAAATAAAAAAGGATTAATCTACCTAAGCTACTATAAAGTATTTTAAGACGTAATTTGCTTGCATTAAATAATTTAATTACATTTAAAAGAATTCTCTGTATGCATTGCTCTGCAGACTGAACAATTTGAAAACATTTTCACCCAGAATATTGAAGTACTGGAGAATGTAAAAGTGAAATTTGCATCAAATTAGAAGACAGTGGTCTAACTAGAACACGTAATTGCATTTGATTGTTTTCAGCTGGGTAGCAGCAAACTCAAAATGTTTGATACAGGTCAGTGGTCTCAGTTTGGCTGCAAAGGCGAAGAAAAATCAGAAGTTATCTTTTACAGATATGATACGGGATCACTCAGCGTGTCTGCAGGTGATCGTTACGATTCAGCGCAGGGGCGATCGGGGTCACAGAGTTATCTTGAAGATCGAAAACCATACTGCAGTAGACTAGAAAAAGAAGATAGCCCTGATTTTAAGAAGGTATCTGATCCAATAAGTTTGGGGCAAAAGTAGAACTTTATTACTGCTTTTCTTAAATTGTGTGAAAATAGTTTCACGTTGCATCAGAAATACTGCTTAAAGTAACTCAGCTGAATGGAGAAGCACAGCAACTGCTACAGTGGGGGAAAATACACATTATGAAACAGCTTCTGGCTTTCATACATTTCAAGGCAAGGGAGAAATCCAGAGGAGCCAAGATACAATCAAATAAAGAAATAATATGGTAGTATTTATCATACGAAAGGTATTATTAAAACTGGTGTACTCATATGTGAAGCCTTTTGTTACATGTTTGCCAACTTACATACATACAAGATAAAAGTATGTTTAGATCTTGCTTTAAAATAGAGGAGGAGTTTGTTGAAAAGTTTACTGTGGTGGTGTAATCTGTGAAGTCTGAAGAAAAAAAGGCGGCTTAATTATGTGTAAGGTAAGCTGTGTGCTCCCTATGCAAAGCTGCTTTTTTCTAGAAATATTTAGTAACAGTTCCTTACAGTGCTTGCTAATTCTAAACATCTTTATTTTACTTCTTACTGTTAATATATTTATTAACTTTACGTGTGGTTCAATCATACTTTCTAAGTTTTTCAGCTGATCTCACTATTATCTGGTATTTTTTAATGAATATTTTCTCTTAGCTTTATGAACAGATTCTAGCTGAAAATGAAAAACTGAAAGCACAGTTACATGACACCAACATGGAACTTACAGATCTTAAGCTACAGTTGGAGAAGACCACTCAGGTTTGTATGAAACAAAAAGTCATGTACTTAGCCAACAATGTAGATAGTAAACCAGATGCACCCCAGGCTATGGGCCTGTCTTTACTAGGCATCAGCTTTCTTGTTTATCCAAAGATGGGAATGGAGAAGAGTACTTATCTGTCTCTAAAGAGAAGAGAGTGCAGGATTCTGGTCTTCAGCTGTGAACAAAATGTGTGAGACTGCTTCTTGCCTACTTAAGTAGTAGCGGTTCTTGCCATCATGTATCTGCATGCAAACTTCTTTGCAGGGTAGGGGTAAACACTGTCTGCACTGTTAATCTTATATTCAAACTGACAATTGGGATTGATTGATTAATTCATAAACCTGCTGGCAGATTGGCATAACCTGCCAGTTGTTCCTGGCTGGTTAGATAGCTTTATCTTGGAAATGAAGAGACTAGTGCATTCCTATATATAGGATAACTGCTGTCACGTAACAGTGCTGTATACACTAATACAAGACACACACACTGAAGTTAGATTTGTCTAAATTTGTCTACTCTTGCTGTAGAGTGTATCATATTCTTGGATCATATTTACCACAGTTTACCTGTACTTAATTGTCTTTCATGTGTACCCTGGAAATGTTAGTGAAGAACATTTAAAAGATGCCTGTTTTGTAATGCTTTTAGATAGAAATACTGTATTAGTCCTGTTAGCCAAAGGCTGTGTAGTGATTAAATAACATGGATGGTCACAGAAGAAGTGCATGATAAATCCAATTTGTTCTTTATTTCAGTGTTACTTCTCTGAACACACTTCAAAATGTTTTTGATTACATACTTCAGACAGAATACTAAAATGTCTAGTATTTTTTTTCCTCAGTTATGTGTTGTTTCAAAGCACCTGTCAATGTCTTCATAAATTTTGTGTTTCAGAGACAAGAAAGATTTGCTGACAGATCACTCTTGGAAATGGAGAAAAGGGTGAGTTTCTGCCAAGGAACTTCTAAATACTCCAATTCAAGCTTTGTTTTTAGTTTGTTTTGCAACCCCTGGTTTGGATATATTTTAGTAGGAAGAGAAGCCTTCTTATAACTTGCATTTTTTAGAGGATTTGGGGATTTTAGGTTTCAAAGTGGCAATGAATGTGAGATGGAATTACTCTTAAGAATTGCCTTTAGTTTGCCTGTTTGTTTGTGATAACCAGTTTCTAAACTCTGCTGCCCTCCAGGGATCTGCCACTTGTTCCATCTCATCTAAAACAATGTTGGCATTCCAGAGGGTTAAGTAGATTCATTGTGTGTCATCTTTTAACACATTTCCAAGATTCAGAGAAGTTAATTTCCTCAGAGCTTTCAAGAGACACCCATTGTTATTGGTAATGCGATAGCTGTTTCTGCCTCACAGACATGAGACCTTAAACCTGCTAATGATATAAAATAATCTTTATGTGCCTCTTTCCTTCTACTGTAACTTTTTTACAGAGGGAATGTGGTACTGGGGCAGGGGGAGAAAGTGGAAGAATGAGCAAGCAGTGTGGGAAGAGGGGCATCAGAGTCAGAGACAAAATTGAATGGGAAAGAAGTAATGTAATAAATTCATATGTGAGGTGGACTACAGGAATTATTTCAGAAGTTGGACACATGATAATTTTAGGCTGTAGTTTCATGCTAATTTAAAATCCAACCCTGTAAAAGTTTAGTTTCACAGCAATGTAAAGCAAACTACGTTGATTTTGTGGTGGTCTTGGCTTCCTTCATGACTCTGAACACTATGTGTTCTTTTCTTCTCCCTTGATCCTGGAGTGACACATTAGAGACAAACAGGAAAAAAAAATTAGACGCTGACAGTACAAAGTGATGTAAACATTTATTTATCCCTGGTAAATTTCATATTCATTAGCCTTTTATATTTACTTTCCAATATTTTAGGTTTAGAAAACAAGTTTTAGTTCTACGAAACTGTCTGGTATATAAACAAACACTTGGTAGATTTTATAGGAGCAAATGAAGATGTAGAAATACTTTCAGGCACTTCCTGAAGTTTCATTATCTTTGCCTTAATAGTCTCACCAGTTAATTGCTGCTGTTTAGCACCTATTTCTCTCTTTAATTTTTTGGCATCCTAATGTGGGCAGTGATTTCATCAATAGAAAAGTTTCAGCAGCAGATTTAATTGGTTTCTTGCTTGCTAGCATGACGACACAAGTGGACATTTAATTATTTAATAGATGTAGCTGCATCCATTACTGTGTGGGTTTGTAGGTAATGCACAGAGTACTGCGTAGATAGACATTATTTCGGTTTTAAATTACTGCTTTGCTTTCTCCCAGAGCAGGCCATTGCATTAAAACAATTAGCTTTATTAGAAATTCTTGCACCTTTTTTTTTTAAGACATTTAGTCCAACAGCAAAATGTCTTTCAGAATGTTATTTTCCCTAATGTATTAGTATTAAAGCCAGTGAGTAAAATAATTAACTTAATGATGTACGTATGCAACTTAGGTGCTGTATGGCTGAAACTGGATTTACACAACATTTATATATCTGAATCTTGTTCATAATTATACACTTCAGACAGGAATTTAAATGGGGAATATATTTATGATTGTATTTTCTGTGTTGTTTAAATCTGAAGTTTCACTTTGAAAGTGACTGAAGCAGGATTCTCAGCTGTTAGTCATCAATAGCTGATCTCTAGAAATAAGCTTATCAAATTCAGCATTTAAAAATAATTTTAAAGACACCTTTTTAATGTGTAATGTAACAATAAAAATGCAAAAAAATAAAAGAAGTTATAGAGATTTTCTAAGAATACTTTTCCAAGTATATGGCTTCACTAAAATAAAATATAAACCTAAAGACGTTTATATAAATTACACAGAGGAGAGGGCAAAAGTAAAGTAGTGAGCAAAAATCATAAGAAATAAAAGGCTGACAGAGAAAAACCTGAAGGCATCTTCAGACTGCGACATTTTCAAGCTGAAACCTACCTTTTCAGTGAAGAAAATGAGAGTATATATTAAGCTTAGATTTGCACAGTAGTAAAAGTGGGATTTTTGTTAGTTACTTACATCAGTTAGCTCACTGGTACTTACGCCGATTACTGTGACTATAAGAAAAGTTTTAACTAAAAGGAGTTAAGTACATTAAGTAGTAACAACTGCAGTAATATATTACTTTGATAAAAATTAAAGTTGTTTACTGTAACGGGAAAATGTTGGGGTATAATTGCACTGTGATTAAACTAAATTCAAATGATTTATATCTGAAAGGTGTCCGGCAAGAGTCAGTATCTACTGGGCGGTATGATCTAACCAAAGTTTTACACACCTCAGTCAATGCTGCTTGCTGTTTGCATAACACCATTGTATGCAGATGCATATGTCCACTTGGCAATGATCTGTTGCTTTTGCCTCTCACACTCTGGAAAAATCTGAATGTAGAGTACTGATAACTGCAGCTGCTTTTAAATGAGAAACACTGCATTGTCTGACACAGGAAAGCAAGCAATCAAGCTATAAACCCCAAAGTCTACTGCATTGGCTGCTCATCTGTCATATGTGTTGAAAAATAGGTTTAAACAAAATAATGGGGTTGTGTATCTGCACTGCAGACTGCAGTGTAGTATAGAAAACCCTAAGCTAACTTTCCATAAGCTAGCTTGGTTATCTAATCAGTGCAATCAAGTTCTATATAAAGGATAATTTCTCCTGCTTCTCAGGTAAAAAGGGAAATAAAAGGAAAACTAAACTGTATGAGAAATGCAGAAAATATTCAGGAAACATTTTCTCAAGAAGCAGCTGATCTCACATAGCTAGATTTCTTTGGTACTCAGCTAGGTCCTGTAATGTCAGTTGTATCAACACTAGGTTGCAGTTTGGATTGTGGGCAGATCCCACTGAGCTGAGACAGATGTTTCAGCTACCTTTGTCTGTGAAAGCTTATGCTTTTATGCTTGTATCTTTTAATATTCTTGTTTGATTCTGATAATTTTCTGCATTTCTTGGATATTAAGGTCTTACAAAAGCCTAGCTCATGAAAAATAAATCCAAATAAGTGGTACTTAAAGTCTTTCTAAATTAGTGAAAAGGAAGGGGTATGTTTTGTAGGGCTTGATATGAATTTCTATATCTCTTCCTCCTTGGATATTAAAATTTCATTTTGGCCAAATTTCTATATATCACTGCCATCACACAAGTTTCCTGTCCACACTATGCTTTTGGTTGTATGATCTATGAAACTTGAAGTTTTTCACTGTTACCACAGTATTTACAAGTTGTAATTTTTAAAACATTGTATTGTTCAGCGTTAACACACATCTTCTGATTTAGGAAAGAAGAGCGCTAGAAAGAAGGATATCTGAAATGGAAGAGGAACTGAAAGTAAGTAAACTAGTACGCTATTAATAACAAAGTACATTATTATGTCAGTGAGACATAGTCTGGTAGTATTACTGGTCTCTATAATTTCACTAGAAAATAACCAAGTTACAGCTGCACATCAAAGTCACTCCTGTCACACAGCTTGTAGCGAAGCTGCTGTGCTGGCATAAGCAGTTGTATGTGTAAGATTGAGAAGAAGGTGCTGAGTTGTAGGCTTCTATAGTATGGCTAACAAGAAACATTCAGAGATGGTTGGAGTGAAACATATCTTGATCTAATCAAGATGGAATTGCAATCTACAATTTTTATATGATACTCATAAGTTTTATTAACTTACTAATTACTATTATTAAAATCCATTCTCATTAAATAATGGTAGCATATAATTCTATAGATATTTAAGCATTAAATGTTGTTTCAATCTTTATCTCATGTTCTTTATTAATTAGGTGGCATGTTACAATATTAAAAACTTCTGTTTGTATAGTGTGAATAATAATCAGGTTTTAGTTAACAAAACGCAGTAGATAGATTTCAGTTGTTGACAAATAAGTAACACTTAGCATACTGATTTCTGCTTTTTTCAACTATGTATAAAGTGAATCCCAGAAGCAAAATAATTTGAAATAAATTTCGTTTCTGTTTTGTTTGGGGTTTTTTTAACCATTCCCCCTTATCAATGTTAAACCCTCCGATATGATTAAGAAGGGTGAGAAATTGGGTGGGTTTATTTTCTATTATGTCCTAAATATTGGACATGGCCAACCAAATTCATAGAATTTAAGTGGAACGTGAAAGTACCATTATTTTGACATTCGATATTTGTCATGGATTAATCAAGTTTCCTTTTAAGCTCATTTTTGAGCTCCCTCTGGTGCTTGGAAATGGCATTAACTTCCAAATACTTTTCATTGAAAGACATGCACCAAGTTCTGTTGAAGTAATTGAAGCTGACAAGCAGATATAGGCAGAAGGCAACTGTGATGCCTCTGGCTCCCTTGGATTCAGACCAAGATAGTTTGCTGTAAGGGAGGGCACAAGATCTGTGATTCCTTGAGGGGTCTTCAGAAGTGAAATACAGAAAAAACAAACTATGGTAGAGGAAAATAATTGTCTGCCTTAGAGTAGAAGACACGATGTGAGGTTCTAGGGAAAGTTGGGCTTCTGATAAAAATAGAGAATGCAAATATATTGCTTTTTTCAAAGGTTTGCTTTTGATAAGCAATAAGCAAAAGTTTTGAATTAAAGATTAAATACTCTTCCCATAGTTTGTTGCACGGTCATTAAAAAGTATAGGTTAAATGTGTCATTATGTACAGAGTTTTGAACAGGAGATTAAGTTTGTGCAATTAGGATGTTAAGTGAAGAATTCCAGGAATAGCTCTCATTGTTAATGCATCCTGAACTGTTTTGGAAAGCTGTGACTAATCACTACTGGTACTTAGATTGCTTTTCAAGAATGTGCCACTTGTTTGACACTTTCCTTTCACAGCGGCTTATTTACTTTAAACAGGACTGTCTCTTCTAAGTTTTCTTTCAAGTCTGCTCGTCTAATATATATGTGGGGGTTTTTTTCTTGTTTTCACTCCTATTTCTTTGATTCCTGCAGAACCTGCAACAAATAAAGCAGATTCAATCTTTGAAACACATAAATGAGCGACTGGTGACTGAGAATAGGGCCTTGACCCGAGTGCTTGCCAAGTTGTCAGGGTCCTGTAGGCAACTGCGCTCTGTGGACTTGTAATTTCTTCCTTCTCCTTTGTTTAGCCAGGCAGGTGTTGACATTCAGTTTGTGCTTGGGCAGAATTTTACTATTAACACTTGTGTGTCAGAAACTGACTCAGTGCTGCTCGGTTCTGGAGGTGTGGCTAAAGCTGAAGCATGGTGCCCAGTGTACAAGCTAGAGGTGTCGCAGATGTGTTGGTATGGTGTGGTATTGCCCCTGCTAGCACTGAAGCTTGTCCTTGAAGATAAATTGGCAAGGATCCAGGAGAGCTTTGACATGTTAAACCTTGGCAACAACTGAAAGGATTTGAGTTTGCATGAGGATACACTAAAGTCAGTCTCTTGTTTTGATGTTTGTGTAAATGCTCAAGTAGATTGGCCTCTAGCTTTCTAACAAACTGAAAATAAGATTTGAGCTTTCTTACTGCAGTTTGGTTTAAGTGCATAGAGTTGATAAAAATTTAGTCTTAACAAAAGAGTGTTTGAGAACTGGTTTCAGTACTGTGTATTCCTGAACAGTTGCATGAGCAACCTTTTTTTCTTACATTTGTGTGTTTTAGTGTTTTAGAGGGGACCAAAGTATTGTTTTTTCAGAAGTGTATTGGAGTTTCAAATTGATTACTGTTTTCATGTATTAACTTCCCATTTGGGCCTTGCCAATCCTTATTTTTACCTAGACAATTTAAAACATCCAGTTCTAGCACAGAGTTAAGATTATTGATTTTTATTGCTATATATATATATATATATAGGCATTCCAGTGTGGATGAGTCCTACAATGCATGGACTGTAAAATCACAGACACAAAAAAACTGCTTAGTGTGGCAGATTGGTTCAGACCCCTTCTGATAAGGTATGAACTGCTTTGAGTTCCATCTTGGAAAAAAAAGCTAGTCTGTTTTCTTAGTGTTATTGCAGGGCTGTTTCGGAAACCTGTGGAAGGTTCAAAACTTACATGAGGATGAAAATGTGGTTTCATTCTGCACCAAATCTATATGCCTTTCTTCCTCTTAAATATAACAAGTGTCTAGGCTGGAGGTTACAGTGAGCTTTTGAGGTATGTAGTTGAAAAAAAGAAACCAACCTTCTGCACTCTTGTGCTCTGACTCTTGCTAAACTGCTTCCTCTCATTTAACCCCCTTCCCACTTAGAAAGGAAGGCGATGAGTGTACAGTCTGCTCAGAATCTGATCTCAGGTTTTCCCCACTAAGAGGCCTGAAATAAAGAGGAGGTTTATCCTTTTGCTTGGTGTCTTCCTGGAATTGGACTAATATTAGGATGTGGTGTTCCTGATCCAGGCCCTGCATTCCTCAATGCTCCCTTGTGTGAACCCTTACTGAAAAGTGAAGTCAGCTCACTGACCTGGCTGAAAACAAGTCCCTTTATTCATTATAGTATTTGATCCATCTCACCCCAGTATTGTTGGATCACTAAATTAGCTGTGCAGAAAGCAGCAGGAGCACACTGCTGCATGAGGAGGGAGAGCTGTCCCTTTAGGGCAGTCCGTCTTACATCAGCCTCAGCTAACAATGTGGTTTTTCAACACAGCTGAGCTAATCTAATGACTGCTGTCCACAGCTGTCATCCATACTGTCTTTTTTTTGCTAGCACTGGCATTCCTTTAACCATGGTAAGCCATTTGGGGTATTAACCACAGAAAACCATTCAGTATTCCTCTCCATAGCAGGAGTTTTCAATGGCAGGTCGTTGTGGAGCTTGAGTAGCCTGACCAGCAAAAGAGAAGCAATGGAAACACAGCAGGGAGCCTTGACAGTATGATGGTAGGTTAACAACAGCAGTGTGCCTGAGTAATCTGAACAGGTGCTTCAGCAGTTCATGAGCTTTTTGTAATCTTTATTCATCAAGTTGTTTTGTGTGTACAAACTGTTAAATCCTCCAAGAAACACAGACATGCTTATTACTGTACAGATCCGAGATGGCTCCACATAGGTCAGATGATTACTGAATCTTTATTTGCTCAATGATAGCACTGCAAAGTTACTAGCTAGTCATGATACAGATAGACAAAATAGTGCATTTTTAATCTTATGCTAGAGTCTCATCTCAGGAAGCTGCTTTGCTATTTTAGTGAGAACTAAATTGGAATTCAAAGTGCAGTATGTAACTAATTTTACTGAATTTACTGCAAAGGGTTTTTTTTCCTCCCTCTTAACATTAAAGGTGTATGGTGTCACCTCACCAGAAGTTTGAGTACCCATAGAAATGCACTGCTCCAAGAGAATTGTTTAAAGTATGCGGGGAGTAGTATAGATGAGAAGTGTAAGTATTTTAGGTTACTTGTGCTTATCCTTCCTGTTGAATCTGGTATTCTCAGAATCAAAGAATCATTTAGGTTGGAAAAGACCTCCAAGATCATCAAGTCCAACCAGTACCCCAGCACAACCACCCCTAAACCGTGTCCCTGCATGCCTCATCTTCTTGTCTTTTAAATACTTTCAGGGACAGTGGCTCCACTGCTTCCCTGGGCAGTCTTACTTGACAACTGTCTTGGTGAAGAAATTTTTCCTACTATCCAGTATAAAACTCTCCTAGTGCAACTTGATGCCATTTTATCTTGTGATATAACCCTTTTGTCTCTTACCAGTCTTCCCCTATTCTCTAGCAGACTAGCAACAGAAGACAAAGTATTTCCTTAAGACCTATTCTACCTATTAATTGAATCAGGATTAAAATATATTTACAGAGATTTTCAGATATATAGTGGTACTGGATTATGTTAAAGCTCTAATTTTGAACAGTGGATTTTGTTAAGGGAGTTCACCAGAAAATACACCTCTCTGTGGGTCTGTCTCTATGTAATTAACCATTATGGGCTGCAGCTCCCTCCCTACTCAGTAAGCTGAAAGAGGACTGTGACATTCCTGGACTGACTTTGAGGTTTCATTGGAATGCACACACAACACTACTTCTCGAGGTACCTATTTAACCAGTACAAAACCAGACTCCCTTGATTCCCTGTGCATGGCTAGATGAAGGCTGTTGTGATTTCACCCAGTACCTTTGGTATGAAATCTGTAGCAGAATGGAAAGGAGGAAGGAAAGGTTTTGGTTGGTTTGCCTGAACAAATGGCTGTTCCATTGTTTGCAGACACATGCATATTATCTGGATATGACCCCTGTCTTGGACAACAGTAGTTACTTTTTACAGCTTAGAAAACTTTTAAACAATAATGCTTGAAAATTGCAAAAAGATCACTTGTGTTGCCCAGTTTCAAACATAATGACATGATTTTTGAAAGTAATCAGAATTTTACAGCTCTTTTTGTTTTCAGAGCGCAGCTCTCACTTGACTATAATGGAAGCCTCCCTGTGACTCTCTAAAGAGCTCAGCTTAGGTGGCTTTCCTAGGCTCCACCATAGAGCAGAGTTGGAATCAAGGATAGCAGAATGATTTTTTCCTAACCGAATTGTAGAGACCACCTTTTTTCTTCTTATGATTTCTTGTCAACTTCCTTTCACATACTTTGGTATTTGCAAAATATTATTGGGAAATAAACTAGAAATCTACAACCTCAGTCATTTTCAGTTCACCATTGTGTTTCACTGTGAAAGGGTCTGCAGTTCAGTGAAGTATGGACAGATGGAGGTGTATAAATGAAGTCTCTAGTGCACAGTTAATTAACCCTGCATTTTTAAACTCTTCAGTTCTTTCTATTCCATTATAATGTTCTGAATATAATGGGATCGAAAGTATAATTTTCATATAAGTATAGTATAAAGTATAATTGAATAAAATGAAAACAAACTCGTGCCAAGAAAATAATGAAGAATAGGATAACAGGTGTTACCTAGGTTGGTAGCTGAACTCAGACTTCCTGCTTACACTTGCACTTGAGGTTACTGAGTAACCACTACAGGAACAGGCTGTTACCTCCTGTGTAAAACCCCTGCTATAATCCATAGTGTAATTTAGCCATGAGTGTGACAGGCGGTTTGTTATCAGTATGTGAATGTAGATACGGAAAACTGCTGAGATTACTTCTCGTTTCTCTGGCAAGCTGAATTTTCCCAGTACCAGCCTCTGTGCCCTGACTTGTCCTCCTTTCCTATCTGATCCTGTCCAACTCTCACCTCATTTGGCTTCTGCCTTGCAGCTTTTGTGCTTGTGTGTTACCCGTCTCCTGTGGCAGCCGTAACTTGCCATCCCCTAACCTGTCTGCCTGAGTATGCAGCCTGGTGTTGCTGTGATCTCTTTCAGTGATCTGATCTTGTGTGAACTATGCTATTCAGGGACATGATCTCAAATTACAGGATGTGTGCTTCAACATGAGTTTGGAAGTGGTTGGAGGATTAATGCTATGAGCTAACAAGCTGAATCACACTGTATCTGATCAGGATGAAATCATCCAAGAGCACAGTGGTAGAGATGCTTAGCCACAGCATGTTTTTTTTTAAATTCTGCAAGTGCAGTATAGACAAGCCTCTTTAAATTGTTGGTAATTTCCCTCTGCCCCCTTTCCTCCCCCCTGGAATTTGAAGTATTTCATTACTTTCCTCATGCTACTATAAATGCTTTTGTCAGAGGCTGGTCATCTGCACCACTGAGTTTTAGTGCATCTAGTCCAACCAAGCAAATGAAAACTTCTCATCTCTAGCCCTTAAATATATCATGATAAAAGGAGAGATTTTTCTGAACTGCTGATATGAAGTGTGAGAACTGCCAAGATATTTAAGCTGAATAAAGATTTTTACTCCCAATCCTTGTCTAGTCTTGCTGCTTTTACTTGGGGTGTAACAGCAAATAACCATCATGTTTCATTTTTCATAGATGCTACCAGACTTGAAGGCAGACAACCAGAGGCTAAAAGATGAAAATGGGGCCTTGATCAGAGTTATAAGCAAACTTTCCAAATAAAGGGTTTACTACAGCAGCAAGTAACGGTATTGCACATCACTAGTAACTCCAGTGGACCATGGTATGGCAGTCACTGGAAGTGTGGGAAGATCCTTCGGAGACTGTCATTTTCAGATATCCTGCCAAACACCCTCTTACCTGTGTGTTTTTTGTATCAAGATCATTGTTTCTGTTAAAATGCAGCTGCTGAGAAGATAAAATGACTGAGAAATCTTGTTTACAGCCACAGCATAATAAGGAAAGTATTCAAGGCCAGATACGCCTCAGATATTTAACCAGTAAGCCTTAGTTGTACATAAACACTTTTACATCAACAAAAGCTTTCAGCTCTCACAGACGACAGTTACTCAATAATGTTTTTGTTGTGCCACAATTCCCATTTTTTTCCTATACTCAGTTTTTCTCTAAGATTTAAGTTTGGATTTTTTTTCCCTTCTAATTTTTCATGTACCAGATTTTCTTGTACAGTGTTTTCACAGCTTTACCATTTGCAGAGACCACACACCCTTTTAAATTACATAATTTGTGTAGCTAACTAGAGTTGTATTGTCCAACCACCTGGAACAGAGATGTTTGGTGGAACATTTGCTTTCACTGTTTGTGCAATATGCATTTATTTCCTATACAAAATGCTTTAAAAGTCAGTTGAAACTAGAAATATTTTAAAAGTCCTGTTTTCTGCCTTTATTGGTCACTTTAAAAAAAAAAGGAAAAAAAAGAAGTTTGTAGTGAAAGATGTTAGATCCTGTAATTGTCACATTCATTTGAGCAGGTACTGAGTGATGCTGTATATATAAATGTGTACTGGTTTGATTTTTCAGACCACCACGTGGCATGCTTGAATATATTTCCCTATTGCAAATGTCTGTTAATGCAAATTAGGCTATCCAGACTAGTGTGTTTAACAAAGTTCGTTAATTTTTATGGTATAAAGAATTTAGACATTGTACATTGTATGGAGCCCTATCTTTACAAAAGGTCTAAACTATATAAAAACTTTATTACCTTTTTGTCCCATTTTTTTTTCATTTGATAGTGTTCACCATAATAAAAAAATGCATAAATATAACTGCTTCACTACATTTCACATACCTGTATTTATCTGAGTGCTGTCCAAAACTGTTGTGCTAGCCAAAGTAATGTACTAAATAATTTGAAAAGTATAACCCATTACACTCACAATAATGTTTATATGCACTGTTGTTGCCATGTGAGAAGGCATCCAATTTGATAACACCATCATGTCAGACCATTTTATACATTTCAGTGGCCTTTAAAAACAAAAAAGTACTTAAGTGAAGATCGTTTTTGTTAGAAACAGCTTTTATATTTTCACTAAACCATTCAAAATATGACATCCTATTGGCACATAGTTTATTGCCTAAAACCACTGAACAGATCAGCCATTAAAACAAATTGTACATTGTAAAGCTTGTAGTAGCTATTGTATTCTTGATTATATTGTATACTATATTAAATGTGAATTTGTACCCCTTCATTTAAAAAGGTCATTGTGTTCTACTGCCTACTTGGGTGGGGGGGAGGGTTAGCTTTACGGGGGTGGGATATGTTTTGGTAAGGAAGACATGATGTCCTCTCTCTGTTGATTGGTTTTTTGAAGATGTAAGGTTATGCTCTTACTACCAAGCTCAGGATTTTTGATTTTAAAGGTACACGGATAGTTTGAGATATCTTATTGTAATTGATCTGTATGAGAGGTGGGTCTGAACCATAGGGACTTCCGTTGTCTTATGCTAACATAAAATAAAGAATTGAATGGCTGCAACGTATTGAGTTCTGTTACAAGACAGTTAGGCATATTCTGGATTATATTTGGTAAAGTTTGGGTGCCTGTGAATGATTAAATACGTGTTTCTAATATTTTAGTGTTTTATATTTAGGTTATTTATTCTTTATATCTAAAAAATGAATGGCTACTGTGCTATATTGATTTTATTGGTAGTACTGAGCAGACCTTGTATCTGCATGAAACTAGTTGCAAAACCCACTATTTTGGAAAAAAAAATGTATTTTGACATATACAAATAAAATGAATACAAAATATTTTAAATGTGTGAAAGTTTTACTGATAAGACATTGAAATTTGTTATGAATTTAAACCATGTTATAAGTTTGCTATTTAAATTCTTTGGTGGGCATTTTTCATTCATTGCGTTACTTGGATGCAAGGTTCAAGTACCTTTCAAAGATTGTAATCAGATTGTGATTATTTGCACATCATTGTACATGCACATCTGTAAATGCAACAGTAAAAATGCCATATTTATGCAATCTGTAACAACTTGGACAAATGTTTATATATTTTACATAAACCTGTCTGTGTGCAGAATCTGAGAACCATTTTTTACGTGATATTAACCTAATCTCACAAAGCAACTGCTAAACTTGTGTCACTGTCTTATTGTTCGTGATTGTGTCGAAGATCCAATACATCCCCAGAAAATTCAGCTACAACAGAGAGAAAAATGGGTCATGGAAGACTATTTTATTATTTTGGAGACTGTTTGCATGCAAGGAGTATATTATTGCTGGCTAGTGAACAAGCTTCCTTAAATGACTAATGCCTTAAATGGTAATTCAGAACAGCATCTTAGATTTTCAGGGCACTTGTCACAGTGTGGAAAGGGATCTCTGTGTCCAGAATTAACATCAAATATGGAGGCATGGAAGTAGCTGGTGTGGAGAGTGAAGAGGCAAAGTGCCTGCCCAGAACCAGCTCCAGCCACGGAGGGAGCCATAACCTGAGGAGAGGAGTGAGTGCGGGTGGGATAGCAGCACAAGCACCCAAGGGGGAGGAGAGGGCAGGAAGCATGGCTGCATAAGGACTGCTTGACCTTAATGGCTCCCAACTATAGCAGTTACCTAGAAGAAAAAACTCGGGAGCTGGAATTTCATTTTTTGCCCACCTTGTCTCCCTTATAAACAATTTCCTCAGAGCCTTCCTAATTCCTACAACATACGGCTTTCAGACTTCTACTGTTTCCCCAAAAGAGAGTTACAATTCATAGTGTGCAGGTCAGTGCATTTGTTTACTCAGCACCGAATACAAAATGTGAATCTCAAGATACACTCATTTAGAAATACTGTCCATGCTACACTTGGGTTGTGCTCATGTGAACATTAAACTGGTGGGTGTTAATCTTACCTGTCCAGTAACCCTGGCCACCGTTCATCTGCTGCCGTAAGAGCAGATGGGTTGCCATACAAGGGTCCTGTCATTTCTGTTTTAGGAATGGTTACTTACATGTTTTAGACAAGGAAAAAGGCATGCTTTTGGGTTTCTGAAGATACCTGCCTTAGGAGATGTGCTGTGAGGGAGAAATTTTAATTATTTCACCTCTATCATACATAAACAGACTCCATCTGAGAAGGCTCCTATCCCTGCTATCTGGCATAACCACGAGGTTTATAGTCAAGTGTGCTGCCATAATGCCAAAATACGATGGTAGACAGGAAATTTGCACCAAAAAAGAGTAGGAGGTGAGGAAGAAGTATGCTGTGATGTCAGACTAGAAAAGGCAAGACCATGTTAGAAAATTAATGGTTTGCATGATGGCATCAGAACAAAATTGGCCCGAAGTCAAGAGCTGAAGGCCACATCTCATCCAAACTCCTGAAGAGAGAAATGTCCAGTGCAGCCAACAGTATGAGTTATGGCTTGCTGCTGGCTCTTAACACTGCTCAAAGGAGGTACTAGTTTATTTTTTAATTAAATGACTGTGAAATAATCATTACATTGACTTATACTTCATCTGGTGATCCTGGAAGTGTCTTGATTCCCACAGCTAGCACTTTACCATTCTGCTATGACCATCTTGAGGTATTACTCATCTCAGTAGCACTTCAGCTCCTCAAGAAAGGACCATGCACCCTTTTGTCTCTGCCCTGTTGCTTGTGGTCTTGTGGCAGAAGAATAAATGGAGGTGGCCAAATCTGCCACGTCAGAATGTGGTGCAGCTATGGGTCCTGGGAAACTCCATCTGGACCTCCCTAGAAAGAAGAATGGGCAAGGGCTCTTGGCAGCTGAGGCCTCAAGCCTGTGCAGTATGGGATGTGTAAGCAGCCTCATTTTTACTTACACTAAAAGTCACTTTTCCCCTCTTAGTAGTAGCTTCAGTTTCTCTAGCTTGACATGGTACAGTGTGGCCAGTAGATAATGATGCTTTAATTGTGCAGCTGAGAGATTAATAATGTTTTATAGATGAAATTTAATGGCCAGTTGCAATCCAGAGGACTGTCACAGCAAAGCATGACACAAATTCACTATATAAGATACATTTAAAAAAACCCAACGAAACAGCAAACTCCACAGCCATACAAACATTACACAGTTTTTTTTTGGGGAGGGGAGGCTACTTTGAGAGACAATTGTGAAGAAACAATTGTCACTGCATTGTGGAGGGTTGCTTTCCCACTTGCTTTAAATCTTTGAGCAGTTCTGTTGCAACTCTGCTGGTCACCTGTGAAATTACAGGGGGTTTTTTCCATATAGGGATAGCCAGTCTGTCTGCTGGGTAACAGAAAAAATGCTCTTAAGTTTTTCAGAAGAAGTTCTTGCTATTCATGGTTATGTACACGCTGTTACATTTAGCTATGGTGATTCAGCTTCCTCAAGTTCTTAAAGCCACTAATAACATGAGTGAAAAAATGCTGGCAACTGGAGTTACTTGCTTTACATTTGATTGCAGGAGCAGCAGTGGAGCTGGTTAGAGAATATAGCAAATAATACCGCGCTCAGCCTCAGTACAGATGTAAAGTAAGACTAGAACAGTCCTAAAGGTGACTGCAGGTTCCTGCACCAAAGAGAGAATTAAAAAGCAAAACAAAACCTCCCAAACTCACAATTAATTGCTCACTTTAAAGGGAGAGCTGCTGCCATACTGATGAGGTAATCGGCTATTCCTGCTTGTGTCAGCACCTCCCCATTTTGTATCACTGATTAGATAGGAAAAGTATGTAGCCTTTAGAGAAAGGAGGAACTGTTCAGTTCTTTCATCTGAAAACATCACCTGTTGGATGTCTAATGTTTCTCATCTGGCCCAGGGACAATTACAGCAGGGACAAAAGCCCACATTCCAACTCTAATTATTTCACCCTTCTTGCCTGGGTTCTACACGTCTGCTTTGCAAACCTATTCAAGCTTAGCAGAAATAGTTAGCCAAGACAGTGCGATTCATCTTCTGGTGTGGTCTTTTCCCTTTGCTTTATTTACTGGAGAAGAAAGAAAAAAATGCAATCAAGTATGGTGGATGGTGGGAAAGAACCTATTTATTTTGGTACCATCTGCCTGTGCTCCCCCATTCCTCTACAGAGTCCTTGGAACAGAGACTGACGGGGATGAATTGCTCGTTGAGCAAACCAGGACCTGCCGCACTGCCTCGGGTGGGACCCCAGCACGGCTGGCTGCTGCGCCTCCCCCTGCCCCTCATCTCTCCCCAGACAGAAAATAGCCCTGTTGCCTTTGTTTGTGGCTGCTTATATACCCGTTTTAATGATATCTCTAATTCCAGAAAAGGCAGGCCTGATCGGAGGGAATTGCTGCATTGCAGCTAAAATGAAGCTACTGCTCTCTGTGTGGGGTTACGTGGGCCTATACCCCAAGTCTGCCAAATACAAGAGCATGATTTTTTACATCAGCTGGTACAAAATACACATTTACACAAAATTTACACAATATACACATCTTGCCACACAGTCTAGTCTCTGCCCAGAAAGAAGATTTAATGAAAAACTTTGTTTAAAAATAAAAATCCACATTTATATCAACTGCAGATACTGTGGGTGATTCTTCAGCTGTTAGCAGCTCACCTCTCTATTTTCAGCTGTATGAAAAGCAGCAAATTAGACTAAGTTCTTTCCTCCCACTTAACCCATGGCTATTGGCGATGCATTATGTTAAGTAATTGCCCAGTAATGCAGCCTCAGCCACTCCTTGTGCTTTATGAAAATAAGAGAGCTTTCACTACAGGCTTTTATGATGCTTTTTTAGTCCCGTGCGTAAAAAAGGCACAACTCGAAAGTATAAGGGGGAAGGAGCGGAAGCGATACTACTGAAGCGCTATTATTACTTTACCAGTGTCTGCCTAGAAATAATGACACCGAGATAGGTTTCCAGCCCGTGGAGGAGCCCCGGGTGCCGAAGGGCCGCTCGCGGGCGGCGTAGCCGGGAGGTGGCACCAGACGGCTTCGCTTCTCCCGGGCTGCTCTGGGGCTCCTCCGCGGCTCCCTCTGGGCTTCCCCGGGGCTCCTCCGGGGCTCCCGCAGCTTCCCGGCAAGGCAGCGGCCGCCGTGTCGGCCGGCTCTGGCCAGGCAGCGAGGCACGGCGCCTAAGCCCGCTCCCTGTTGGTCTTAGAGGGCAGCACGGCTTCTTCACCTATCCCCCCGCTTTGCCCTCGACACCCGTACGTAGGAATGGCTCAAGCCACACACAGTGCCTGGAGGAAACTCTGCCTCTGATGTAAACTGAGCCAGGTCTAGTACGACCGATGAAGCGTAGCAGAGAACAGCAATCTCAAAATTCATCGACACAAGGAACGCACTGGGTTAGCCTGAAGGAGGCAAGGACTGCTTTTAAATATCTTAAACTGAAAGCCTGCGAAAGGAGCTTGACACCCTGGGAATGGCAGAGTGCGCTTGGCTCGGCTGGTGAGCTGAAATCCACCCCATCAGGAGGCAGAAACTGTAACCCAAGGAGGGCTGGCCAGTGAGTCTGGCGGGACGGATCCGTCTGGATGCGGGCAGGGACCCACTGCACAGTGAGCACTCCCGTACTGAGTGAAGACACAGATTGGAAGAGGCACCGCGCACCACAGGACAACCCTGCTGCAGCTAAGAGGGACAGCAAAAAAGTAATCCTCCATATCAAAAGTTGTCAAATCAGCGGTTCATAGCAGCACTGCACATGGCTGAAATGCCGAAACACTGGTTAACTCCTTCTTGCTCAGCCCCCTTTCAGTATCATCTGTGTGTTGCTTCGCTGTATGACCAGAGCGTTCTGTATGCTGTGTGTATGAGGTCCTTCTAGTGCTCCCTTCAGTCTCTTCTCTGGTGCAGCACACTGTGCACACTCATATCCTTCTCATCTCCTCAGCCTTTTCTCCTCATTTCTGCATGGATGGGGTTCTGCCCTGTTTCCAGGCCACCATATATAATTATTTTCTGTGCAAGAGAGGGCTTTGAAGTCTAATTACATTCCCTGTTATCCCTGGTGATAGCCATAAAAAACCCCAGAAGTCACTTCTCCCCCAGAAGTCACTTCCCCTGGGACCTAGAGCACTGTCTAAATTTCCCTTTGTATGGGGAGTGGCACTCAGGATTGCTACATGCAGTCACTGACTGCAAGAACTCCTTCATATTTTACTAACAAGTCACTACAAGCTTACCGACATGCCACAGCTGCTGGAGAGAGCAGCTTCTCCTCCATCTCCTCCTCACCTCAGCTGTCGGTTTTCTCAGTTGCTCCTGAGTGCCACCCCTACCATCGAAACTCCCCTTTGGACATTCAGATCCCAGCACTCCCATTCAGTCCTTCTCGTACTTGCTGCCTGTTTCTGGCTCCTCAGACCACCTCCCATCCTTCAGCTTGCTTCTTGCACTTTCTACTAATTTGCCACTTCTCTCTCCTGTTTTCACTCCCCCTGCAGACCTCATCACTGGTTACTTCTTCCAGAGCTCCTTACTCCACAGTCCTGTCTTCCATTGAATTCTCTGCTGTCCACAATTCCTTGCTCCACAAGTCCAGCAGCCTCAACGCTGCATGCTCTCCCACTACCCTTTCCTTGCACTGCCTTATCCTGAGCTTCTTAGATCCCTTATGGTTTCAAAGACCCCATTAATCTTTTCCTGACCACTGGATCTTTTTTTTTCACTGATATTCTAATCTTTGCCCAGCGGGAATGTCTCTGCCCAGTCATTGAGTTCCCACCTACCCTTGGTAATCTCTAATGCAAGTGGGTGGTTTTACTATAAACTAAGCCCACTCCCAAAAGTCACCTGTTCCTACTCATTCCAGTTATTCCCCTCCTCAGGAATCAGCACTAATTTTGATACGCTCCTTTCCTGTTTTATTCCTCCATACGTCAAAACAGTTTCCAGAGTGAAAGGTCTTACACTTCTTTCTTGTTTTCAACTCATCAAGGTGTTTGCAGGCAAACCATAATTCACTACTTTTTAGTTTTCTTTCATCTCTTTTTGAGCATCTTACAATAAAGCAAACCCACAAGGGGATGCCTGTTGGGTCCTAATGCTAGGGAATTAATAAATTGAGCATTGGCTATGGGTTTGCTAAAGTAGGCAGCTTGTCTCTTTCAGGTAACTTTTTAACTTAAAACTTCTTTTTAATATGTATGTAAAGCTTGTCATTTTGAAACAGCAAATCCTGTACTGTAAGCAAATCACAACATTTGTTTTTAAGCATGTCCACATTTTTTTATATAAAGTCATTACAATGGCACATAGATTTTGTTCCAATTTTCACAGTCGCAAACTTTCACCCTAAATGTTTATAGCATGGCCATGTATCATTGAAATAAATTTTGTAATATAAAATATCAAAAAAATTTTAACAATAGGAACTATATTTTACTTATGTTTTTTAAACGATTCGCTTCCTTTGTACTCTATTTGGTTTCATACACACTCACTCTGAACTCTTCCAAGTGCTTCCCCCTCCTCTGCTTACACTCACTGACACGTCACTGCCATTGATTGATTGTTGTTTGTGTTTGCTTTGGACACTTCCAGATGATTGCTACTAATAACCAGTACTAAATTCCTGAAATATCTGCCTGATTCCCTTTCCAAGGCAGCTTCATTATGGTGTGTCATATGAAGCACAGTAGGCCCTAGAAATATTGTGCTGCAGGAGAAAAATAATCTCCAAATGAAGGGATAGCTCAAACAAAGCATTGTAAAAAGCCATCACACTCAATTCTGTATGCATCATCTACTGCATTTCAGCAAAGGCCAAGCTTCTTAGTCAGCTCTCTGAGGAGATCCCTCAGCCTTAACTATGATTCTTTTGGGGCATAGTTTTGTGCTCACTGGACTTTCCTACTCTGTGCAACTCATCATCTGAACGAGGTTAGATCAAAAGGATGAGGTATAACAGTTTAAGCAAGAAGTACACAGTGACAGTCAAGAGGCCTAATTAATTTTTACTGACTTTGTATTGGTTCATCAAAAAATCAAAATAATTCTTATGAGTTAGAGTGCTGTTAATTAAAAAAAAACCAAAACAAAACCAAACCACAACACAACAGCCCTGAAGGATTAGGAACTGTAACCAATACCAACAAGACAAGACTGACAATGAGCCAGTAACCACTGGATTTGGTTTCTAATTATTCATTTGCCTGCTTACATTTGGAGATACAGAAAGACAGGAACAGAATTGTCTTTGGTGTAGACCAAAAATCTGCTTAACAATGTTCTAAACTTATGAGCTAGCTGCATAGAGGTCACAGAAGTATCTTGAGTTGGAAGGGACTCATAGATCTTTGAGTCCAACTCCCTGTTTCTCTCAGGGAACTAAAGCAGGCGTATGGTCAGAGGGTGCTGTCTTTAAGAAGAATGAATAGGCTCTACAGGTGCTGGAAACATCATAAAAAGGAACAAAGGTGGTGTTATTCAGATAACTTAAAGTTATCTCATAAGGGTACTTTACACCTATGATATTATTTCTGTCATATGGACAGGTACAGTCAGCTCTTTATTACCAAGGTGGTAGACAGTATCTTAGATGAAACAGCAGTTGGATAATCTGGCAGCCTCTCCACTAATGAAGTTGATGGCAGGCCAGCTCCCCAGTTAGGGTATTCCTAAGAACTCAGGACTCTAGAGGACAACATGGCACAAAGACAGGCTCTAGAAAACACCTAAGGCTGGCTTACGTTCTGTAAGACTAAAGAGCTCTCCTTGTGAAGGAATACAGAGAGAGCAGAGCATCTCTATTTGTTCCCAAAAGGGCAAGTCTGGAGCTGGACTAATAAACCAGCATATGGCCAAGTCCAATGCCTCTGTGTCATGCTCCCTGGTATTCCTGTGGCAAGGAAGCACAGGCATTCTGAAGGAGCATTTTAGTTCAACAGACTCTGTGCTGCTCAACTATCTCTAGGTGGTATCGTATCTTAGAAAATTTGTCCCAACGCAAGTGACTTTACATTTACCTACACTGAATTCCATCTGCTACTTTATCACTGCCATTCACTTTGGCAATTAGCCATTTTTCACTTTCTCAATTTGTGGTGTTTCTTTCCAATACTTTAATTTTGATGGATCTGTCATAGTGAAGAGCTCTGCTGCAAGATGCTCCCTAGGCTCCTTCACAGTAGGGAAAACAATTTTAAAAAGTGCTTATTTTGTATGGTGACCATATCCTGGCCCTGCTGATCTGCCATGAGGGGAATTGCTTCTATGCCTTTTGCAAACTGGTCCTCAAGCATACTTACAGCCTGCCTCACAGCATCCACCTTTTCCTTCCTTCTTTCCCAAGCACTGTGAGGCTTGTCAGCATCAGCTTTTTTTTCTACCTCCTTATATCTCGCTGTTTAACATTTTGGCTCTGTGTCTGTTTTTCCCTATTCCTCAACAAGTTGCTCTAGGGCATACTTTCCTGGTTCACTGTTCAAATCTGACCCTCCAGAGTACCTGTTTGGATGAAAAAAAGAAGTACCATGGTTGCTCAATAAACTTTTTCAAAACTATGCTGGCTGAACCTCACCACAAATAGCAAGGAGTAGTAAGACAAGCCAAGTCATTGCTCTATACCCTCATGGTGCAGGACAGGAGCAGCAGCAACAGACCATGACAGACTGTGAACTGTGGCAGAAAACACTCTCATCAGACTTTTGAAGTAATCTGCACAGATAATGAATCCATTCCCATCCCCACTGTCATTCTTATCCAACAACTGCCAGCTGGAGACAGATGGCAATCTCTGCATTAATTTTTCATACTGTAAGATGAAGTACTTAAAAAAAAAATCAAGCAAACTTCTGTCAGTTTGTTTTTTGCCTTTTGACACAGCATTCTTCCATCAGCCAGATGAATAAACTTTGCGAGAAACAATACTAGTTTGTCTGTAAAACCAAACTAGTTCAAAGAAACTACATAGTTTTTTGGTCAAATGATAGCAGACTTCAAGAATGGTAACACACATACAGAAACCAGATTAGAAGATGCACTTTAGGACTGATCTTGAATGCTAATGCTTCCTGATAAATCCAGATATTTCACAAAGCTCTGTTTTATTTACACTCAAGATTTCAAACTGGACACTAGCACTTAAAAAAAACAGGGTTTAAGCATCCAATTCAGTAGCACAGCAAATAGGATAAAATTGGCATTTCATTAAAAGCAAGATTGTCAGATTGTACAAGTTTGCAGACACAAACCATAAGAAAGCAATGCAGTTAAACCACTGACTACAGCGACTAGAACATAATGAGTTGTTAGAACCTTACAGAGGAAAACCTTGCCAGAAGGTTAGCACTATGGCACCAATCTGTAGTGAGGGGAAAAAAGAGAATAATTTAATTAATTTCTAAAAGAAAAGCTGAGGAAATGAAAAATCCGCTAAGCCTCTCAGAACAGTGTGCATAGCTCAGAAGTAGCAGAAAGTGGTATTAAATTGAAAGGGATAGCAGTTCGCCTGCCTTTAGACAAAAACACAAAACCACCCAAGACCATTAGCAATAACAGGTTAAAAAAGAGGAGTCTATGCTTGAGGATTATTTTACTTTCAGGGGAGATTTGACATTAGAAATGTCATGGAGCATAGGTAGGGAATTTGCAGGAAGATTAGATAGAAGTTACAGCCAGAGATTTAACATGAAAGGTTTAAAGAAAGGTTTTTGAAATTTTATGGACAAAAGGAACAGATGTTCCTACAAAAAGATGGCTGTAAGATTTCACTGAGTCACAGGAATTTTAAGCAACAGCATTTCTGGATGGATAGTGCAGAAATAATTAGGTAGATGGGTTAGTTAGGGTACAGTGATGCGGGTGAGGATTATCCAGCAGGTAAAATTTAAAGCAGCAGAGAGGGAAAGTTTAATGGGACAGCACCAGAGCAAGCTAAACAAACCTAGTTTAATAAAGCATGAGCAATAAAGCAGGTAGAACAAGTATGTGACTGAAAAAGTTTGGATTGGGAGAAGAAAGATGAATGCTGAGTGAATGAACTTCAAAGGGGATCAGATATGGGAAGCAGTAGACAGGTGCACTAAGTGGAAGCGTTTCATGGAAATTCAGGTAATAGGCAGAGGGAAGGTAAAGTCTGGAGCAGAAGGAAGAGCCCGTGTTTGAGAATCAGGCAGGTGAACATAGTAAACTCAACAGAGACTTTGGGGAGAGATGCTGAGGAGGGTGAGATGGAGGGAACGTTTCAGTGCAGAACATACAGGTATGTGTGTGTATGACAAATGTGTGCTAGGCTCAGAGCATAATGGTAACAAGTAAACAGATACTGGGCAGGAATTTGGATGTTGTCCGTAACTTCCTCAGCCATTAATATGTTATTATGTTCTCTATTTTATTTTCCAGCCCTTGAAAATTGCCACTTCAGAAAAGATTATGGCTCAGATAAACTTTCAGAACCTTAATACAGTTGGATAATTTGGTTGAATCTCTAGAAGAAATTACAAAGATCTCAAGCAGCTTGCAACCCTTTACAAAGGAGGCAGCTTTGAAGTGCCCAACCCCAAAAGGCACTTCATTTCCTTGAGATTTTAAGAATGAATTATGGGTTTTACTCTAAATTGAAAAATGAAGTATTTTTTTCCATGGCAAAGGAGATCAAGATCATCCTACCCAATCCTGGTGGTAATTTTACCTCTAGAGAAGAATCTCATTCCAGAATATATAAAAACCAATATCTTAAGGCTTAAAGACCCTTATCATTACACCAGTTTCAAACATAGCTAATAAAATGAATTGTATTTCTAGGACTTAAGAATATCCTGAAGATTTTTTTCCTTTGTAAGAAAAGAGAAAAGTGTTGTTCTAAAAATGTTTGCAAGCTATTAGGCTTTTCTCCCTTGTGGCAGAGGAAAACATGCAGCGTGATACTTAAACTATTTGGGACTTTATCCCTGAAAGCTCTCCAGCACAGACAACCTTACTGAGATGCAAACATCTGACAGTCAGCATTTTTGTATTGGGCACTTAAGCCCAACCTCACTCACCACAACATAACTTCTGTTAATTTATAACAGACTAAGGCAAACAAAGCCTTTTTGGCACAAAAAAACCCAAAAACCAAACCCAACCAAAAAAACAAACCTCACAATGTTTTTTACAGTAGAGGAAAAAAAAGTCCAACAGATTAGATGCAGCTAAAGCCTGGATATGTCAGCTCCTACAAATAAGAAAGGTGGGCATAGAGGATGTGAAGCGGGGCAGGCACATCTAAGCCTTCCTAGCTGCTACAGATTGCCACAGAGAGAGGGGCTCAAGGAGCAGCTGGCATGACCTGGGGTAACTGAGAACCATGGGTGCCCTAAGAACTAAAATATGTTGTTATGTTTCTCAATATACACAACATGCTGTAAATAACAACTTTTTAATCTGACTTTTTTGCTACTATTTGGCCAGCTGTGCTGCTCATGTTGTGTAATAGTGAGGGTGAAGTACTATTATTGTTAGTTACATGATTCTCTCAAGAAAAGCTCTTCACTGTATAAATGAAAAAAAATTACAGGACAGGAAAGACAGGAACTCATATCAGAAATCTTTTATGTTTTCCAGAAATCCAATTGAGTAGTTGTCTAATTTAAAAACTCCACAGGTACGAATTTTTTCTTTAGGAGAGTGCTTTTTGTTAGGACCAACTTTACTAATTTTGCACTGCCGAGCAGTAAATAGCGCTAGTGCAGAACTATGTTCTCACCGTCTATTTTTCTGCCTATTTACAGCTTTCCAACACAACACTGAACAACTATCTGGTTTTGTTTGGGGATTTTCCCTTGGCCTGAAAGATAAGAGGTTTCGTCTGCAGTGATGAAACTGCACCTTAACTTCCACATATACAAACATTTAAAAACCCCTTCAAAACCAACCACGACACCAAAAACACCCCTAAATCCAAACCAGAGCAGGAATCAGATATGAGTTCAGTGAAAAGTCCAAGTAAATGAATGATCACTGGAAGGGCAGAGAAGGTTGGCAGGGTGAGACTGTGCCCACTGCTGTGCAAGAGAATGAGGTAGAGCCTTATCTAAGGCACAGTCTAATGGCTACATGGACTAAGCCTGTTATTTACACTGTGCAGAGAGCCTAGCAGCAGATACTTGAAGCTCCATTTTGCTAGATTTTTTTTATCCCTATCACCTATATGTTTTTTCTGTAAAAAGAACCCAAAAATCCTTGCAAAGTTTATATTCTGAAATACTACTGAATTTTATTAACTAGGTGGACGAATTCAGGACTGAATCTGAAAAGGAGAGAAAAAGTGATGAAAAGGTGATCATGTGCTCTCAGCTAGGTCAGCCCAGGCTATATGGTTTTCCTCTGACTGATGTAAGCTTGTATCTTGTCCTGAGCCAGCTAGAAAGGTGGCACCGATACACTCCTTTCCCTCAGCTTACCACTTATAAAGCAGGATTAAGCAAACCACAGGTCTATTGAAAGCCGTGATTTTCAAAAGTAGCACTATCAATTTCCAGGGTGCTACTAAGAAACAGTGAGTTCGGGCAAACCAAAAATAACGTGAGTTTTCCGTGCAGGGTTTACCCATCTTATCACCTACACAAGCTGTTCAACAGATACCACGGACTCCCATCACGGTCCTTGCATGTTCGTTTTTCCTAACCTTTAACCCAGAGTCAGGTTTCTCCACTGAGGGCTGTTATTATTTATAAACGAGACATCTCTCAAGTCTTTGCAGCGTGACTGGCGGAAACCCCTTGAATCCTGGCTTCTTATAACGTCAGGAAAACACAGGATCTTTCCCAACCTTCCGCCCGCGAGAGTGAACTTCCACCAGCTAGCAGCGGTCTGCCCAGCACCGGCGCGGCCCAGAGGAAGTCATTCTGCTGCGGGAGCCACTGACCTCGGGCTCTTTCCCACCGTGCCCCGACCCCGCCGCACAGCGGAGCGAGCGCAGCGGCGGCACCACGCTTTGAGGCCAAGCCGGCGCTCCCGTCCCGGCGCGGCGTGTCTCCGATGACAGCGAAGCCGCGGGCTGACCGAGCCGCCTCCGCGTGCGGCTCCTCGGCTCGCCGCCGGTGACAGCGGCCGGCGGTGCCGGGGAGCCGCCCCGCCCCAGGGCCGAGCTCCGCACCTGCCCCGCGGGAAGCGGCCGCACGTCGGGGCCCTTCAGCCGAGGCTTTCCGGCAGGTGCGGGGCGGGTTTGGCGAAGCCCCCGCGGAGGGGTGTGACACCAGACCGCGTTCTCCGGCCCCTCCTGGCGGGGCTCCGACAGCCTCCGCCCGCGTCCGTTAAAGCCGCCCGGGAAGCGGAGCGCGGCCCGGGGTTAGTGGCGTCCCGGCCCGCTCATCCCCACTCCGCTCCTGCCGCGGCGCCCCTCGCCCTCTCCAGCCCCCGTCGTCGGGAGCGCCGAGGTCCGTGTCCGCTCCCGCGCCAGCACTGCCCGGGGCAGGTGCCGGGGCACTGCTGCGGGCCGGCAGCCGGAGCGGTCGGGTCGCGGCGCGCACCGGGCCGGGCGGGGCCTCCCCGCCCTCACCCCATTGTCGAGGCCATCTCGGCAGTTTCCGCCCTGGCTTCGGCTGTGTCCGCGCCGCGACGGGGAAAGGGGAGGGAGCTCGGGAAGGCTCGGGGCTGCGCCGCTCCTTCCGGGACGGCGGGAGGCGGTGCCGCTCACCTGGTGCCGCCGGCGCTGTGCAGCGCCCGAGCCGCGGCCCCGCCGGGCGGGAGGTGAGCGCCGACCGTGCTCGCCCCGCCCTGCTGCGCGCGGGAACGCGGCTCCCCGGGCAGGCAAGCGGGTGGCGGGGGGATGGCACGCGATGGCCCGGGGGCGAGGGACGGCGTTGCGTGGCCGTCGTGGCCGCAGCGGGCGGGCGGGCAGAGGAGGCGGGTACCGCCGGGCGGCCCCGCGCCGAGGGGTGAGGGGAGCCCCGGGGAGTGACGGGCGCCTCGGTCCGAGCCGTGGGAGCCGAGCGTGCGAGGGCGGGCGGTGATGGAGACCCGTTCCCCGGGGCCGTGGGCTTCCCGGGGAGTTGACGAGGTGGCGGGACGGGAATGGGTAGTACGGTGGGACGGCTCACGTCCCCCCTTTTGTTTCTCTCCAGGGTGTTTGTGCTTCTCCGAGCCTCTCTCCCCGCCCCCGTCTCTCCCGCCCCCGTCTCTCCCGCCCGACCCGCTGGGACCTCTCCTCTCCGGGCGGCAGCAGAGCCGCCTCGGGGCGGGCGGCGGTGGTGGTGGTGGTGGTGCTGGTGGGGCGCTCTCGCCGTCCAGCCCGCTGGGAACATGGCGACCGGCGGCTACCGCAGCGCCGGGGGCAGCACCACGGACTTTCTGGAGGAATGGAAAGCCAAGCGGGAGAAGATGAGGGCGAAGCAGGCACCGCTGGCTCCGGGCGCTCCGGGTGGGGGGGAGCCTCGTCCCGCGGGGGGCGGCCCCTCCGCCGAGCTGAACAACAACAACAACAACCTGCCCCCCGACCGCGCGGCGCCCCCCGCCGGTGGGGCCCTGAACTGCGTCAGCCTCGCCAGCGCCGCCCTGGGCCGCGGCGCCCCCGCCAAGGAGCCGCCACCGGCTGTCGCGGGGAGCCGCGAGGCCGAGCCCGCCGCCGCACCGGGCTCCCCCGAGGGCGAGGAGAAGCTGGCCGCCAAGGGAAAGAGCTCGGGCCCCAGCGCCAGGAAGGGGAAGGGGCAGATCGAGAAGAGGAAGCTGAGGGAGAAGAGGAGATCGACAGGTGTGGTGAACATCCCGGCCGCCGAGGTGAGCGGGGACGGGGGGGCGCGGCCGCTGCTGAGTCGCCGCTTGGGGCGCCGGGCGCAGCCCCGGTGCTGCTGCTGAGCGCTCGCCGGTCGTGCCCGGGCTCCCCGCGGGGCGAGGCGTTCTCCCCGCATGCGGGCAGCAGAGCGATGGGCCGCGCCTGGCGGACGGACCGCGCCGGGGTCGGGGCAGGGCGGCATCCCAAGCGACGGACAGATGAGGTGTCATTTATCCTCAATAAATTAGACCTGTCATAACTTGCGGCTTTTTTTTTTTTTTTTTTTTCTTTCTTGGTAGCTTCTTGTCGACAGAGAGTAAGTTCCAAGCTTTTGAAGGATCAAACTGAGACACGTGCTCGTTAAAGTATGGTCAAAACAATAGTAATGAGAGAAAATTGATTTATCAGGTTGGAATAGATGTTCAGGTGTAAATATTATTCAGTTTGGAACCCAGAAGAATTTCCAGCACTGGAAAAAATGTAGTGGTTTAAAGAGCATTTTTTTTAAGGCAGAGGAAGATATTTTTATCAGCCAACACCACTGTCCTCTGCGGTTTGCTACTAGTATAAAAAATCTGGCATTGATTTGTAATACTCCTAGAGGAATTTAGAAGAATGATAACTAAGCTTTTAGCTTGTTTTGCAGTTAATAAGAAAGGCCACAGGAAACTTTGAACAGAGTTGGATTTCTGTCTACAGTTTTGCACTAGTAATGTGATCACCATATTTTTGTAGAAAAAGACTTGTAGATCTTTTAGTTAATATTATAGATTATTAAAGTAATTCCAGAAAATTAAAGATCTTTGTTTCTGAAGCAGCAGGAGAAGATGAAATCATGTTCTTCACACCTGAAGTGATTAACGTCAGTTTGTGACATTCTAGGCACTTTCACAGCATACACTTTCATGCGTGGTGGTCTTGGAAGGTTGAGGAATAGTTTTAGGAACAGTAGAAATCTTTGTAAGTCTGGTTTTTGAGAATGATTACTTGCATACCCTTGAGTTTGAAGTGAAGAGTTTTGGCATAGGACTTCAGTATCATTGTTTTGTACAGTGGTGAATACAAGTGAATTCTTTTAGCTTTTTTCAGAGTGTGCAAGCCTTATAGACTGTATCTTGATGGTTTTATATGGACCCCCCATAAATACCTGCCCCCTGTGCCTTTTATAGGAACCTTAAAATGCTGTATCTTTGCTTCTCTAAGGGAAGTAGTCCTAGCCCAGTCAGTAATGGTTTTGCACATTGCAGCAGGGGTTGTATGACATGATATTTTAGAGGTCTCTGGTGTGTGTGTGTGTACCTTGTCCCTAGTTGTACTCTCTTTGGTTGGTTGGTTTTGGGCAGTGGGTTTCTTTTTGCTCTTTGAGACTAATGTCCCAGTTCTTTGAACTAGTTTCTGAACTACTGTTCTTCTGGTAGTTTTTGGGTGATGTGGTTTGGGGTTTCCTAGTTTTGTGGGTTTGGTGATGGTTGGGGCTTTTGTTTGTTTGTTTTGTTAAAGTATTACTCAAAATATGTCTTGCTTTCCAGGAAAACACATTCCTTGCTCAGCAGCCATTAGAATCCTGTGTTCGAATTTGCTGCACTTTAAAGAGTATCTTTATTTCTTAAAGGTAACATATTTAGGCATTGAGAAACAAGTTCTCACCCACTCCCATGTTTTTGAGGGCCTGAACTTTGCTGCATGTCACCATGTGCTGGCACTTCTTGGAAACTTCTTGTACCTTTATACTAATTGCTTCTATAACTAGCAATTAAGCATTTCATCACGTTTTTGGGGTCAAATTTTAACGAACATAGATAACTGTTGTACAAGGTCTTATTGGGGAAATTTGCTGCTATTAAGTGTTGCATTTTTCACTGGCATATACTTACGCAAAGCATTCTCTTTTCAGTATTTCACCTTTCTTAAATGCATTCCTAGGAATTGTTTAGCTAGGGAACACTAGATCATTCCTGGTGGTGAACAGCTTCCAAAACAGTCTCCAGTGTCAAATGTGAGTACCTACTTACCAGTTAATGCTTTGCAGGCTATTTTCTTGTCGTGTCTTTCATACAGCTGTGTAGTCGTGAGAAGATGTTTTAAAGTATTGATTCAACCTGGTCAGCTGAAGTTTTCAGACAAAAGAAGGCTGTGATGTAGATGATGGCTTGTTGGAGTAATCTGCAACACTCCAGTTTCTTGCTGTCTTTCTCACTAGATGCTAGGCATAGCTTTCCTGTGCAGTACATAGTGACTTGGTAGTAGTACACACTGAATTTAACCACTTAACACTTGTAGCTCTTCATGGTGTATGTTTTAAAATTACTTCATCAGGGGATGTTATTTTAGAGCTTTGCTGGGTGTTTCATTGTCTTATTTTTCAAGGAAATAATTTTTGTAAGGATGAAGTAGACATTTTATGCTAAATATGTCCCTTTTATGATCATCGTGCCGCTGTGGTGGACACCAATAATAACATCCTCTGAAATGAAAATGGGTACCTGTTGAAAAAATGCACTCCTAGAAGATACAAAGTGCCTAGAAGCTTTTCCACCCAAAACTGAATACAAAAATAGGTTTTGCTCCGAAGAAGTAGGATTTAATTTCAGTTGCAGTGAAGCTGGAGAATTTAATGATAGGAAAGGTGTCAGAATAAGAACAGTTTGTGTTGTCTCAGCTATCTTGAAATAGGCATGAAAAATGTTAGCAGATTATTACTCATTAATGATTAATTTCTCTCCCCTTCAGTGGGAAGGTAATAGAGCCAGTTCTTAAAGAGTTCTGTGTTTTAAATGTATTTTGTATTGGAATTGGTGGAGAACAGAAGCCATTGTGGAAGCTGTGAAAACACATGGTGATAGGTTGGGAGTTGACAATGCTTTGTATTTAGAGACCACCATGATAAAAGTAAAGTCTGGTTTTTACCTTCTCAGCACTACTGCTTATCTAAAAAATGGTGACTTTTGAAAATGGCTTTGGAAACACTACAATGTTTTCCCTTTCAGTGATCCTAAAGTAGGTTCTTGAAAGTTGGATTTGTTCTAAATATTAAGTGCTGTGGGATTTGGGTTTTGTTGACTCATAGCAATTTTTCAGGTTGTAAAAGGTAATTGAATTACATGCAATTATCATTACTATGTATGTTTCCTTCCTTAAATATTAAAATTTATAACCATTTTAAATTATGTTTGGAATGTGTTTCTCGGTTTGTAGGTACTCACTTGCTGCAGGTGAGTTTACTTGCAGTGTTTTTCTCATTTACAGTTGTGCTAGTGCCTATTCAAGAAACACAGAGCTCCCATTATTTACTGACAGTGCTTTGTGAGGACCCACATATAGGGTGACAGTTATGTTTTATATTGTAATTCTGTCCTGCTCCAAGCAAAACAAGCTGTACTGATGAAACTGCAGCTTTACTTCTGTAAGTTTACATTTGAGGGTTATGCTGGTAGAGCTGTGTGAGTAATGTTTTTTGGGGTTTTTTTCTGAACTCCAGAAAGGAGAATAACAAGTATTTTTATGGTTACTTTTTAAAAAAGGTGTATATATAATCAAAATCTTAATTCATTTGAGAAGGACAGTTATATAGCTGGGTTTTATGTAATGTGTGCAGTATAGATAAAGTTTACATTTTTACTTAACCAGATGGAAGTCATCTTAAGTTTGGAAGTGTTCTTTTGTTAATAACAGGGTGATGAATGATTTAAAAAGGTGTAAGGAACGCTGATCTGTGTATTTTGTACCTGAGGCTGCCAGACCCGAGACGCAACAGTCTCCTGACCTATTCGTGGGAAATACTGGAGTGAAAAGGTAGAAGTGATTCAAGTATGGACTCTTCAAAGAATATTCAAGCAGTCTGTGTTCATCTTTTGTCTTATGAACAGCAGTAAGGATATAACTTCTTGCATCCCTGCTGATGGCTCCCTGTCAGGAGTCTACCTGTCTGTTTAGAAGGCACTGCGTATTTGGGGCTTGGTAGGTGTCATACTGAGCAACACCTTGGAAGGAAGCGGAGCAGTGAGTGCTTTCTGTGGGGAAAGAGAGTTCCTGCTACTAGAGAAGTCCAGTGTGCTCAGCTGAGGAGACTAACTGAAAACTGCTGTGTTCCAGTTGGAAAAACTTGAAGAAAATTTAGGTACTGCATGTGTCGGGCATAGCAATTACTGGGTGTGTTGTAAAGGAATTGAAATCCTTCTCTGAATGGCTGGAAACTAGAGAGGAGTGGAATCCTGTACTAGATGTTGAGCTCTTTTGATTAGAAGTTTGTCTTCAGCATTATCTTTTTTAGTGATTTCCTACCTGACGATTGAAGTCTCTTCCTAGTATATCTTGAGATTAATGAGGTAGTGTCTTTCCATTGTCTAACATCTGTTGTATTGTAAAACAACTTGCTTCTTTTTGCATGTGTTGGGGGAAAAAAAAGCCTCAGTAAGTGGTTGTTCAAAGTACTAGAAAAAAATCCCTGCATCTGACCACTGATACCATCCATGCAGATGTAGTAGTGTTATAATGGAAGTCTGAAATAGATTTATTTGACCTGGACAACTATTCATGATAGGTTAAGCCATTCTGCTGACTTTGTCTAGTGAACACATCTTACTAGGATTCCATTTATGGTTCTTCCTTCAGATGTGGCAGGGTGAATACAAGCATTTTCAGGTTCTGGTAAAAGAATTGTATTGAGATTGTTTATATCCAGTTTGTTTTGCTGTTAATACCTTTGTGAATTCTGATTTTGACCAAGTCTCCTGACAATACCTGTTCAAGGGCATGTTTTCTTCTTTCCATCTTTTTTTAGCACATGGTAAGCTTACCTTTTTTTTTTTTTTTAATTTTTGTTTTGTTTGAGAGTATGCTTTAATATCCTGACATAGCTAGGTACTGGAATTTATTTGGTCAAAAAAACAATCACAACTAAATTTTTAACAAACTTAAAAGTCTGGAAAACTTTCAATTCCAGAATCCATGTAGCAGCTTCTAAGTTGCTGTGTGTGTACCTTCCAAGCCTGGTGTGCCCACCCCATTGCTTATCACTGGCAAGCCTGGGAGAAACCAGGTTTAACTGTGATAAGCAATGGAACTGCATGGCTAAATTTGACGAATTGTGCTCATGAGGTCCTTCAGTCCTCCCCACGAGGTGTTCGCTACAATGAACAGCACTTGAAACATTCCTACACCAATGCACACAGCAAGAGGAGCAAGCAAGACGGCTTCCTTAGTCCTCGAGATGTGACGTCTTTGGCATAAGTGAAACCTGGTGGGATGAGTCCTGTGACTGCTGTGTTATACAGTGGACAATTACAGGCTCTTCAGGAGAAATAAGGCGGGGAAGGTGAGGTGAGGAGGTGATGTAGGTAATAGAGGGGCTGGAATGTGTGGAGCTTGGAGTAGGCAATGGCACAGTTGGGAGCTACTGGGTAAGGATTAAGGGACAAACGTCATAGTAGAAGTCTGCTATGGGCAACCCAGCCAGGATGACAGCACTGATGAATTATCCTTTAAGGAGCTAAGGGATATCTATAAATCAGCCACCTTTGTTCGTATGGGGGACCTCAACTTGCCAGATATTAACTAAGAGCACCATACAGCTGGCGGCTGTGTGAAGAGGTGACAGGTCCAGAAGATTTCTAGAACACCTGGATGGTAACTTCTTTATATAGATGCTAAGGGAGTTGACTAGGAAAGGTGCCCTTCTTGATTTGTTGCTTGATAACAGAGAGGGTCTTGTGAGTGGAGTGGAGTGATTGGTGGCTGTCTTGGCCACAGTGACCATGAAGCAATCAAGTTTAGAATCTCTGTTTACGGGAGGAAAAGTGCCAGCCTGAAGTGCCAGTGGCATCAGCCCTGGACATGAGGAAAGCAGACTTCAGGCTGCTCAGGGAACTGGTGAGTAAGGTCTGTTGGGAAGATGCTTTTGAAGGTGCTGTGGTCTATCAGTGCTGGTCACTTAAGTACCATGTTCTAAGAGTACAGGAGCAGGTAATTTGAAAATGCTGGAAGTCAAGCATGTGAGACAAAAGGCTAACTTGTCTGAGCAGGGATCTTCTGGAGCTAAGGCAAAAAAAAAAGTGTATGTCCAGTGGAAGTAATGTTTGTGGACACGGGAAGATTACAGAGATGCTGTTTCACCTCTGTGGGGGGGAAAATTTGTGTAGCTAAAGCTCAGTCAGAGTTGAAGCTGGCCAGAACTGTGGGAGACAGTAAAAAGGGCTTTCTGAAATACATTAATAGCAAAAGGCAGTACAGAAATAATATCAGCTCATTATGTGATGGTCACCTCACAAACTGGAACGTAGACAGAGCAGAGACATTTAATGGTTTCTTCACTTTAGTCTTCAACACTGGTGGTGGCCTCTTGGAGTCCCAGTGCCCTGAGCTGGAGAACCATGACTGTGAGAATGATATTTCCCAGTGAACCAGTTGAATCCTTCGAAGTCTGTGAGACCTGATGAGGTTCATCCCAGGGTACTCAAAGAGCTGGCTGATGTCATCACAACCCCTCTCTCAATGATTCTTTAGTGGTCTCAGGAATCTGAAAAGGTCCCAATCGACTGGAACTTGATAAATGTCCCAATTTTCCAGAAGGGCCAGAAGGATGTCCTTGGTAACCACAGGTCTCTCACTTCAGTTCCTGGTAAAATTATGGAGGGGATTATGTTGGGAATTACTGAGAAACACCTGATGGACAGTGCAGTCATGGGTCACAGGCAGCACAGGTTAATGAGGGGCAAGTCTTGCTTGTCAAACTTAATTTCCTTTTATGACAAGGTGAGTCCCCAGTTGATCTGTGGATGCCAGTTGTGATCTTTTTGGATTTCAGTAAAGTTTTTGATAATGTCTGTCACAGTATCCTTCTGGACAAAATGTTCAGCACACAGCTGGATAAACACGTCATGTGGTGGGTGAGCAGCTGTGAGCAAAGGGTTATGGTGAATGAGGTTACATTAGACTGGTGACCTGTCACTAGTGGGGTTCCACAGGGCTCTATCCTTGGCCTTGTGCTCTTAACCATCTTCGTAAATGACTTGGACACAGAACTGGAAGGAATGCTAAGTAAGTTTGCTGATGACACTAAGTTGGGAGGAGCTGTTGACTGCCATGAGGGCAGAGAGAGACCTTGGCAAATAAAAGGGCTGGGCAGTCACCAACCCTGTGAAGTTTAAAAATGACAAGTGCTGGATTCTGCACCTGGGACAGAGCAACCCTGGATGTACAGACAGACTGGGGAATGTAACACTGGAGAGCAGCCCTGTGGAAAAGGACCTGGGGGTCCTCGTTGGTGGCAAGTTGAACATGAATCAGCAGTGCCCTGGCAGCCAGGAGGGCCAACCCTGTCCTGGGTGCATCAGGCACAGCATCACCAGCTGGGCAAGGGAGGGGATTGTCCCTCTCCACTCTGCACTGTGGCGGCCTCACCTCAGGTTCTGGGGGCAGTTTTGGGTACCATGATATAGAACAGACATTAAGCTATTGGAGAGTGTCCAAAGGAGAGCCACGGAGATAGTGAAGGGCCTGGAGGGGAAGCTGTATGAGGAGCAGCTGAGGTCACTTGGTTTGTTCAGCCTGGAGAAGAGGAGACTGACAGGAGACCTCATTTGGGTGTCCAGCTTCTTAAGGGGAAGCAGAGGGTCAGGGGTTGATCTCTTCTTTCTGGTGACCAGCGATAGGACTGGTCATGTAAACTGTTGGGAGACTTAGGCTGGCTATTGGGAAAAGATTTTTGACCCGCAGGTTGGTTGGGCACTGGAACAGGCTCCCCAGGGCAGTGGTCACAGCACCAAGCCTGACAGAGTTCAAGAAGCACTTGGAAAAAGCTGTTAGGCGTATGGTGTGATTTTTGGGGATGTCCTGGGCGGAGTCAGCAGTTGGACCCTGATGGTTGTGGATCCCTTCCAACTCAGGGTATTTTAGTCTATGCTCTAGGATAATGCTGTTATGGAATAAGGCTGGGCAGTGCAGTAGTTTTTAATGGAAAAGATATGTGGAAATGATTTTGTTTCTCTTAAAGAGGCAATATATATCACTTACTGAATTCAACAAGCTGTTTTAGTAGATTGTAGGGCAGTACCTCCATGTGGAATCCAGAGGACTCTACCAGAAAATACCAATTTATTTACATACTTAATTCTTTTCAATTCCAGCCCTTGTTTCTATTGGAGTGGGAAGGATGGTGATGGAGAAGTAGCAGAAGTTGTTAATTTTCTCTCTAATTCTTTTGACTCTGCATTTATCTCTTAAGTGCAATTTTGGGAAGGTGAATTTTTAAAATGAAACTTCCAATATTTCTGGGATTGCTTGTACAGAAAACCCTAGTATGAGAGTTGTGAACAGTACTTGTTGAAGCAGAATTGTAAAATTGTCTATATGAGAGAAAATGTTTAGGGTTTTTTAGTTGCTTCTTGGCAGTGGAAGTGGTGGAAAACTTTTGCTCTTTCCAAGTCAGCAGAAAAAAAAATCGATTGTTTGAAAGATGGCAGGAGCAGGGAGGTTGGACCAGATGACCCCCTGTGTTGCCTTCCAACCTTACCCATTCTGTAATTCTGTGGTCAGTCCATCTTGTTGCTTTGTTGTATTGTCTCAGGTACCAATAGTAAAATAGGTTGGAACTTTGGAAGAGCAATACTAAAACAGATTTTCTGTGGGAAACTTGAGATACTTTAAAATTGAAGTATTTAATATTATGGATGCCTAAAACTATAGTATTTTACTGAGACTGTGATGAATAATGAGTTGGTGCTTTGGGCTCATTCTGCAGTTGAACCCACCTTTGCTAAGTCATTTCTTATAACACTTATTTAGCACTGTCTACTGAAGGTTATGGGATTAAATAGAAATCTCAGGTATTGGTAATAATGTTTGCAAAAGTAAGTGCTAATATTCATAGCTGTGGAGGAAATAATAACCTCATGAGTAAACACTGGAAGCTGAAAAAATGAAAGGATAAATGGAGAAGCATTCCAAAGTTCCTGCATCCGAAATCTCAGTGTTTGGAATTGTCACGTCTTCAAAATGCTTTTGTAACTTTGGGGAACCTGATTCATCTCCTGAATTATTGACCTGAATATTCAGAACTAATTACTGAAAGATTCATTTACTGAATTTATCAGGAAAGGGGCAATTGGAATAAAAAAGTGAATTTTATGATAAAATTAGACTTTTGGTTTGTTTCTGTACTAGAAGGAAAAAATTGTAGACTGTATGCATTTTAGATTTTCTTATTTTGACTTTGCTTTGACTACTTCTAGTGAAAATGTATTTTACTTTTTAAGTTCCAAAGCTAAAAGTAAATTAGTCTGTAATTAACTTTTTATTTTTCTACTGTAGGCTGAAGATAATTCCCTCAGAAAAAGGGAAAGGGAGAGCATTTGTAGTAAAAAGAGTGAGAATTCTGTCTAGACTGGGATGTGGGATTTATTTGTGATTTATGTCTTCAAACCAGTATTTTTCTATTTGTAAGAGCTACTTGTATAAATTATTAATTAAAAAACCTGGAAAAAAGTAAAAAATAGAACTCTTCTCTATTGAATTCCACAGATGTAACTTTCTCTGAGGCTACAGGAGAGTAAAAACCATGAGTGGAATAATTTCCAGAGTAATTCATAAACCATGACAAACCTTTTGAATTATTTCGAAATGTCTCCTGAATTATTTTATAATGTCTTCATACTTGCATGCTAACTTTTCCAGAAGTCTGTTTGTGCTTTGAATCTACTATGTCCTAGATGGTGTTGCTTTCAAAAGAACCAAGCTAAAAAAGAACAAAAAACCTCCCAAAACAAATAACTCTGTACCTCCTCTGTGAGAGAAGAAAAAACCAGTCAAACTCTTGACTATACCTTAGCCTATTTCAGTTTTCTGTTGTGCAGCTTAAATATTCATGCACCTCTAATGGCAAGTGAGTTTGAGCAGATCTTTCTTTAATACTTAACAAAAAAAAAATCCAGTGTCAGAAATGTAGTTTCTGTATATCCTAGTAAGAGTGTGTGGTAAATAGATTCCTTTTGCACAAGGAAAGTTAAAAAATAAATCCCACCCCAACTGTAAATTAAATACAATAATATTGATTGAATAGCTGAATATTTATTGGCATGAACTTCTCATGCATAGTTCATTGCATCTCTGGAGCATAGTTGTTTTGTAAGTTCATTACCTTGATGTGTACAGGGGGCTGTTGGAAGGGCTGCTGTTGATTAGTTTCATACAAGTTGGTACTGTACTGAGTTCTTAAAACTGTATCTACTTTACATTCATCACTTATGTGTAAACTCATGTATGGTTTTTTTCTGCAGCGTTTTTTTCCCCAAAGCTGGAGTTATGTATTTAAAGAATTTTAATTGGAAGACTAAGTGGATGACTTATTTTCTGTGCTGCACAAGGTCATGGGAAATTAAAATAAAAACCACAACCCTGATGTTTTATTTCAGGATTTTACTGTATTTGATCTGCTTGCATGTTGCTATGAAGAACCGAATGGAACATTTAAATCTCTCTTACTATCCAGGCCTGAAAATCTTATCTTCAACTCTGTTGTGTAGTCCTACCATGTAATAATCACACCATCTTAGATGTAGCCTTGTTTGGTACAAAATACAAAAACATCATCCTGGGTGAAGGTAAGCTTAAACAAATAAATGACCTAACTGAAAAAAACCCATCAGATAAACAAAAATAATGCCCTGCCATCTGCCATTTTTACTTATCTTAACTCTCAACTATTACTCACCTTCAAACAAAATATGTAAAAAACCAATGTGCTAGGTATGGGCTTTGCACAGTGTTTTATGCAGTATTTCATTAATTTTCTTGATCTGCAACCTAAGTAAGAGACTGATGTCTTGAATCTCTTAAGTCAGAAGCTTTTTAGTAGGTGAGAGACTTGTAGAAACACAGTCTGAGGCAGGGCTGGTTGCTTTCTTTGTGTAGGCATTGAATCTAAGTGTAATTAAGGTTGAAAGGAACCTCAGGAGGTCTTGAATTCAATCTTGTTGCACTCAGACAGATCTTGAAAATCTCCAGGGACGAAGTCTGCACAGCTTCTTTGGGCAATGCTACCAGGACATGACTGTCCTTGAGATGAAAGTGTTTTCCTTTCTTTTGGACTGTCCTTTAAATTTACATCCATTTTCTCCAGCCATGCACTACTGCAAAGAGCCTAGGTCTACACTTGGTGTCTGCCTGGGACAGTTGGAAAAAAGATGGGTTTGGATTTTGGAAGAGCAGCAATCTAGACAGGCCTGTTTAGTTGGCAGAAATAGGTGATATAACAAGATGTGAGCTACAAAGGTAGGATAACTTGGCAAAATACATATAGCACTCAGATGTGGAAAAAGTGTTGTGAAATAACAGCTGAGTGTATGTATGGTGTCTAAGCCACATACATCTGTGAGATGTATGAGAGACCATAGCGGTAGGCAGAAGCCAAGGAGGGACGGGGATTTCCCCTCTTTCACTGTTCCTCCTCTCAGCTCTTTCTGACCCTGCTACTTATTTTTGTGAATTATAGCAACTTGTGCATGTCCTACTTGTCCACTGTAGTTACTGGTACATATTTTGTGAACTGTTTTCCATGCAATGTGCAGTTTAGTGTTTGTAGGAACATGGGATTTCCACTGTACGCACTTAAGGTGTATTTAATTACTTTGTGAAGCTCTTTAGCTTCATTTTTCCTCTCTGTACACCAGTAAAAGTAAGACTAATTGTAGTATGTCTGACTGAAGAGCCACCTAGCTCAGTGTCCTGCTCCTACCATGGCCATAATCAGGAAAAGGTCTGCAGAAATGCTGTCTGGTGTTTCCTGTGAAATGGTTTTCTAGCCACTTCAGTTTTCGTCTCAAAGACTTGCAACACTGTATGAAGATTGCTAAATAGATAGACATTAAAATGAATTTATTTGCAAAATATTTGTTCAGTCTCTTCAACTTGTATAAACTGTTAGCATACAAACATATTTCTAAGAACCCTCATATATGATAAGATACCTCTCTATGATTATTTCCTTCTCTTCCCTGCAGAAACTCAATGGGGTATCTGTTAGCCTCATGCCACGATCCCTGTTTTCTAGTTACTCTATATGTTCCTCAAGATTGTTGAGCTTCTGGAAGATGACCTTCATTGGAAAGTTTAGGAGCTAAATAATATTCTGGTACTCTGACTCAGATTATTAAACAAAGTGAACATCAAAAAAGTCTTAAACCAACAATATATGGTGAGCAGCCATTTCAGAAGAGCCCTAGGAACTCTTAGTCTGCTCTTGGAACAAATTTAATCTGGATAATTCTTCCACAGTGCAGTGAACAGAGCAATCAGTGATACAAAGTATAATTCCAATTTCTTTTATAAACATACGTTTTTGTCTTTGCAGATTGAACTGGGAATTATTATTGATATTGATCAATTAAGCGGTGCTTTGCCCAGCCAGAAGTATGCCAATGCCTTATTAGCCTTAGTTTTTTGAAGTTTGGCAGCGGTTGTGTTTGTAGTCTGTGTCCCAGACTGTTACTCACAGATTGAGATGCAGTGTGTGTATTTTTTATTTGTGGTGATGAAGCTTATTAAATTTTATAGACTAAATCCAGTCTGAAATAGGACCATGACTTCATGTTTTCAACAAGTCTGATCTCAAAAGTCATATTGATCTCTGGTCAGACAACAGTACTTAGCAGTACCTTACTCTTACATCTGTTTACTGATCAACTCTCCTCATTTTGTGTTGTGTGATGTGCAGAATGTAGGAAAACAGCCTGGAACCCAGCAAAGGTTCCATGCATGACTGCTCTGTTCTTTATACTGCTTTAGTAACTATTATCTTTTCACAGGTACTACTTAATGATTTGTAATTTTTCCTGAAGCTGGTAGCTGCTACAGGTGCCTCTGAAACACAGTCAAAAGCTTATCTTTATTTGTTTATAGTTTGTTTTCCTTTGAGGAGTAGTTTTGAGTAAGATCTGTTTTGAGTAAAGATCTAGATATTTTGGAATGTGGAAATTGGAGTGGAGCATGGAAGTGCTTTGTCTGTAGAAAATTGTGGTTTAGATCTGTGCTGAGTTGTTTAACTTCTATCTATTACACAGCCATATTTAGGGTTACCATTTTCTCCTTCCTATAAAGGCTTTGAGATCCTTACGTTAAAAAGTTCTCTTTAAATTAATGTACTGACTCCAAGATGAAAGGTTCTGTGTGTGTGTGTGTCTGTAATAGGGTACTTCAAAGGATGATTGTATGACACTGTCATTTCAATTAGACAAAAGCTACAAGCATCTGTAAAATGCCAAGAAATGCTGAAAGATTTAAAACTGTATATAGAGACATTTGACAGAGCAGTCCTTTGGGTTTATTGTTTTAGTAAAATAGGTGAGATATGATGAATTGAGATGGTCCACATTATTTTTTTCATATTGTAAATTACATTCCTTTCTGCTATGTTATGCTGAGAAGAGGTAAAGGATATGTTTGGAGCTTAAATTATTAGCTTACAGATTTGTCATTGTTTTTCACGATGTTTGAAAATTTATTTGTTTGATGTTGAAAACAAATTGTTCGTTTGATGTAAAAAATTGTCACATTTCTTTCACAGAGGTAGTAAATACTATAGTATTCTCAGAAATGTGGTAGTTTTTCAGACTTGGAATTCTGAAGCTGAATGTTTAAGTAGCATATGTTTGGTGTGTTAATACTCTTGATAAAGCATTCCAATGAAGTATATTGGAATTGGGCACTTTGAGCATTCTTAATTAAATTAGGGACCTGCACTTGACAACCAAATATTTAGGTACCTGCATTCAGATACTTCTGAATGGCATAGGTAGAATTTAGCTGGTCCTAACACATCTGTGAAAGAACTTCCTATTCAGCCCATTTCTCTTCTCTTTTGATCCATTACTAATAGAAAGAATTGAAAAAGGACAAAGTCTGTAGTACTTCTTAATGGCTAGAAAGACACAGAAACCCTAAAGGTAATTTTGTGAAAACAGAAATAAGCTAAACATTAACAAAACTTGTACTGTGAGTGCACATAAAGATACCTTGTATCCTCTTGAAGATGATGTGAATTGTAATTACTTTGTGTGAAATACTGCCCTTCAGGCAGTTGACTTCTACAGCAAAATTTAGGAGTTATTTTTAGCCTGAGGCAGAAACTGAGGAGTATCTCCTTATCTGACAATCTTCTTGAGTCTAAAACATAAATGGGTGTTTTAATATATCCCATTTGTGGGCTTGCTTCTTCCTTTCATTTAAAAAAATGGGGCTCATCAGATGTCAAATCAGTTTTTGTCAAACTTACCCAGAGGCTATTTGAATGCAGGTGTTGCTAAGCAGCTCAATGCAAAAAACCACTTCTCATAGCATATTACGTTTTTTATGAGATGCAAGAATGTTTCAGAATCAAACCAAGGATTTGGAAATGGGGATATTGATGTATTTTTGCATGCATGATGTATTCCTACCTACCATTCTGCTTCCCTTTTTGATTTTTCATAATTTTTTTTTGTGGTCTGTTTATTTAGAATGATCTGGAAGTTGTTTGTATGCATTTATGTTCTAAAGCTTTCATCACTTACTGCTGGCCTGAGCAGAGAGACCAGAAAAAAGAGATCTGAAGCCAGAATTACCTACACTGTACAAGCTATCAGTTAATATCTGTTCCGTTATGATGAGTGTAAACATCCCTACAGCTTTGTATTTAGGTGCTACAGCTTATTACTTTAGGTTGAGGATAGCTACTCTTCTGTTTGGAGATCCTCCTTGGATCAATGTGGAAGGCCCAGGATGATGCTTGTGCACTGCTGAACTTGTGGTTAATGAATCATGCTGACCTGACTTGGCTCCATCTGGAAGCAACTGGGATGTGTGGACATGCAAATGTGATACAGTGATGTTCGAGCTGACTTCTCAGACCTTTGGATGTCAGTGTTGCTTCCCACTTTAAGAGTGTTTGGTGAGCTTGCCACTACATTGCCTAAGTACAGTTGTTTTTAAATCAGTGCAGATTGTGCACTTATGCACGGGCCTGAGGTCAGTTTGGAAGCAGCAATATTAAAAAGAATAGCTTTTGTACCACTTGGGCAGAACGGAATGGTTTCTGTCCCTTTAAAATACACATGTAAAAATCTTTCTTTAAATATGCTTGGATTTTTTAGCCTGAGGCAGAAACTCAGGAGCAGTTTAGTAGATTTACTGAAGTCATAGTAAATAACAAAAAAAGGCTAAACTGAAGGATAAATTCAAAATGTGTCTATCCTGTAATATGTTACAGAACTTCTACAAAGATGACAAATGTCCTAATATTAAAAAAAGCAGATAATAAGGAAATATAGCTAACTATAGACATAGTTTAGAAGAGACAATTCTGTTGGTGTGTCTGGAGAGAGTTCATGAACATGATAAATAAAAAGCAGCTCTCTAAACAGAGGTGATTTTCTTTAGTGCTATTGATTTATTGGTTTATTTTTATCTTAACTTTAATTTTTTGGTCTGTTGAAGGCATATTGTATCCTGTGCTCATACTTGCACATGAGATGGTGTTTGTAGAGCCTTTTGCTTTTCTTCATAATATGAAGACTGAGATAAACTTTTTTGAAGAATCCTGGGAAAAACCAGGCAGGGTTGCATAAGTGTTAACTGTTTTAAATCTGCAGTGACTATATGGCTGCATTCTCCCTTAATTTTCCACAAGACCTCCAAAATGAATATGGGATAGACAAAATTTGTATTGGTAAAAAGAGGTGAGCACATGACAAAGAGAAAGTAGAGCAGCAGGATTTGAGCGTTAGAGGGGAGAAAGAAAAGTATGTTCCTGTCAAGTTGTGTATTTGTTTTTTAATTATAGGTTCTGAAATGAAAGGTATGTTACAACCATTCTTAAAACACAGGTGACCAAAATTCTTGTTCGTATAAATGTGTATGAGTTTAAGCTTAAATGTGAAAATTAGTTTGGTCACATTTGTATGAGCCAGTGTTTAAAATTTCAGTTTTCAATAAACCTCTTTATTTTCCCATGAAATTGAATTGGTAGCATTTATGCAGCCAGTATTTCAGGGTATTGATCTAAATCTAAAACAAAAGTTTGGTTGTTTGCTGCAGTCATTGGTCCTGCATAGCAAGACTCCAGTGGAAGGTTGGTGGGACTGTATGAACTAGGATCTGTGGCTGGACTAGTATTTGGTCAGTACCAAAAGTTGATTAGCAAAAAGAAAGTAGGGCCTGTAAAATATTTTTCCGTAGTTTTAAATTGAATTTTTTTCCATTATCATCTACTTTTATTCAATTTACAGGATTCAGATTTTTCTGTCTTTTGTGCAGGGATGGTTCTTGTACTTGGACACTGTTTATTAGGAAGCTGCACTAACTAATCATGAATGAATCCCCTAAAATATCACCGGATAGTTGGGGAGAGGGACTCTGTTTTTACCATTAGGATTCGTGTTTAAAGAAAAGCTTAAAAAATAAATGAAAACATTTTTGTTTGGTTTTAAGTGCATCTTAGATGTTGCTAATATTAGTATTAAAATAATAAATTTAGAACATTAAGATTACAAATATATTCTTAAAAAGCAGACTAATTTTTAGTCATCAACAGAAAAGTAGACAAGAGACTAGGGAAGTATGGGGGGAGTATCTGACAGGGGAATTATAGAATACATTTTCTGTTAGCCATGCATTCGTAGCAGAGACTGCCTTTTCTCCTCTTTGGATTAAAATCAGTACTCAAATGTCATATTGGATCTTCTAGCTGATGAAGGTTCCAAATACCTGTTTGTTATTTGATTTCATCTGGATGGTTTGGAGATCTAATTTTGCACGTGGACACAGCTATAGAAATTGTGTAGAAGTGGGAGCTTGTGTACTGCCATAAAGGGTTGCTCTCAGGGATTACAGGTGCTGCCTTGTATCAGGAATTTAGCCCAGACCATACTTCTCTAGCTGTCTTCGTGTGTATGAACTATGTGTAGGCCAGCACTCTGTGAACTTCACAGATGATAGGGTGTAAGAAGGGAGCTCAGAGGGAATGGTGCTGGCTTGGGCTGCCAAGTACAATGAATGGGTTGTGCAAGAATGTGCTGGGTGAGATGGGAAGCTGCCTGTCCAGACAAAGAAGCTTAGAGAATCCAGTGATAGGTCGCAGGTGTTTGTGCCTGGGCATAGCCACCAAACTCCAAATTCAGCTCTACATCTAAGGCTTCAACCAAAGTAAGTGCAGTTGGTTTCATCTGAAAGGTCTTGGCTTCGAATCAACTACAGGTCCAAGGAAGGGCATGTTTTCTCTGTGATAGGCAGCCCTTCCAAAGAGGACTACAAATATCTTCTGTCTGCTCCTTTATTATTTTACATATAGAGAAGGCTTGTTTGAAAACTAAGGTTTTGCAGTTTACTTGGCTTGTTGTTATGTAATATGTGCCTTGGAATATTTTACTCTTGTGAAAATTTTGAGTTTTCTAGTCAGTGTTTTCATGAGTTAGCTGCTGGTAGAAGTTGTTTTGAAAGATGCAATTGTAACTGAAAATGAAAATTTCTTGAGAACAAAAAAAATCACTTTATTTTCTCACTTTCTAACTTCTAAGAACTTGACTAAAATTTTAGGTGGCATACATCGTGTCTGTAAGAGGACATTCCCTTTATCAGTTTTAGCCACAGGTTTTATTTAACAAGAACAGTCTCAGAATGGCATGTTCGGTCATGCCTTAACTGTGACAAACAAAATGCCTGAAGCAGATAGAGATAACAGCTAATGGGGACTGTAGTCTAGCAAAGAGACGCTGGCTCATTAAACAATCATGTTCATCCCTGGTATTCCAACCCTTTCTTTTCTGGCACTGCGAGATACTGGTGGTAGTATACTCCAGTAATTAAGAGGAGAAAGGATGTGAACCTATATGCTTGACAAGTTCATTTAAGGTAAAAGCGTGTGATACCAATGCAACATTTCTCATTGATCACTGCAAGTATTTAATTTGTAGCAAATCTGTTTCCCAAAATAGAACAATGAAAACCCGACTTAAAGTGCACGCGTTTAAAGTGTAGCTAGCAATCTTCAAAAGTCCTTTTGTGTGTGTGTATAATAAAGGAAAGTAGGAGGGTGGATAAAAGCTAGAATAATCTTTAAGGTTCAGTTTTAAAACTTCATCTTAAACAGGAAAAAAAAAAAGGGCAGAGGTACTGGTATTTGGGCCATTGTTTGGCTTCATTTAGAGCAAGCAGGTATATTTTCTATTTTGCAAAGTACCTGGCTGGTTTATTTCTGATTTGTTTTGTAGCCTGATCCTCCATTTATCTTAGTAATTTGTTTCTGGCTAATTTTTTAAATAGCCTGTTAGGTACCATGTCCACTTCTGTAATCAACTTATGATTTACTGTATGCTACAATTCTCTAGCATAGTATCCAATTTAATTAAATAAGACAGACTGTTTTCATTAGTTGTGGTAGCTATTTAATTCTTAATTTCACCATAACTCCTGGGTGTACAGTTCTAGGGATTTTTTTCTTATTTATTTCTTCATGTCTTCATTCTTAGTACAAGTTTGTGGTGTTTATGCAAAGCTATGCTTGTAGGGGAATTTTTATTAAATTACCTTTTGAAGTTTTAATGGATTGGTGTTTATAAAGATTGTGTGCTGGGAGCTTTAAAATAAAACATCCTTTCAGCTTGTGAATGCATATTGCATGCCTTGGACTTTTTTTTTGTGTCTCCAGGTATGTCTGAGGTAGAGCAAAGGTCAAATGTTAACCATCTCCTCAAGTTACGTTTCAGATTAAGAAGACATGAATGTTAGGAATTTGCAGGATTGCGTTTAGTGAGGCCAGTAATGTCAAAGTATTAGCTGAAAAAGTGAGGAGGGGAAGAAGGGAATGTGGCCAGAGGGAGGGGGGTATTTTGCAGATACTTAAATATACTTTACCCGGGGCAGACAATGTGTTACAAGGGATCACAGAACGGGTGGTGTTGAGATGAAAAAGTGTGTTGTGTGTATTTTGGTTTTAAATTAAAAACCAGTTTTATTAGTTGTGGAATGGTTTTGTTTTGAACAAAATTAGCATTTGCTGCTGCTTGGATTTTTTTTTTGTCCTTACTTTTGGTCAAATTGTAACACCTTTGAAAATCTGTGGAAGTGTAATCATGGATGTTTAGTTTTTTGTATTTTTTTTTTTAATTGGGAAGCTTTGCAAGAATGTGCTTATTTTCTGCTTAAATGCATTTGCTGCTTATAATTTAAACGAGTTTATAGTTGAGTGCTTTTTACTTCCAAGACCAATCCTCCTCAAAAGATAGAGCGGTCCTTAAAAGGTGGATTTGTAAAAAGCCATTTATCTCCAGAAGGCTCTTTTTATTGTTCAGAACATAATCTTGTCTTCTAAATATTTAATCTAGTAGTCAGAGTATTTTATATGCAGTTGAATTGAATTCCTTGATTTTTAGGGAATGTTGAACTTAAAGATGATGGTTGAGTCAGTTCTTGTTGAAATATAAGTAGATACCTGCTGTTGCAATCAACTGACCTTGGACTTGAAGAACTTGCCAGGAATTCCGTCCATACAGTTGTGTTATGTTTAAACTTGCTACTCTCTTGGAGCAGTTTACTTGTTGTGGGTATGTCATGATGCGACAGCACCAAAACCTGGACAAAAGAGAACAAGAAGGAGCAACTTCCACTCAACTGTTTTAGAGTATTTGGAAAGAGAACCTCAGAGCTAAGTGAAGACTTGTGAATTTTTGTTTTAAGCTTTCGTACCTTTTGCTACAAGATACTTAAATGAGCCTGTAATGAGGCAGAAGGAATTGTTATTGGCTGCTTACCCATTTCAGACATTTGGCAGATACCTGTTTACTCCTCATAAAATGTCCTTTGATTGTTGTCTCTTGGCAATAAATAGCAAGAGCAAAAGGTGTGAAGCTCAGACACTGCAAATCTCTGTGCTGTATCTGCTGGTAGAGTACTGTACCAGAAATGGGCACATCACTTGCAGATGTTAATGTCTGGTAGGAGGACTGTGTAGTTTGTTTTGAGAACTGAATAAAATTAAAATACAAAATTAAAATACACCGAAGGGTGTGCTTTTTTTACTTGAGCTTAATTTGAAGGCAGCTTTCATTTCCAAGTCAAACTCAGTAGAGTTTATTTTATGCTGCTATGAATTGGTCAGAAAATTTTTGTCTTTGGTTCCTAATTTTGCTAAAATACCAATTTCCAGCATGGCCTTTGTCAGTACGACCCCTGCTTACTATAGTTATTGACTGGAAGTTTACTTGTTTTCGTCAAATAGCCCTTTCTTATTGAAATGGGAAGGTTGGGGAATCCTCTTGAGAAGGTACTTTATAATGCAGTTAAAAGCTACACCTGCGTATCCCTTAGCTTCTCACTGAGATCACGCAGGAACAGGATTTGCAGAGTATCTATGTGACAAACATGCATATTGTCTCATCTTACAGAAGATGGAAAGGGTTTTCTGCTTTTCCTCTGCAGCTTTTAATCCATGAGTCCCATTTCTTCTTTTCCTTAAATCTGAGAAAGTTGCTGCTCTCAATAAAGCTACAAGGTCCATAATGAAAGGCCAAAAAAAGAAGTGATCCAGCTAATACGGAGCAGAGGGAAATCCAGTGTAAGTGAATGCACAGAGAGAAAGGAGTAGAAAATAATCCATGCAAGGGACAGATTTCTGATGTCAGTTTTGATTTGATTTCAGTGAACTATCAGGTCACAAATCCATTGGAAGCTGACCTTTATTGGATTTGGTGCATTTGGAACACCTTTGCTCAATATACGGTTTTTATCATATAGTGTGTGATACGAGCTGTGACTTTACTGTATATCTATTTATGTAGCCAGTAGAGTGAGAGTTGGAACAGTGAAGCAGTAAAGGTACATTTGGATCAGGCAGCTCACTTTTTGGGGATGGGTAACTTTAACAAATATTACAGGAAGAAAGAAGTGTGCTTCTGTCCAGAAAAATGTGCGCATTTTAAAAAATCCATCTTCCTTCATTCCCCTGATGAATAATAGAGAATCAATTGGCTGTTTCAAAACCATAAGCTTTGGCTTTTAAAAGATTTTTCCTTTGCATATTTTAGGTGAACTTTTCAAATGCATCTGATTGTTTGTGTGTACTTTTTTTTTTTTTCCAAATTGTTTGCTGCTGCATGTATTTTTAGATGCATCTTTGGACTTGTGCCTGAATACTTCTTTGCACAGAGCTTTGAATTACAGGACATTTTTGCCTGAATCATCTCAGAAAGGCCATATTGATATCAATTTTTGCCTAAATGTGAGAAAAATAAAAACCAAGTGGACCCTGAGATTTCCAGTTTGGGGGGAAGTGGGTGACAGGGCATGAAAGAGAAATCAAGCAGCCCCACTGGCTCTGTAAATGCGTAGAAATGTTGATTGAAGAAGGCCTTTGGAAGTCTCAGAGCAGTACTTTGAGCTGTCCTGGATCTTGGTTTTGTCTTACTGAGGCTTGAAAACCTTTAAGGATGTCTCTCCAGCTGTCTCTCTGTGTAGCCTGACCCAGTGCTGTGCTGCTGCTCTCTTACTGAAATATTGTTCCTAGTATCCAGCTGATGCATTTTTTACCCTTTCCTTTATCATGTGCTGCTTCTGAGAACAGCCTGGCTCCATCATCTTTGTAACTAACCTTCGGATAGTTTGAGGTTGCTATTAAATTGCTCCTTGACTTCATCTTCAGCAGGCCGAACAAGCCCTTCTTCATATGCTTTAGCTTTATAAACCCTCTCTAGTTTCTTTGCCTACTGTTTACTTCATTTCCTATTTTCAGAAATTACTCTGATTTTGTACTTTAATCATGTTCAAATAAGAGTAAAGCATTCTTTATTATTTTTGTTGATTTTTTTAGTCCTTTTGTCAGTGAGCTGAAACATGCCTGAGAGAAGGGTCTTTTTTGTTGGTTCTCCTTGCTGGATAACTGTGACGTCCATAATGTAAAATTTACAGATGCGATAAAGCTCAAGAGTGTTTAATAATAATAATAATTAGAGTAGTCATAAAGTCCATTTGATTTTATTGTTGTCTCCTCAAATAAGGCTAAATAGCATATTCTCCCCCCCAACTCTTTTTCTTTCTTCATGACTTATATGTAAGATATGTAGTTTAATTTCTTAAATATTTTGCTATTAAACTAAAGGTCATGTGAGAATCCCTGGGAATCTGCTGTTTCCCAAGAATGTGACTCCTGAAAGATGGTCTGTTGTAACGTACTGCTTCTGCAGCCATGATGTGCTGCATGTCAGAGTAAATTAGAGCACAGCTTATTCATTCTCCTGCTACATCACAGGAGTTGGGATTTTGAATGCCCATTACTCCTTATTCATCAGACTTCATTAATAGTTTTGGACCATAAGTAAAGTTCTAGGTCACTGGCCCTTTCCCCGTTAGTGTTAATGGAGCCCTTTTTAAGTCTACTGGAATGTGAAGAATGAAGTTTTACTTCCCTTTTTGGGAACTCCTAATTTTTGCCAGTTGTACGATTACTTCAAGCTTCTGCATTACTTTAAGGAATAAAAGAGTATCACTAATTTATTTACTATGAATAATTAGAATTTACAACACAAAGAAATGACATTTAAGCCTTAGCCTTTGAGGAAGCTAATTATCATGTATATGAAGATTCCCTTGAAGATGGGAACTGAATGCTGAGAAGACCTGTTTTAATGAGACTGGTTCAAATTTCTTTTTTTGTGTTAAAGCCTGTCTGTACTCTGATGCCCTACTCATAAGCTGAACAGAAAAGTGAGGTTTGAGTGAACAACTAAGAAATTATTTTAAGCAAGCATGTCTCAAATCATATTAAAAAAAATCAGGAGTTGAATTTGAAATTGAGATGTACAATTCTAGTCTTTAATGTAAAATTGTCTTTTCAAGTTTAAAAGTAGCAGCTTCAAATATTGTAGGATTTTGCCTAGTTACATTCCATAGTAGTTTTGAGAAATACAGGCAGGTTTAACTTGGTGTAGAAACTATATTGCAATCAGTACTTCTTGCTTCCCCAAAACCCCCTCACATTATCTTATTAAAATGGACTTTGCATGTTGATGGTTGTGGTTTTTCAAGGAAAAAGATCAGGAGGAGTGAGAATGTTCTCTTTTGTGTGTGTGTGTGTGTGACTGTATCCAAGTTACTATCCGTAACCCAGGTTTTGTTCTGCGGCAAACTAATTTAAATCCTCCTAGGAATGCACAATATCCTTGCCAAAGGGTTTCACCAAGCAATTGAATGCTGTGTTTCAAAATAGGCATTCTTTACAAATACTTCTATTAAAATTTTTGTCTTTAAGAATAGACTGTAGCAGCACATGTGCTTTGTGGCAAATAGAGGTAAATGTTTAGTGTGTGCTGTTGAATAATTAAAAGCTCAGCATGGGTAGCTTTGCCAGGAGTGTTGCTCACTGGAGGGTGAGCATGTGAAGAAAATCACAAATTAAGGCACTGTAGGACTGTAATAAATAAAACAAACCATTGGATTGATTAAAAAGAAAAACAAAAAATTACAATTCTTGTCTCTATTTTTAAGAGTTTATAAATAAGTTATGTATCAAAGCCAGTGGAGTCAGATAAATCCTCCGTGTTTCCAGCACTTGGCTCCACACACAGATAATCTGAAAACCACTAGTTTTCAGATCTTTCCTCTGGAAGTGTACAGCAGCATCTCTTACTGTGAACTGTGACCACTTGCAGATTGGGTTGGACCTGTCCTGCTTTCAGTAGAACCTGCCTTTATCTGCCGGGGAAGATCCTCAAGGGACCAACTGCTTTAGACTTGGGGTTGTGGTCAGTCATCAGCTATGATGGTGTTAGTACAGGGTTTTGTGCCTCTTGCTTGCCTATCTCATTTAAGGCAGAGTTACTAATAGTGGGTGTACTGTTAGCTCATTCCAATGCAAAATAAGAGAGTTGTTTCAAACAGTAGGTTTAGACACTTTAAATGAATCTTTTCAGTTCCAATGTCTGGTAGCTCCATTGCCATGGCCAAGTGTTACATTTCATTTGGAGGACCCATCTGACTTAAATGTGCAATTTTTTTCCTCAAACAATTATTCAGTCATAATGTAAGTCATGTTGTTGTGTCTTTCTGGTTAGATTGGCATTACTGTGCTGCATTGATGAGCACTTGCCATTAGGAGTACATGTTGAAGAAATATTTCCGTTTTCTGCCCAGTAGAAAAAAGTGTAAGTTTTCACGTCAAAGAGGTTTTTCTAGGGAGTTTGGTTCATCTCCAGTAAGAATAAACATTTGAAAATGATCATGTCCAGATAACTTCCTCTCAAAGCAGTTGTTCAGAGTAGTCTCTGGTCTGGTAATACTGATTTCTAAGAAACCTTGGAAAACTGGAGAAGTTTTCACGGAATTTGAGTATAAAATGATTATTATAATTACAAAAGGAATTCCAGGTGCGTAAATCTAAATCAGCAGATGTTAGCTAGATAGGAGTCAGTTCCAAGTAAATCGGTGGAAGATGTATTTTATTTAATTTTCTTGACTAATGAACATGCAGTGTAATTTAGCAGATCCTTTTCCCCTAGTATTTTAACTGAGACCATCACAGAAGTCTATTGTAGTTATCTTGTAAATAAATTGTGTTAGCAAGAAGGCAGAGGTTGCAAGAAAGGTAGTAATTTTGACTAACAGGGAAAGTAGATGTGAACTACAGTTTCTGCAGAAGGTGTAGATAGACTAATAGTAATTGAAGTAATACTGTGATGTGGTCAGTTGCATAAGGTCAAGAAGGGACAAGTGTAGTTTAGGAACTGATACTCTGTGCTTTAAAACAAAGAGCCTGTAATCAAAGTGACAGAAGAGCAGTTGCCCTCATTCGGGGGAGGCACTCCAAAAACATCCCAACATCCTTTCTTGGCAGGGATGCATGGCAATGTGTTTGAAAGCAAAGCAGGTGTGGAACAACTTTTTTTATTTCCTTTTTTTTAGACTGTTAACCTTTTCAGATTTGAACTATATTCTGCTTAGGAGAGTTCTTGATGTGTACCTGTGTCTTCTGATGAAGAGCCGGAGCGCAGCAATCCCATAATGTGTGAGAGCAGAATTGCCCTGCTGCTTATGCTCATTTCTCCCAATTTGCTGTGCAACTGCAGATGGTTTCTGTGGGATGTAGGCATGAAGGTTGGTGGGGATAAGTATGTTCTTGGTGCGGTTTGTTATCCTTATTTGTTGTTTCTGTTGCCACTGCAGCTCTTCCTGCAAAGAGTTTACTGTTAAAAACTCCCTAGAAAATAGGGCTGCAGGGAACCTTGAAGAACCATCTAGCTTGTCGTCTTGTCCCAAAAGCATTCTTGCACCTGTGTTATTCCTGACATTTATATTCCATTGATGTGTACTTTAAAATCTCCAGTGATGGACATTGCTTTTCTAGGCAAACTGCTCTATGCCCCTTTTTTGGATGTGGCTTTTTTAATGTTGTTTAATATGTTTTTTATGTGTTTTTTCTGTAATGTATTTCTTGTTTTTGCAACAAAATCTTAGGTTGAGTGAGATGAATAAGTGAATCAGTCTGCATCCTATTTGCAAGGTGTGTTTTTGTTGTCACTACCCAGTTGGTTGTTTAAAATGTGAACTGAGATTTTGGGAGAAATCCTTTTTTAGAGTTTTGTTTTAGTAGTGAATGACTGTGAAAGCCTTTGTGGGTGTTTGATATGAGAATGCATAGGTGTACCTGTGTCTTGCTTCCCTCTCCACAGTTTAGAAACAGTCTTCAAACACAAACCATAAATTGAAAAGGAGCTACAGAAGAGAGTCAGAGCCTTTCTTTATCCTAACTCCATTTAATAAGATTCTACATTTTATAGAAATAAAGATAGCCAGAAAAATCCTAGGCCATGTTTATATTCCAGAAATAAACTACTACAGCTAAATTATCAATACCTTCTTTTTATCTTTACAATCTATGTCATAAGTACAGTTAAAAAAAAGGCATAGAAGTGTGTATGTGTACAAAGCTCTACTTATAAAAAGGAGTTCCCTGTTAAAAAATGTTGAAAATTTTGCTTAAAGCAGAAATAAGAGAATAATAAAACCCTGGTAGCATAGGACATAGTGCAGTACCTATGTTATGATCCTTTGTGGTCTTCTTTTTAATGCGTATTTTTTCCTAAAATGACTTGTATGTGTTAGCAGGAGAAATCACGAATACGAGGAAGGCTATATATACAAGGTATACATATTTTATTGTGTTTTTGTACATCTGTGCCAAGAGAAGGGGTAATTCATTACAAAATTCACATTGAGTTAGGCCAGGTCCTTGTGCTGTCACTTGTGTTTGTGCACCTGTTGTTATAATAGGGCCAGTGGCAGGTCTGAAGATTAACTTTTTTGGGATTTATTAAATTTAATTTAGGGTGGGATCAGTGTACATACAAATATTGTGCCAAGACAGAAGGATGGGCAGTGCAGGCCTCAGGATGAACAGAAGATGAGGCTGGGCTGTTTGACCGGTCTGACTTCGTGCTGTTTATGGTGGACAAGGCAGGTTAAGTCCAGCTTGTTCTTGTCTCTCCATTCTGTCATTTGTATTTGTGTTGCAGTTTTCTTTCAGTTGCAATGGCCCTGCTGCATGTGGAGCAAAGCCACCAGAAGGAGCATGTTAATCCAGTCTTTGACTCTTGATGGGCTTTTTACCTACAGAGTGATCACAGGGCTATGCCGTGACGTGGCGTGTTGGTGAAACTTCCAGTGGTTGGATGGATGAGCTCTGCAGCTCTGTACTAGTCCTCCTATTTCAACTTAGAGTAATAGCAGCTGGGCAGGTTACAAGGGGAAAACTGTTCAGTAGCACATACAGCCTGCAGATTCAAGCAGTCACCTTGGCCTTGTGTTAGAGCTCTGAAGTCTGAATCAGTAGTTTGTTTCCCTCCAAAAATAGATGGTGTTTAGTATTATCAGGGACACTATTTATATCCCAAAATAGTTAATAATGTTAAATGCTAGTATGTACTTTTAGATGAATTTCTTTTGAACCCCTATTTCTCTATTGGTTTGAATTGCTGAGGTTTTAGTTTTGTGAGACTTTATCCTTTTCTGTATCCCTACTGCTTTAGATTCTCGCTTTTACCAGACTTGCCTGTGCTGGTCCTGGCACCCATTTGATCCTGTAGTTAGCTAGACCAAGGTGTACAAAATACTGTTCACTTTCTATAAAGGTACATTTCTGCTAGGAGATTACCCTGACATGATTTGCCAGTGTCAGCGGAGGGCATGCAGAGGACTGGTAGATGCCCTTGGGCAGGAGCAGGAAAGAGGGAGAGTTGGAGTATGGCTAAATGAACACTTGCTGATTTAAGCTGCTGTGGAACCTCAGCCCTTGTCCATTATGTTGTTAAATTTCTTAGGAATCTTGGGGGAGGGAGAAGTCTTGTTTTCTTGGCTGGAAAAAGCAATTGCAGGAGGACATGAAAATAAAAAATAGGAAGTAGAAATAAAATCAAAGCAATGCAGAGTTATTTCAGTGTTGAAGTAAAGTTTGGCTTAGCTTTAGGGTGAAGGTTCAGTTCTGATTGTATCTAGAGTAGTTTCCTTTCTTTAAATTGTCTAGTGCCCTCACACAGTTATAGATATGCAAAGAAAATTTGTGTTTCCACATTATTTTAATATTGTTTATGAGACTTTAGGATTCCTTGCTCTTCCAGATCTACAGCCAAGAATCATGTGGCAGGGAAGGGGAAGAGTTTTAAATATTTACTGAACAGAAAGCTATATATATAGAGCCTTCTGTTAATTTTTGTTTCATTTAGTGCAGGTGCTAAAAGGTTAATAGCTACCCTATCACATCTATTGTATCAGGAGATTCTTTTCTAACCTAAAGCAATGTTAATTTCCATTTAAGGAAGAATGTCTGCAGGGGCCAGTGGTATTTACTAACTGCGCCTGTAAAAACATTCCTTTTCACCCTCAGATGCTCACTCAGCCTTCTGTTTTCCAAGCGACGTTATTACAGGCTTTAGCTTGTAGTCTGAGACATTAAAAGCATGTTTTAATAACGTGAACAGCAGAATCCTCATTCCTGACTCCTCCTCGGATACTTCTTTACTTGCTTTCCTCTGGTTTGGATTGGGCTATAAGTGTAGCAATGGCTGTGGGATTTATTTTGTTGTTTTTGCGTGTGTGTGTCCTCCTGCTAACAACATGAAGATCCCCACTGGATGAATTAATTTATATTTGAAAGGTTTTTTTAATCATTAAGATTCTTTAAATCAAGAGAAAAAAGTCTGGTTTTAACTATCATTTGGCTGTGATGGGTACTTATACGAGACAAATTGAATGGAATCCCACTTCCAGTGTTGTCATCTCATATGAATTCCTCTCCTTGTCCTCTTTGGTCAGAGTGACAGGCTGTCAGGCTGGGCACAGCAATGGCTCAGGGCTGCTCCATGGTAACAGAGTGAATGCTTCTACCCTGTGGTACCTACAGGATGCATGTAATTGTTTACCTTTCTTTCACTGAGGAATGGTAAAGCTTGAATTACCTTGTGTTTACCACAGTTTGGTCTACAGAAAACAATGCATGTGAACAGTTGCCATGGTGAACACGATGCATGTTAATTTTGCATCAGTCTTAACCTTAACCTCCTGCTTTCATTACACTCAATAGAAGGGGGAGAAGGGGTGTAGCCCTTCTATTCTGTGCCTCAGCAAGAGAGACCCTTGCCAGTGCCTTGGGTCTCGAGCACAGAGCAAATCCATGTCACCTTGTAGCAAAGTTTCCCAGTCACCAGTAGTGGGCAGATTTCTGAGTATTTCAGAAGAGAGGACTTTACCCAATATTCCTATTTTGAAGTTGAGAAATGCATGTTACAGCTGATGTTACAAATCAAGATAATAAATGCTTTATAAGCTGAAATCTTCATGATTTGCTTGAGCTGTCTGGTCTAAAAAGGTAGATGGAGTGGCATACAGATAATTGATTGCTGAAGACCTGACCAAGGCTTACACTACGCAAGTAACTCTGTAGCTAAAAAAACCCAAAACTTTACCAGTCACTGAACAATTAAAATAACAGTAATGGAAAATTGCCTTTTTTGTATAAACTCGGTACTTGTGAATATGAGCTTTTATTTATCCATCATTTTCCCTGCTTTATTTATTCTTGCTTAGTTCTGGTTTGATTTCCTGTAGAAATAGCATTGCTCTCTTACGCAATGAGTTACAGTACTGTATGGTTCCAGTGAGTGCAGTTGTTTTGAACCAACTGTGTGACGTGACTCATTCCTCCCATTATGATCCTATACTATGATTTCCTCACACCTGGATGGATTTGGTTTTGTGTCTATGCATGTTGTTCTCTGTTCTGAGGTCATCATATTCAAATGCTACTTTTGTACTAAGGTACTTGAACTTCTTGGTACTGTTTTGTGAACTTAGTGTGCACATGAAATACTCTTAGTGGCAAAGTCTTGTCTATTTGCATGTTCCCACCCTGAAGTCCTAGTTTTTCTTACCTACTAGAAGTGGAGTATGCCCAGCTCTGTCTTAGGCCTGGTAATCAAAATACAAAATTTTTGGATGTATGTTGCAGGGGAAATTAGGCAGCCCACTCTGACAGTGACAGAAAGACCACAAAAAATAAGTACCTTGTGTAGTTTTGCTTCTCAGACCAATTGAAACAGATGTGTCCTTTGTTTGCTTGCTTACTTTTGCTGCTGTAATATGTTTACTTGAGTAGCTCCCTCTCACCAGGAATCAGCTACATGTTCTTTCTGTGAGCCTTTCCCACAGCTCTTTCTGTCTCCCACGCTTTCTCCTCCTCACTCCCAAGTCAATACCATAGTTCCCTTAGTTCCTCACAGAGCTTCTGAATGGGAAGAGTCAAACACCTGCTGAGCTGGCTCAGGCCTGTATACAGTGCTGACTGCTTAGGTGGAAGGGTAACTGCCTGTTTTGTCTAGTCCTTGAATTACTGTGGCAACTAATCTGCATATTTCACTTGTAGCAAACTTGAATTAACCCCCTCACACTTGTGCAACTTTCATATCTTAGAGAATCTATTACTAAATATTAATTACTGTCTGGAACACAACATGCATGCACCCCGCAGCACCAGTGCCTTCAAAAAGATACTGGTACAAAAGAGCTGTGATTTCTGAGCAGTTTCCATAAGAAGCAAGGGTACAAGTGGAGGTAGCAGGAGACTCTTATGCTGTTAGCATGCAAGATTGCACTGTGAGAACCTGGACTGGATTTCGTTCAAGATCCTTGGACATGGATATATTTATTAAAAAAGTGTTGGCAAGGCCCCTGAGGAAGAGGACTTCCCTCCAAATACAGAGCTAAAGAGTGATTTTGGAAGTCTGGGTTTGGAAACAGCTTCACAGAGTTGTCACTAGGTTTAGTTGTCACTAGGTATAAGGTGTTTTTCCAAGAAATAGTTACAGTATTGACTACAGCAACAACTTCAAACTTTTTTGATCTTACCTGGTTATATCTGTCCTAGGGAGGCTTCAGTACCACAGATGTGTTTTGTCTGCCTGCAGAGTTTCAATCGGTGCTGTCTATTCCTGACAACAGTGCTGGGTCCATCAAAAGTGCTTGTTTATTGCCTTAAAAATCAAATTTAAACATTTCTTTCATCCCGATAAGTGCTTATCCTCTTTGAAGTGCTTTTTCAGTACTACTTCTCCCTTTCTGCTCCACAGCTGAATGTAGAGTTCATCTCTGTCTGGTTAGTACACTTTCTTGTATTAGGAGTCAAAAGAAGCATCTGGGAAAGCAGAAAATCTGATTGATATTTTTATCAGTTTTTCTGTAGATTGAGAAGATCTCACTCCTAAATGAGAAGTGTAGTACAATTCTCAGAAAAGCATTGTGCCAAAGTTTTCTTTTTCCCTTTGGGATTGGTTCTGAGTCTGTTGTCCTGGCTTGCCCGTGCTCAGTTGGTTTTCATCAGCCTTTTTGCCTTTGTTTATTTTGACCAATCCCACACCCACTGTATGTAAACATTCGATGAGATTTAGTGAGTAGAATAAGAAAAATGACAACTAGCCCATTAGGCAAGAGAGCAGAATCCTATGAAGGCACTGCATTAAAAAATAATAATTAAATGCAACTTGATATTCAGACAGTAGAAATAGCTACAAACTGCATGCTTTAGGGGATAGGGTAGTCAGAAATACAGTTCCACTGATTAACCTGTTTGCTGCTCTCCTTTTGGAACATTCTTCAAGTACTGATCTCATCTTTATTTCTTCTCATAAGCACCACAGATGTACTAGGGAAGAGAACATTTTTTTGTGTTATAGGCTCACATTAAAATGAATAATTCTGTTTTGAAAATAGTGTGGTAATCTTCTCCAAGATTTTTTTCTCTACCTGTTTCTATGTCTTTAAAGAGAAGGGTGCTCAGTCTGTATGGTCTTTTTCTACCTGACAATACATCTTTCTCTCTTTTGGAGCAGTGTTTGTTTGCTAAGTTTTGTCAGAAACACGTGGCAGTGAAAGTCAGAATGATGATGATTACAGACATCTTTACTGCATTATCTGTTGTTTAAGTGGCTGTTGTTCAGCCATTGTTTACATGCCCTCTAATACCAACATCTCCTAAAATCTTACCTAATACAGGAGCAAGTTTAATAGAAAAAACAGTGTAGACAGGCATCAAGTGTGTAAACTATCACTTGTTTTCTATACATCCAGGATGAATTCTTGTCTGCTCTTGCAGTCTATGATTGTTGTTTCCTGATATCTGTGGCATGACGCAAACTGATAAATATTTCTTCTGTGAACAGTGCAAATATTTTTAACCAATTTTTTTTTTTTTTTTTTCCCCCCCTGGCTGAACCAGATGAACTTTTACCAAATTTCTTCTGCTCAGCCACTGGTTTGCCATCTTTGTTTCAGATAGGATGCAGCATTTAAGAATCTTAATTAGAGGGTTAATGAGACTGGTTTGGTGACTGACTCCACTTCTGTGTGTGTGTGATTTTGGGAAACATTTCTGTAACTTTTAGATTCATATGTTCAACACTGTTAGTGATTTCTGTGTACAGAATGTAGTTTTAATTAACTCTATACCAGAAGTCAGCCATCAGTAGAGGAGGGAAAAGACATGTTGTTACTAGCAAAACAGAAGGAAGGAGCAGTGTGCAAAACTTGAATGAGGAGTGGGATTTTTAATTTCACTCTTTCAGCACACAGAGATATGCTATATAAGGACCCTATAATTTTGGAAGTCGGGTGTCCTGGAATTGCCTGTAGATCATATGAACAGCATTAGGAGAATTTGGCTGGTTTTTTCTTAGACCCTTTATTTGATGGTGATTTACATTTTCTTTTTAAGAGCACGGGATTGTGACTTCTTCTGGATGAATCACTATTCTATTCATATAATAATTTCCCTATGGAACAGGTGTAAGCAGTTTGATGTCATTGCATAAGGAGCCTCAGTCATTGTTGCTGCTCGATACTTCTGTTCCTAGGTGTTGATCCATCAGAAGGGCTCTAAAATGCTAACTGTGAGTTCAGGATTAAGTAGTTTGGTGCTTAATTCTGATAGTTTGCCAATCCATAATTTTTGTTGTGTCTCTCTCTTTTCTAGGAAGATTTTAATAATGCCAGATAGCTAGCTTGTCTTTTGCAAGACACATTTTCTTGTATCCCTGGAATTTTACTCTGTGACTTTAATGTCGTGTACTAAGTAGTTAAATTAAGCATATCCACCAATCATTCTCGACAAGCCTTGTGATAAAGGATTTTTCAGTGATTAGTTTAAGTTAAACATTGGACTTTTGAACTCATTCTTGTGGTATGTTTGAAAACACTTGTGACCAAACAGTGTATTTTGATGAGTAATAAACTGCAAACATTGCTGCTTTTTGTTATTGTAATGAGGGATAATTGACATTCTAGTGTTGATGCAGTTGATGTTTTGCATAAAGCTTTAAAAGTATTCAAAATACTTTGTTATTTTGCTCTTAATACAGACAAATATGTTGGGTTCTTTTCCAGAAACATTTCTAAGCGGATTTTGAGACTTTAAATTGTATTTGCTCTGGAATATAATTGAGTATACAAAGTAGGCACTTATAAATTCTTATTATGGGTGAGAAAAGGGTAGAGTTAAAAAAAAAAGGAAACGTGACTTATAATCAGGAATGCTGTGAATTTTGTAGAGCAAGATGTGCATTTCAGTGATCTCTAAGCGATGCTTGTGTTTTTGGATTGCTTTGTGGGCAGCGTGGTCAAGGATGAACAAATCCTATGGCTGCGTTCAGCTGTGCTCTGGCCCACCTGCTGGGCACTGACCCATTGTTGTTGTCTGGTCTCTTTTGATCTCAGATTCCAAAGATTCCTGGCTTTACTCCTCTTCTATGTTAAAAATCCATGCTTGTGATTATACTAATTGTTGATATTGGACTACACCAGGTAGAGACGTAGACTTCTGGAAGTGCACAAAAGCCATGCGGATGAGGTGTTGGATTTCAGTATCCTTATCTGGACTCTCTTAATGTGACAATTGAATTCTTATAAAAATAAAATCTTTTACTGGGTAATCCATAGAACTGTTTGTAGGTTTTAGATCCTAGGAATAACATTAGCTCTTTTCACCTCTATTGGAATGGTTTTCAACTTATGAAGAAAAGTACTCGAGCAAGTGAAATGTGATGAAAGACTTGCAAAATGAAAAAGATGCAATTTTTCCAATTATACTGTCATACTAGGAAAAGATTTTATTGCTCTAAACCTGTTTACTTAAATTTTTGGGTGCTGCCTGGACATTGTAATAAAAGTGTGTTACAGATAGGATTAAAATTAGTGTTTCAGAGGGGAAAAGTTATATAATCTTAAATCATAGAGGTTTGGGATTTTTGCTTGGTTTTGATGGGAGGTGTTGACAAGAATTTGATACTATGCAAAGAGGTAGGGAAGATGGTATTTAGCTGATATCAAAGTTGTGTATGGTAAAGCGAGGAAGCATTTGGTTCTCAGTGTTGCAGTAAGAAGAGTGATTTAGGGAAATGATGTGTAAAATAGCTGTCTTTTAGTTGCAGTTAATTTTCCAGGTTTTCTGAACAGTCAGCCAAAGGAAAGATAATGTTGAATCCTAAAATGTATGTTGCAGTAGTTAATTGGCTGGATAAGTTTTTTTCAGAGTTAAAAGCAATTCTTATATTTTGTCTTATATTTCTACTGTGGAAGCTTTTAGAAAATATTTACATTTAATAGAAACCTTTGCAGCTTTACAACATCTTGAGATGAAGTTGTGATAGTGCATTTTGAACTTTTTCTCAGCATGGGAAGTATCCTTGTGGTAAAATTGATTTTTTAAAATTGCGTTTTTTAATTGTTTGTAGTTGTTTCTGGGAAATGGGAAGACATCTCAATTTGTTTCCTCTTCTAGATTACTACCTTGGTTAAGCTAAGAAAACCCATCAAGATAACTGATGGTGATGTAGAGTTTCTGTTTATTGCCCAATATAAAGCGGAACATGGGGTTTTACCGAGAGTACGTATCTGCTTGCACATCTTGCTGTACTGGTTAAATATGGTATTATCTCAAGTGCTCATCATTTTCGAAAAGCTGATGTAGCACAACCATTTCTGGAGTTCTGTGAAATAAATCGTTTGAATGGGCTTGTATCTGGTCCAGGCAAAGTCAATTGAGCTAATTAAAACTGCTGAAACTAACCTGACTGACCTTTCATTGAAATGAACTGGGAAGCCCTCAGTTATGTGCTCGGCCAGCAGAACACCAAGGCAGGAGCAGGTTGGTGCAGGAAGGGGGATGGGAATAGGGACATTTTGACTCAGCACGATTTCTTGTGGCGAGAGCAGCTTGTGCGTGCTCGTAAATTGATCTGCATGTAGGAATATTGCTTCTTTCCAGGGAAGAAACAGTCCCTCCCCAACTTTGCTTGTTCTTAGCAATGCACAAATATTTATAGGAAGCAAACCAGTGAATCATTAGAAATGTTCTTTGTACAATGTCTCCTTAAACTGCAGGTTGTGGTGTGCTGGAATGTGGGGATATCTTTGTGGCTGTTTCTTTCCTCAGTCTGATTCTTTTGAAAGCATCTTATTCTGCTTGTATTTTCCATACTAGAGGTTTAAAGAAAAAATGTTTATACTGCAGCTTCAAACATTTACTGAAATGCTAGAAAACCTAAAGAATTTCTGTGGATTCCTTATATTAAGATCAGATGTGGGAATGTCACATTGAATATCTGCTGTACAAGACTCAAATGATTTTAATGGAAAATAAGAATCTGAAATGGTATGTGCCTAGTGGCAAAATAAAAAAGCAGAGGAAAGGGAACGGACAGAGAGAATTATATAATGGGTCACAATTACACCTTGGTGGTTACAAGTCCATTTCTCTGCTGTGCTGACAGAGAAAGTAATTGCTGCTTTTATGTCTTTTTCAATGATGTGAAACTAGTTTCACAGCAAAATGCAGTATTTGAGAGAGCCTGCAACATGAGCAACAGAGTAATCCAGCTGATTGAAATGTCTTGTGGGTAAGGCAGTTTCAGCTGCTGGGCAGTTTGAAAGAACCCAGTTTTTAAAGTGTGTAACAAGACTTTAAACATTTATAATTTTTTCAATAATAATGTATCAACTGAAATGTGGTTTTATTGATTTTTATTATTCTAAAAGTTAGAACATAAATGGCGATAATACTAGCAATCAATAAGTGAAGATGAAGTGCATAAAGCAGGATGTTTTCAATAAGAAAGCTTACTTCGTCATGAGTCAAAAAAGTGGAGTTCCTTATTAAGGCTAATGGTTATTGAAGCAAAACTTAATAACTTACTAGAAAGCAGTAAAAGGTTTAAATTATGTAGTTGTTACCATGTTGACTTGTGCTCAGCCTGCATTTCGTAAACATTGTGTAAATTGGTGTGTCTACGTGTTTGGAAGGAGAACGTAACCTTTGTGTTTGGGAAACCACAGGCTCTGCCAATGACTAGGCATCTGCTTTAGGGCAGGAAGGCCTTGGCAGCCCAGGCCAAATATGCCATGTCAGCCACAGATGGTGACTCTCCTGTGCTTGTGACTCTACCACCTCATATCTTACAAGTAATAAAAGCCTGGTGCTCCTCTGGTTCTAACCACTCAAACTTGTGCTGGTGTCAGCTGGCATGGCACCTACTCCAGTGAAGGGAACTGGAGTGGGGAGCAAGCCCCAGTAGCCTTTAAAACGGAGGTTATATATTCTGAATTAGATTTACATAAGCTGTTTAATCAACTGTCCCATGCGTGGGAAGAAGGCCTTTAACTTTGGAAGTATGGATTGTTTGGGGTGATTGAACACCTTTCGATGGTACTGATATGCAGACTTGGTGATCTTGGACCTTCCTGAGAAGGAAGGAAGGGGTGGGAATGGACATTGCTGGCAAATCCTAACTGAAATGTTTAGTTTAAAACTATGTGGCTAGAACTTTCATACCAGATTTTGTTCCTGTCCAAAATTGCTAAAAGAATAGTTAGTAACAGGTGATCTTATATTAAAAGAGAGAAGAACATTCTTCATTACAGATGTAATTGTATTCAGAGAAAAATATTTCTGTGGAATGCTCATGGTCTCTGGAAAGCTTATGAGAAGCATGTATCTGAAGGGGAGAATTTGTGGAGAAAGGTACACTTGTCTACTTAGTCACTACTAAGACTTTTTCCCCGACAACATTGATATTTGAGCTTCATTTTTCTCTTTAAAGAATGTTGTTCCTTGAAAATGCAAAGTTATTTTGAGGTGTGTGAAGATTACTAGTCTCTTCTGTCTTGAGTCGGATTTCTCCTATGCATTCTAGAGGCTGTCTTCCAAGCTAATGTGAAACATTCTCTTTCCTTTGCGTTTATCTGGGATTTCCATTCACTATTACGGCAACTTGGAGACTGGAAGAACAATCTGAAAGTGTTCTTGTTTCTTGAACACAGTATCATTCTTCAAGCATTCTTCATCAGCATGACATTAGTTATAATTTATATGATATCTTCTGTGTGCCTCGTAGTTCTTTCTGAACAAGGCTGGCTTTGTAAGAGGTGAAGATCACTCCATTTCTCGTTGCCATAGGGCCTGATTATTTCTTAATTGTGTCACTTCATAATGGATTAATACGAAAATGGGATAAATTAGGACCTAAGTTTATGTTATCAAATTGTTTAAGTTTTACAGTTTATAAAAGGTAGAGGATGTTGATTTAAAGATAATTTCCTAGAATGTGCCATGACAGTGTTTTTTAAACGCCTTGTTATAAATGGACGCAAAAGAATTAAATATTTGTAATTATTTTATTATAAAAACTCATTGAAAGTGTTTTTGAATGTGTAATGATTCAGCTGTAATAATCTTCTAAGTATGCCTTTCTAAGTGATAGGAGAATGTCTGCATCAGTTACATTGAAAGATTGGTTAGAAGTAGACTGGTGAAATTGCATTAGTGTTGCTGTCATGAGTGCTGCTGTGGAGAGTTTAAATGGCTTTTATTCAGGTTCACTTGTGGAACCATATCCCTTTCTGGTTTGTCAGTTTTCTAGCACCAGGTTTTGTATCACCACAATGTTTGCTTTGGAGGAGCTGGAGTTAGTTTTTGATATACTAGTGCTATTTTCAGCTAGCAAATAACACTGGTTTTATATTTAAAGATACTGTATTCCAGCATTCTCACTATATGCTTTTGACTAGTTTTGTGTCCTCTGTGTAAGATGATGACAGAGATTGTCAATATCTGGGTCTCAGAATAGTGACTTTTGGTTTTTTGTGCATTACAAATTTCAACGGAAATAATTTGACATTCATCTTTGTTCTCTGCTAGTCCTGTTTTCTGTTTCTCAAGGTACTGTACATTAATCTAGAAGCTTTTTCTGATGTCTTAAACTGATCAGTTCCCTGTGTTTCTGTAACACGGTTTCACACATCTCTTGTTCTAATGTATGGTGCTGGTAAACAGCTTGTGATGTCATGGTCAGGGTTTTGGGGTTTTTTTGAGCTTTGTCTGCTTCAAGTTGGTCTTCTAACCATAAGATTGTTTTTGGTTTTTTTTTTTTTCTTCTGTAAATTTGTGGACATTAAATTAATAGACTGATCTAGACATAGCTGACTTAGCCCAAAGCTGGTTGAGTATTCACATTTCTACCCTGGCACTAACATAGCTTTGAGCTAGAACAGAGGCAGTAATACTGATTATTTATTTTTTTGTTTACTTGCCTACTTACTTTTCCTGTCTCTGCCTGACAGCAGTCAGTGTTTTAGAAACTTAATCCTTTCAAAGCAAGTATTTCAGCAAATCTAGTATGAAACATTAGTGTTGAAGAGTCAAAACATTATATATGTTAACTGTTAGTGATTAATGACTGTCCAATTAAGTTAAAAATTACTGATTTTCAGTGGTCAATTTTTAAAGACAAAATGAAAACCAAGGAGAGCAAAATTAAGATGGGTGATTGAGACTGATACTTCAGCCTCAATAGATGCCACTATGTCAAAAAGATCAGCTGTTGAGTGAAGAGTACAATTAACTCTTTTTTTTTTTTTTTTTTTCTTTTCTGGATTTCCTCAAAATCTCTAATGGGTAGAGATTCCATATGGCAAACAGGGTTGTAGAATCATTCAAATGGAAGGAACTTCAGGTATAGTCTGAGCTCCTGCTCACAGCAGGATTAGCACTGAACTTGCACAGCATTGTCTAAACCTTTATCAAATTGGATCTTGTTTTGATTATTTCTTACTTTTGTGATGAAGAAAAAGCTGTTAGTTGGAAAGAAAAGCATTTAAACATTAAACTTCACTGAAATATGAAATTAATATTTGAAAATATTCACTGATGCATTAATTTTGTGAAATGTGGAAAGCATGTGAAGCAACATACAAAGACTATAACTGATAACTAAATATTTTTCATTTTAGAGCCTTGATGAGTATGAAGATGATGAAGCAGGGCAGAAGGAACGAAAGAAAGAGGATGCTATTACTCAACAGAATACGATACAAAATGAGAGTTCCAGTGCAGATACCTCTGGCTCATACTTACTCCAGGTGGGATCTTAACATTGTTCGTTTTGGTATTTTACTCAGATTTAAAACTCATATGCCTTCTTCTTTGTCTTTCATAATAGTAGATTATACCCTACATGAAAAAACCCTGAAGTTCAGGAGTTGACACATTACTGAAAGCAGAGTATGAGGTTGCATTCCTCAAACGTAACACTACTGAGGTGAAGATTCTGGCAATAGAATCTTCTCTTTCTGTAGAGGCATTGAAGGTAATAGTTTTGATGTTTGTCGTAGAACTAACTATTCAGTGAGGGGAAGAGAAACTGGGATAAAAATTACTCAAGTGAAAAATACTGACAGGTTTAGAATATTCAATTAACTGGAGGTAGACTTTTAAATCAGGACACACTATCCTAATTTATTTTGTCAATTAACTTCTAATTACTGATTCTGGGATTGAAAGCAACACGCAAACACCTAGGGAAAACACCCCTTGCCTCTGTGAAACCTTTTCTCTCTTTTTATTGCTCTCCAGTCCCCTGAACACACTCATTCCTGCAGTCCTTTCCCTCTGACATCAAAACATTGCCAATTATGCCCAGTACACCCCTCCTTCATACTGTACCACCTGTGGCAAATGTTCTGTCTCCTTCCTGAGTGCCCTAAGTCTCTTTAAGCAGTCTTGTTTCTCCTTCTGTTACCTAACAGCATGTACAAACCCAGCTGTACAAACTGAGGCCATCCAGCCCAACAGAGGCAACAGGACATGCACAGGGAGGAAAACATGCAAACAAACCAACCATGTGGTGATCATGGGTAGTTTTCTAACCACCCATAAAGACAGGGGGCATGTCTGGATTGGTGGATCTTGATGCACTTTCCTTCTAAAATTTTGCCCAGTCTTTTACATGCTCATGGTTGCTTTTAACATTGAGAAGAGCCTGGGGCAGAGAAGTCTACAGCTTAATTACCTGGAATGTCAAGATCAGTCTCCTTTTGCTGAAGTTGAATCTGTCATTTTCCATCTGTTTTGATATGATTTCAGCAAGATGTCCTAGTGGAGGACATGGGGAACTGCTTCCTCTTTATGTAACTGAGTGCTGCAGAGAGAGGATGGCTTCTCTCAGCTGCCTGTTCCCTAGGCTGAAGAATTCTATTTTACTTGGTTGTTTCTCATATAGGAGTTACTCAGTAATGTTCTATACTTTCCAGTTTGACTCTGTTTTGTTTGGTACCCAAAACCAGAACCAATAAAACATTCAGTACAGCATGCAGTCCTAGAGTGGTTTAGTGGTGGGGTTTGTTTTTTCTCAGTTTCTTTCCTAATAACTCCTGATGCCTGTCTATTTGTCTCCTGAGCACTGAATTTACTGTTTATGTTGTGTATGCCTAATCAAAAGTAACATTTTGGAGTTATCTGTGAATGAGAATAACAAGGTCAGAGGTTGATGCCTGTGTAAATTTAGAAACATGTTCACCTTTTGTTTCACTTATGTACACTATGCTTATGTACATTAAATTTAATCTCCTGTTTTACCTTCCAGTCACTCCCAGTAAAGGAGTCCTGCATGTTTTTACAGTTGATCTGTATCTTTTCTGTTCTCAATAGCATCTGTGGACATCTCCTCCCCAAATACAGGTTCCAGCACAGGTTCCTGTGACACTCCTTGGTTGGTTTTTCCATCCACTGTGAAAGCTGACCATCAGGGTCCACCATTATTTCCTGCCTTTTCACCAGTGATTTATTCACAAAAGGACATTTGCTTTTATTCTAAGAGATTACTTTCTTTAAGAGTCTTTAGAGGGTGTCTTTGAAATGCACTATGCTGTCAATCAAATTTCTGTCCTGGACATGTTTCTATAACTTAAAAGAGCTGTATTAGATTTGTGAAGTGCAACTATTCCACAAATGCCCTGGTGACTCTTCAACATGGTATCATATTTACTCAGTTATTCCCTAATTGCTCTAGATTTAGTAGCAATACTTTATCCAATATAAATATCAAGTTTACTCTTCTGTAGTTCTCTGTTTGTTTCAGAATCTTCTTGAGGATGATGTTTAGGTTACCCGGTGGTACTAGGGCAGTTTTATATTTTAGAGAAGTGATATTTTAAATTTTAAATTTTTTAGAGAAGTTATATTTGATGTCAAGTAGTAGCTATTACATTTTTCAGTACCATCCATAGTTTCGTCAAAGCTCAAGGAGTAAAATAACTGTATAATTCTGGCAGGTAACATTTTAAAATTTATTTTATTAATTTGTTTTCACATTCTAACAGTGCTTCTGCTGTAAATAGGCCCGTCTCCAGAGGGAGTGCTCTGATGTGACACTCTTACCATTCTTTTCCCTGGTGAACATCAACAAAAATATTTCTGCAAAGCAACTGTCTCCTCTGAGTATGCCTCATATAACCGGATCTGTTGTCTTTGCAGATTCGTCAGGAGTCATCATTCTGAAAAGTTTTTATGCTTTTTTCCAAGTTGTTTGTTAGACTTCTTACAGTGTTCACTCTGTTTTCACTTCTTCAGCTGATATTCCAAAAGTTGTCATTTTTAGTTTCCCCTAGTGGAATTACTGTATAATATTTTGGCTATATTCCCATGCCCTCTTTTTTCCATCCATATTTTCTATTCTTCTTGACCAGCAATCTCAGTTTTTATTTACCAAACTGTCTGTATTAATTGTATCCTACATGTTTCCAAGTTTGTCATCTCTGTATTCCAACAGGCACTACTTATTTGTTGACAGAGCACAGCAGGAGTGTCCTGTTACTGACAGTACAGAAGAGAGTTCTGGGTTTTGGATTGGGCAAAGGCCCAGGGTGGGACATGTACAGAACAGGTGGAACCTTAGAAAGTTGTAGCCACTGAGACTTAATCGGTTTATTACTGGGTCTGTCAACTCGCTTTTTATTAGAAGACTTAGAACTTGCCCATTTTGAACAGAATTTGACAGCAGTGTTATTTTGGCTTTGATTACTTAATTTCCTTCTGATTCTACTGTGTGCAAGACTAATAATCTTTTTAAAAGTAGAGCTTATGCTGTAGTTGTAAGAACTCATTTTAAGGTGCCATTGACTAATACATACTTTACTTCTGTGTACTAAGCAGAATAAATACTTTTCTGTAGTTACAGCTATTTTCCCCCCATTTTTCCATTCTTATTATCATTTAATGAAATTTGTAAATACGTAATTATTGTGAATATGATATTGACTTAATATTTGATGATGAAATGTGTTGCTGAATAAGGTTTTCTTTCCAATCCTTAATCTGATTTTTCAGTTCTGTTTTAATATTATCAGAGATGGCCGTTCTCATTTTCTCAGGCAATATGTACATTTTTTGAAAACTCTGGCTAAATTTTAAGTTCTTGATCCAAAGCACAGACATCCCAGGTTTGTTTAAGAATAGATCTAAAAATATAGCAGACTTGAGTATTTTCACTGAAGCAGAGCTATTTGACTGAAATCATCTTCTGAATTATTTTATATTGGCAATGTGGAAAATGGTAGGTCTGGCAATGTTACAAGCACTGAAAAACTATTAAAATCAAAGAATTTGTTACTTCACTTTAGCAAAAGAGAGTGTGGAAAGCCACACCTCACCAGGTGAATCAACATTAAATCCACTTCCAGACACAAGTGTTATATCTGGCTCTGACTTCTTGCTTGATTTTCCTCCTGTTCTTAGCTGCACTTCAGTTGTTCTAATCTTGTGAGTTGCAGAGCTGTGGGCTACTCTGGTGATGTGTATGGGGATGCAGACTGAGGGTGATAAGTCCTGTATCAGTAAGCTTAGAACTCTTACAAATGAGCTACAAATCTGCAATGCTAAGGACAAGCATAGTTAAAACTACTACTTAAAAGTTTCTTAAGTTTCTACTTTAACTGGAAATCTTTGGAGTCTGGTAATTGTAGAAATCTAACTCTTGTTTAGCAGAGATGGCAAAATTGAAAGTAGTGCAAAACTATTTGATAGCAATGTCTTCCTTGCAGGTGGATAGAAATGATATATTCAAAGTAGCGAACATTTCTTAATTGAAAATGGAGTTAGTATTTATGTGCTGTAAGGAAAGCTTGCATCAAAAAAACCTACAAGATGTGGCAGGAAAAAATAATTCGTTTAATGATGATTTATTTTTAAGTCTTTTAGAAGACTTGCTGCGTTCCAGAATGTGGAAAAGACATTACTATTAGCTAATACTCAAAGAACCCCTGCCAAAAACCAGCATATGCTAGGCTTTTGTATCAAAGCATTCAGGTTTACTGATACCATGGTTATGTGCCTCTTGGAATTCAGTTGTTTGTGGATCTGGCCTCCTAAAATATTCCCCAAATATGTGCCCTTCTTCATGTAATCTTGTGGCAGTAGGGTTAACATTGCCTGTGTGTCATGACAAAAGTAGTATCTGAGCATGGTAGCATGTTGTGATGTGTATGTCACCTTACGGTGTTCTTGGGAAATTGGAGAGCCAATTGGGAAGGCTGAGAAGATTAATTCAAAGCTAATGTAAAGCCTTGCAGTGGGAGACAAATGGATAGGTCCTCTATCCATTAAAACCTTCAAATTACAACTGGCTGCTTTTTGGCAGTTATGCTATAATAATACAGAAGTATCATTCTCAATACCTTGGAAAGAGTTTGAAATCGTTTGCTTTGTTATCTTTGATTCCTTTCTGCTTGCATTTTATTTCAAATGTTGTAGTGTCTGTAAATGCTAGTTGTGCACAGCACAGTGTACTGAATGAGTACACTGCAAAAAATTTATCAGCTGTGAATAGCTGACATTTGAGATATGGAAGTTGAGTAAATGTGTATTATCAAAAGCATCAAGAGACCAAAGGTGTTTGAGATCTTCAAAATTACTTTTGTCTTTGGCATGAGGGTGGGGTTTATTGTGTTCTAAGATGTGTGTTTTTCTCCTCACTGAGGACAAAAAGGGTCTTGCTAGATGAGCTGAATCCTCTCCTTTCCCTGGAAAACTTGAACCAAACATGTCAGGATGATTTTTGCTACTAACATAACATGGAAACAGGAATCAATAGAGTGAGAAATACTGATTTCTGTGCCTGTGAGCATGGTAAGAGGAAATTCTGAGTGACTTAGATAATGAACTTCAACCTCTGTGAAATTAATACTCCAAATCCTTCAAGTGAAAGGTAATGATTTATAAATACTAGAATGATTTAGAGTATCTTACTATAGAAAGGGAATGCTGATCTTTATTATTGTCATACAGAAGCAAAATTTGTCCAGTGTATTTCTTAATTCCATATTAAGAAATTGAAGATCATAACTATCGCAGTTACTATTATGTTTTGTATCTGTACTGATTTGCAAAGATCTCTGTGCAGTCATCTGCTAGAAACCTGCCTTGGTATTTGTAGTGCTGGTATGAAACTGGTGAGGGAATTTTCTTCTCAAGCATTATGAAGCCTGGGACCCCAGTATGAGACATGACTCACTCTTATTTTAAAGCCATGACAACTGTTTTGCTGTACCTAATTGCATATTATATATTGCTGCAAAGCGCAGGGCGTCATTCAAGATCCTTGCACTTCAGTTGGAAATAACAATCATTTTGTTCCAACCATTAACTTGCTTTGTGTATGCAATTGTAATGCACATTTCTTGGTCTCCCTGTAATGCTCTTAGAATCTATATGATCAAGAAATTAAGATCTTAAATCTTACAAAATTATTTTATACAAGATACAGCTTTGTGAGATACATTTTAGGCAGTTAAACATCCACACTGAATTGCAGTCACCAATACAGAATGGATTTGCTAGACAAAAAAATGTCACTTCATTTGTAGCACTTAGCCTTGTTAGACTGTAAGTTGTATTATATTCTTGCAGTAAGTACAAATTATGTGCATTAGCAGACAGGCTAAAGCTTGATCCTAGTACTGAATTCCTGTGGAGCTGTTAATCCAAGACAACGAAAGGCAAAGCTGCCCTAGTTTTCAGCTCGGAGCACTGACTTACATACACAATAGTATTGCCATGTCTTGGATTGCTCTCACTCCTCTCTGTAACAGCAATGCAGGTTTTTGTTCTCTCTAAGAGATTCTGATAGATGCTTGAATAATCATTCCGTTTGGTGTAGAAATTACCCAGGACCTTTGAAAGAATCCTTGTTGATTGGAAGTGAGGATGGGATGAAATGTCTACATAATCAGCATTAATGAAACAGTTATGAAATTGTGTCACAGTAGGTTGGGTTCATTGTATTAACTTCAGTAGTGAATAGGTTAGGTGGCTGGTGAAGTCATCTAAGCTTGATTTATTAACATGACCATTTAGTTATGCCTTGTGCATTTAGTTGTAAGTCATTCAAAAGCCTTTGAAAATTGGAGGAAAACCACATCAGATCTTTTTTTTAACCTTTTTTTATAAAAAGTCTTAATGTTTCACCAAAACATTGCAGGCACTTTCTAAAAGGAACATGGTCCAAAGATATTTCTACAGAAGTGTGGTTTGTAGTTCTGTTTGCTTAAATACTATTCTTTTCTTTAAATGTGACCTAACACATTGAAATTTTTGGAAGCAATGATATATATCAGTGTTACAAAACTATAAACGTTTAATAGAGGCACCTTATAAGCTTTGTTGAAAGCAGTTAATAAAGGTAAGGAAAAAAATTCCTTCTTAGCTTTGTGGCAAACTGTGAGAAATGCAGGGATCTGAATTTGTTACATGCATCTCCTTTCAGAATGACAGCTGAAAACATGCTTGACACAAGTTTCCCCAGAGTTTTGTACTTGAATCTTTTGCCAAGAATATACTGCCAAATAAGCCAGTCAACTCAAGTTGCACTTTTTTCCTATTTTGCCTCTTCTGGCTTTTCATTTTGCACAGCAGTGTAATGTCATACAACATCATTTTACAATTACTCTCATTATCCAAAGTATGTGGTAGTAATACACATGCCCATTCATACATGACCACAGCTTTTCAAAGGTGTCTGGCATCTAGGTTTCATGTAGTTCTTGCAAAGAAGAACTGTGCATGCATTCCAGAGTAATAATTCATCTTTTGTAAGTGTATTGCCGTGTTGTGCTTGATGTTAATTTCCATCCATAGAGAAAATGTGGTTGTGCTACACTATGCATGCCCAAATGTATTAAACATGTTTTCTTCTCAGCACTACATTTCTTTATATGTTAGGCCAGGAATTATTTTGCATAATAACATGATTATAATATTGGTATTATTTTTAAAAGTAAGGAAGTAAATGGGATTAAAATACATAAATTAGGGTAACGTATGTTTGAGTTTGTGAAGTCATAAGTAATTCTGCCAAATCAGGTTGTATGATTCTAATATTTGAGAATTAACTACCGGGTAATACTCATCTTGGGTCTTCTATTTGTAAGTGGAGTGTGATGCACTTCACAGAGATGATATGAAAGTAGTCATTAGTATTCACAAAGCGTTTAAGCAATAATAGTGACTGCAGGCAGAAGAACTCAAGAGGAAATCCGACTATATGGCTAAAAGTGTTTGCATAAAAATTAGTTGAAAAGTATTCAAATTCAGTGTTGTTTAAGTATTAAAAGATCACTAATTTTTACAACATATTTCCTTAAGTCAGTTTTGTGTGTTTGCAGTGTTTTTAAAGTGACAATAGTTGGAGGAAATTTGCTGCCCTGTACAGGTCATGACATGAACCAGGTTTTTCAGTTACCATGGCTCCTGTGGTGTGGGAGACCCAGATGATTTCTGTGATCTGTGTAAGGAAAACAGGAACATAGGAATTTTGTGTTTTCATGGTCACACATGATCAGACAAATCACTCAAGTAATTTCTAGCAATATGGGCCTATATTCAGAGCAGTTTGAGTATGTTAATAACAGTAATTAAGGCACATGTCCATGTGGTGAAGAGCTAGCAAATGCAAAATACTGAACATTACTCACTGAGTACTGTTCCTTGTGTTCCACTTAGGAGATGTTGTGGAAAAATATGTCAGGAAGGGCAGTATCATGAGTTTGAATGAAAGTTGCATAAGTCTAGGACGTTCTGACCTGTTCTGAATTGGTTGAATTTGCAGTCTTGATTTGCTTTAAATGCGTTTTTTCTGTGTGTATTATTGGAGGCTGGAAAACCCCCCACTCTATATGGTAACTGTTTAATCATCAAGGTAACTTCTGACTTTAGGAGTAAAAATGTTGTATGGTGTTCTTGTCTGGTATAACTGGAGGCTTTGACTACACTCAAGGATTTGTTTTGAAAAAATTAGATTGCTAGTTTTTAGTTACATTGTATGGATTTGTGTTTTTAGTAGATTTCTCATGGGAATGAGCTATGTCAGAAGACACTGTTGTAGCAGCATGAGTTTTCTGCCAAAATCTTCCTCCTCTCCTGCCATGTGAGCAAATTTAGTATGTGTGTGTCTATTGGTATAGTGCTGCTGATCCATGCGTGTTCAGTGGGTTTTACTGTGCCAGAGGATCTGCACATGCTCAGCAAATCTGATTCAGCTGTATTGCACATGCACTATCCAATACTGCTGCTTTGGAAAGCGCTTTCAAGTGAAACTGTGGTCCTTTTTGCCCGTGAGAAATGAGGAAGCTGAGAGCTAGCAGTTACTAATGTGAGACCAAAGGGAAAGAGGGTGGCCGTAAATTGCCTATGAGCCATCTAAAGTTGCTTGGCTAGCAGCATGTAGCCTTGAGGATGCAGCTTGGGCATCCCTACTTTGAGTTGCCTGACTTCTGCTCTTGGAGGGAAATGCTGGTAACGACTATCAAGATCTGTCTTCTGACAACTGACCAAGAGGAGAAATCTTTCCATTTGTTTGTGGAAGGCATAATTTGTGTTCAGTGCTTGATCACTGTCAGCATAAATTTGATTACCTTTTATGGCAAACTTTGCTTTTCTTAGAAAGAAATAAAAAATTATTAAGGTTTTAACATTTGTGCTCAGTAAAGTTTAATTTAGTGGATAAGTGGCTTAAGCTTAAAATTTTGTTTGATGAATGCATTCACTCCCAGTAAATAAAGCTAAATGTACCCATGAAGTCTCTTAAAATTGAATATTTGATTTTGTGTGCCTGTGTATGTGTACGCAGCTATTTGTCACAGGACGTGCATGAAAACGAAAGCTGAATCAAGCCTATATCTGTGAAGACTTTTTGTTCTTACTTTAGATTCACAGTTGTGCCGAGGAACCTGCAGGGTTTTCAGCACTGCCTGCTCTTCAGGTAGTTTTTAGATCCTTATGCAGAGCAAGTGTGAAGCAAAGTGTGTAACTTATGATTAGTTACTTATTATTAGATTACTCTTCCTTGTAGTTTCTCTTAACTTTGATCCTTCTGCTAGGATTTCATTTTCTGGGACCTTTGTTTACTTTTATTCCATTTTTTTATTGTCTACAGATCTTGCTGCTATGTACTCAGCCTGTATGAACAGATACTTGTTTTGTTGGTGCCCTGTTTATTTCTTTCACTGTGGAGTTCATGAAGCTGTGCTCCAGAATTACACCAGCATTAGCTGTTGTCACACAGGTCTGGAGTCTTTTTTGTAACCTCTATACAGATGTAAGGAATAGGAAGCAGTTTCTCAAATGCCCAGCTAATGTTTTGAGCAGTCTAAAGGGGCCTCATGTAAAGGAATTTATTTTTTCTCCCCACCTGTTTTGTGTTTTGGACTGGCATGGCTTAAAGTCAGCTAGGTTACAGTGGGTATCTCCTCCCAGTCTTAATTTTTTTTTTGTGGGGAAAAAAGAAAAGTGATTCTGGAAGTATAATGATACACTGTAGCTGAGGTTTCTTTGGCAAGAAGAGTCTTTGAGCACGTACAAATTTATTGAAAAGGAGGATCTTCCTGACATATCTACTTGTACAAATAGATTTTACAACCTGCCTAATACCAAAAACTTCTGTAAGGTATGGTAATACTCCTGATTCCTGTATTTTTCTGCGCTTCTACTCTAGAGAGAGAATTTTATTTAATACTGCTTTCATGCCAGACGCAAGTCTGAAACCTAGGTAACAGTTCCGAGTACCTGCTGGGTGTGTACAGAGAGGGAGGAGGCTCTTTTCTGCGAGAACCAACATGGACCAAGTGGATCCCTGCTGCTGAGTGTCCTTGTGCCAGGTGGAGAGGGGAGACAACTTGCTTAGTATTGCAGAAAGATGAGCAGAAATGTATACTCTGCACAAATACACATAGGAATAGTTTCAGACATTTTGTAACATGTATCATACATTCATGTTATTAATACCAAGTTAGAGAATATCATAGCAGTAGTTACTCAGATGTTCTGGTGCGTTTGGAAGCTGCATATTCCAGTTCCATGGTGGTGGGAGGATGGCGGGGGTGGGAGAGCCTGCTTCTTCATCTCTACATCCTTGCAGTCTGGTGTAATTAATGTGGTGGCTCAGGAGGGAGGAAGAATCCATAATTCAGAGTTGTTTGGTGGAGACAGTCTGGCTGTGTTTATACTGTTAAAAGGTGCAAGACCTGGGTGTGAGCTCAACTGCTGCACTGCTGATAGTGCCTATGGCTTAATTATTAGCAACATTTTCTGGCATGGTTTTGGTTCATGCTACCTAATGCTCTCTTACGTCATACTCAGGGACTGTTTGAGGAATAATGTACCAGGAGCCAGTCCCTTTATATAATATGAACATCCCAGCACCAGTTTTGGCTGCCTGTGTAGTGCTACAAGGACATTACTAGCCTTTGCTAGCTCAAAAACAACTGCATACCTTTAATCAACACGTTGGGGTATGCAACACAGACCTAGGTTTCCGGCTCTGAAAACACTGCTTTGAGCTGTAGTTCAGCCCTTGGATGATTTCAGATACTTTTGTCTGAGGGGAGCCTACAGATTCTTACTTCTTAGGGATACCACATTGTTTTTCTGGTCATTTTTCCAGCTCTGCTTTTTCTGTGAGTCACTTGAGATCTAGTCAGGTTTTTTCAGCCTGATCTAATCAGCTCCTTCACAGCTTTTGTTCTGAGTGCCTAACTGCTTGTCCTGAACTCTTTTTCTGACTTGAGTGTTGAATATTGCTTGGGTATAGAAATAGAGAATAACGAGTAAAAGAAAAGCTCTGTTCATGTGTTTAAATGTGTGGTTTTGGTTTTCTTACTTCTGGGAGCTGTTTTCTTCTGACAGATGCTTAACTTACCTGGGAGTTACTTGTGTTACCTGCAGGTATTTCTTTAATTATTTTCTCTCACCTAGTGTCCTTCATAGATTTCTTCATAGGTATGAATTGAGGGTACTTACCTTTCTGTTAGAACTCTGATTGATTCCCTAGGTATCCTTGCAGTGTTTCTGCATGGCTGCCTGGCTCTGTGTGAACAGGTGGATGAGTCATAGCTGCCTTGGCTTGGCAAGGATAATATCTATCACTTGAACCCAGGCATTTTAGCACATCTCTTAGTTCTTGTTTGAAGTTCTATTAATTGCATATTACTTAAAGGTAGTGAATGAGGCTGTAAAAAATAATGTTAAGGTTCTCATAAGTGAGTGAACTGAGTTAAGGACATTGAACTTTTCCCTGACTGAAGTACGTTATTCCAGTCTGGTTTTCTTTATTTTTTTCAGTTCTTCCCTGCCGCACACCTCCCCTGTGTTTGGGGTTTAGCTCACTACACAGGCTGATCACTATGTGGGAATAAAATTTTCACTACTTCTTTCATTTTTTCCCATGTTCTTGTCTCCCTTTTTTTTTTTTTGAGAAAATTTTCATCTGTAATTAATAACGTGGTTTTTATTTCTTTACAAGTTATAAGTAATAATTTTGAAACCTCTGGAACATTGTAAACATATTATAGTCTTAATTTAAAAATATGTCTTATGTTTATCAATCAGCATGAAAACAATGTGCTACAATTTAACAGGAGAAGATATTACATAAAAATACTTTTATGTAAGCATTTAATATTTGTAATATAATGTCCCTTCCAGTCTTATAACCATTCATGCTTTCTTAACAGTTTTAGAAATAAAAGCTCATTTTTAGAATGTCTGCTTATAAAAGAGATTTATTGAGTGAGTAAAGAGTGTTTAAGGTCATCCCTAGGAAATCCACACAAGTCAAAAATACGGTGACTCTTGGAAATAGATGTAAAATCTTGGCAGATGGGAGGATAAGGGAAGGGGAAGGAGCCTAAGGTGGTTTTGTATGTACAAGTATTCTATTCAAGAAGAGATCTAGAAAATGCACAGTTATAAGAGGTGCAAGTAGTTGAATTAGAATTTCTGCTTGAACCTTATTGAAAGCATTTTGAGGGCTTCTGGAAAGAATGACTGGAGGTTTTTTCCCCCTCCTTGGACGTTAAAGCATTTTTGTTCAAAGTTGAATTTGTGTTGCATTTCCATGAAAAACATCTCTAGATGTTTTCAAAGGGATGATGCAATTGAGAGGAACTGTCAACTCCCTCAAGGGCAGAGAGGCCCTGTAGATAGACCGTGACAAATTAGAGAATTGGGCAACCACCAACTGTATGCAGTTTAACAAGGGCAGGTGCCAAATCCTGCACGTAGGAAGGGGCAATTCTGGTTGTGTGTGTAGACTGGGAAGAGGCAGTGCAGAAAGAGACCTGGGGGTCCTGGTTGATGGCAAGTTGAACACAAGTCATCAGTGCCCTGGCAGCCAGGAGGGCCAACCCTGTTTTGGGGGGGCATCAGGCACAGCATCGCCAGCCAGGTGAGGGCAGGGATTGTCCCACTGTGCTCTGCACTGGGGTGGCCTCACCTCAAGTCTTGTGCGCAGGTTTGGGTGCCACAATGTATAAAAGACGTGAATCTGTTAGACGGCATCCAAATAAGGCTGCAAGCATGATGAAGGGTCTGGAGGGGGAGCCGTATGAGGAGCGGCTGAGGTTGCTTGGTCTGTTTGGCCTGGAGAAGAGGAGGCTGATGGGAGATCTCATTGCGGTCTTCAACATCCTCACAAGGGGAGGTGGAAGGGCAGCTGTTGGTCTCTTTACTCTTGTGACCAGTGACAGGACCCAAGGGAATGGCATAAAGCTGAGTCAGGAGAGGTTTAGGTTGGATATCAACAAAAAACTCTTCACCCAGAGGGTGGCTGGGCACTGGAACAGGCTCCCCAGGGAAGTGGTCACAGCACCAAGCCTGACAGAGTTCAAGAAGTGCTTGGATAACGCTCTCAGTCACATGGTATGATGCTTGGGATGTCCTTAGGGCCAGGAATTGGACTTGATGATCCTGGTGGGTCCTTTCCAACTCAGCATATTCTATGATTCTGTGATTCGAGTAAATGGTATCTCTTGACTGCTGAGGGAAAATTGCTTTTGGGGAATTTTGACAGGAGGGGAAGAAAGGTATTTCATCTGTCTATTAGCTGTTTTTCACGCCTGCAGTTATTCCTGGTTTGTATTAGGATCCCATTGCCTTTCAGTTACTAAGCATTCAGATGTTATCTCACTTCAAGAGCTGAATGAAACCTTGTCTGCATTGCAGAAGATGTGTAACTGCCATTTCCAAACAAATCTCAGTGCAAAGTTGTACTGAATGTGAAAAGAAGCTGTAGTTAATCAAGATGTGATTTAAGGTGTGAATTAACTTGATTTGCTGGACGGAGATAGAACCTACCTTGATATATAAAAAGGCAGGAAACCCCAGCAATAGACCTCCTTCTTCCATGTAGTGAAGTTGTATTTGCTGACATCTTGAAGAATGTACAGGAAACTTTGTAGGAAGCCCGTATTTGAATTACATATGAAAACAAAATTATTTTGATGGCCTAATTTCAGTCAAAATTTAACCTTGAATGTTGCAGGAATATAATTATGTAGTGATAATTCACACTACTGTATAGTTAAATTTCAAACAATTGCACATATTCTTCATGTCAGTATATATACCAGTGAGCCCTAACAGCCTAATTGGATCCAGGGCATTTGCTTTAATTTTTTTTGCAAACTTTTTTTTTTTTTTTTTGCAAAACTTTTTAAGTAGTGTTTCGAGGGATTCCAGTGAACCATTTTCATAGTCCAGCTGACTCCAGAGTCTGTACTTGTTTAAAAACAATGTTTGTTAGTGCATTTTAACCAGCAAATTTGTAATAGTAGGGTTGGTTTAATATCTGGAAAACTTTGTCAGACACTTGTAAACACAGACAATTCTATTTATTTAAAGCCCGATGACCAGCTTGTTTATGTAATCTCTCTGTTGGCCAGATGACATACCAATGTGAGCCAGGACCAAAGAGGAGAGTTAGCCAAGTTCCTTGCATCCTAGTTTGACAGAGATTTAATTGGCAGTAAAAGGTTTCATTAATTGAAATGGTCTCAGCTGCCTTTTCTGTCCTTGTATATTCTCTTGTCGCAGGTGCATGTCTGTGTGTTAGTCTGTGCAGTGAATCAGATGAAGGAGCTCATATGGAATGAGAGAAATCTTCGCTTTCTCCTTGTTTTTTTTCACGTAGATCACACTCTGTCCTGCATTACTACCATCCACACAATCACTTTTGTAGACAGAACAAAAAGGGAACATGACCAGTTTTCTGGAGCAATATTGATTTATGTCACTCTGCAGTGGTTTGCAGAGTGTTCACTAATAATTTGATTTATTAGTGAAGTATATACTGTTAAAAGGTAATGCAAGCTGCCTGAGATCATGTGCAAGAAGTAAATTTTAAAGCTGTGTTTGAAATACTGCATTGAAGTGAGTGTTTGATTTCAATCTTGGACAAAGAACTGATGTTGGTAGATGTCTTTGGCAGCAGTTACTTTTTCACCAGTATGAAAGAAACCATTGGCATTGTTATGGATTACTTCTTTACTTACTGTTTTTCCATCCTGGATTTCCACAGACTGTAAAAAGAATTCCTCTTTTAGAGGGAGACACTCAAATGAACTGATCTCTTCATTGCTCATGACAAATCATTCACTTTTATAGTAATGATTAGATATTTTAAATGTGGGTTAAAACTCAAAGTTAAAAAATATTAAGGAATATAAACCAGATTTGTAAATAGGAATTTATGTTAAAAAATATTCATCTGCTTTTAGGTCAACTCTTGGTCAGAACGGGGATGTCCCTCCTTTTCTCCTTCCCTTTCTTCATTTCCTACCAACCTTCAGTTCTCCAAAAGTGGAGGAGACAAGATCTTAGATTGTAGATGCTCGCCTCATTTTAAGATCTTATGAATAGTTAGAAATCTTAGATTAAATCTTGATTGATAGGCACATAATGCTATTTACAGTGTGACTACTTATTTTCATGTTGCCAGTGACCTTTGGACAAAGAACGCACACAAAATAAATTTCACAAGATGAGAATAGAGATGAATAATACATTTTCCTAGTGTTTTCATCATCACTTTAAAGCATGGTTGGTTTGCATTTACATTAGAGATTTCAAAGTAATAAAAGTCATAATTTACCAAATCTGCAATATTAATTTGGAGTTCAGAGGAATTTTTTTTATGCATCAGATGTGCATTTTTAACGTTCTGTTCATAGTAGAACTACAGAAATAAAACCCACTAATACTTACTGTAGAAACATCTGTTACAAAAGACTTGTTAATTGGCTCAAGGTTTTTTTGTTTGTTTGTTTTAACAGCTGTCATTTGTAGCAAATGAGAGAATTTGCCATGCACTTTGTCTCTGAGCATTTGTTTGCTTTCCCAGCTTTTTCTGAAGAACTAACTTTTCTGAATAGTACTGCCAAACTTTTTAAAGTGTCCTGTTGAGTTAAATATACGAGTCTAAGTGTATGTAATTGCTTTACAGCTTATATTTACATTTAGTGTATGAAAATGTCTTAGTAAATATGAGGGTATATGGTGAATTCATTGCATCCTTTTAGTGTCTAGAGTACAAAACAAGCATCTGATACCTTAAGATTTTTTAGTACGAGTGTATGTGTGCTTCACTAGACTGCAATCTCAGATGCAGTTTCTCCCTTTATCGTGGATTCTGCCTTTCACTGCAAACAGAGGCGAGAAAAAGAAGCTGTTAAAAAAATAAGAACTGAGGAAGATTAGAGCCCAGAGTTCCTACTTTATTGTATCTGCAGGCAGTTAGGCAAAATTTAGACCCGATGTAGCTCTCCATCCAAACCTAAAAAGGCAATTGAACCACTTGTCCATAGCTAAGGGGGCAACTGGGATGTTTCTGAGACCATCACCACCAGGAGATGTGTCTGCAATTACTGATGTGGCATTTCAGTTTACAGATACAGTGAACATGTATCTGAATGTATTAGATGAAACAATTTGAATCCCTTTAGGTATGGGAAGTCTCCAGTCCAAGCTTTCCAGACAAAGCAGGATCACCTGTAGCAAATTGCTCAGGACTGTAGCCAGTTGGGGGTTTTTTTATTACCATGGATAGAAATATGTCTCCATCATCTTTACCCCATAAGGAATTTGTACACATTGGCAAGATACCTCCTGAGCATTCTTATTCTCCTGGCTGAACATTTCCAGCACTTTCAGCTTCTCCTCATGTGTCAGATGCTCCAGACGTTTAATCATAGGTCCAGCTTTGCTGGAGTCTCTCCAGTATATTGTTCTTATACTGAAAAGTCCAGAACTGGACCCAGCATGCCAGCTGTGGTCTCACCAGGGCTGAGTTAGAGCAGAGGGGGATTAGAGAATAAACTGAGTTAGAAGGGACTCACAAGTCCAACTCCTGTCCCTGAGCAGGACACCCCCAATGGCCACCATGTACCTGGGAGTATTGTCCAAGTGCTTCTTGATGTATATCTGGTTTGGTGTTGTGACCGCTTTCCTGCAGAGCCTGTTCCAGTGCCTAACCACCCTGAAGTGTGAAGAACCTTTTCCTAATATCCAGCCTAAACCTCCCCTGACACAGTTTCAGACCGTTCCCTCGGGTCCTATCCTGTCACCAGAGAGAAGAGATCAGTGTCTGACCCTCCTCTTCCTCTCACAAGAAAGTTGTGACTGCAGTGAGGTGTCCCCTCAGTCTCCTCACAGACCAAGTGACCTCAACAACTCCTTATATGAATTCTCCCCATGTCCCTTCACTGTCTCTGTAGCTTTCCTCAGGATGCTGTCCCTCAGCCTGCTGGCAGTGCATCCTAAGGATGCCATGGGCCTTCTTTGCTGCAAAGACACAGTGATGGCTCATATTCGACTTGATGTCCACCAGGACACCCAGGTTCTTTTCTGCCCAGCAACTTTCCAACCAGTCCACAGCGTGTACTCGTACTTGGGATTATTCATCTCCAGTCTCAGGTGCAGGACTTTGCATTTTCCTTTTTTTTTGAACTTCATGGGTTCTCTGTAAGTCGTCTCTGGATGACAGCACAGCCACCTGATGTATTGTTAACCTCTCACCCAAGTTGTTTGTAGTGTGGAAAGTTGCTGAGGCTGTACTTTGTCTCATCATTCAGGTCATTAATGAAGTCATTAAACGGTACTGGTCCCTGTATCAGTCCCTGCAAAGTGACTGGCGTCCAGCTGGACTTAATGCTGCTGTTCATACCTGTTGGACCCAGTAGTCACTGCATCATGGTCTACTTACCTGGTCCATATTTCCATATACAGATGTTGTGTGGGAAGGTGTTGAAAGCTTTGCTAACATTGAGATAAATATCATCTGCTATACCTTCATTCACCAAGCCAGTCCTCTCATCATAGAAGGCTGTCATGTTAGGTGTGGTTTCCCCTTCATAGATCCGTGCTGATTTCACCATCTGGTCCTTGAGGATTTGTTCCATTTCCTACTCAGGGACTGAGTTAAGGACTGTCCTGTAGTTCTCTGGATGATCCTTCTTGAAGAAAGGAATGACATTTACTTCATTTTAGTCCTCAGAAACCTCCCCCTGCTTCCATGACCTTTCAAAGATAACCTACCCCTAAGTAAACTTTAAAAATAGTGTTGGTACCATTTAAAATTGTTTCTCTGCCCTTTTAGAGGTAAAATTAGATTTCTGTTTCACAGCTGTGAATCACTAATTTTCAGATGCTGTCATCAATGATAAAAATAGTTATCAGTGTTAAACTGGCAATTTTGCCAAGTTTGTGGGTTTCTTTAAATAGTTCCCATGACTTTGTTGAATTTTGTTCTTCTACTTGTCTTAGAGATAAAATGTAGAACATATGGCAGAACTTAAAAATGCTTCATAAAATAAAATGTACTTTCAGATCAAATTTTTTCTATAATACAAATAATTTTTCAATTCTATTTTCTATAGTAAAATAATATTCTTTGGATCCTAATTTTTAGCTTGTTTACTTACAAAGTCACTAATGTGCTGATCAGTGAAGGCAGTGTAATGTTTCGTAGAATTTTCAGAGTGGATGGAATTTCTCTTGCATCTTGTTTTGAGAACTCATTTACTTCTTTGCCTGCAGTAAGTGTTCTAAGTAGACAGAATTTCATACTTCGCCATTATTTTTTTCTTGTAAAGGCAATTGTCAACTCCTTAAATATTCTTTTCTGACTTTTTTACCTGTTATTTGCCGGGGGGTGTTTTGCCTGTGACTAAGAAAATAATTGGTTCATGTTCTTACAACGTCCTAAAAATATTTATGGACTTACTCTGTCAAATCTGAGCCATTGTTTACCAGTTGAAACATGTCTTAATTTTTGTACTTGACAGTGTCAGTTTTTGTTTCCATCCAGAAGGACAGCAGTGGTGCTGAGGAATTGGAACAGTTTTGCTCTGCTGCTCTTAAAGTTAATGAACAGCTATCAAAGTGCATGTGTTTCCATACTAGTTAGTGGTAGTGGAGGTGTGCTGGTGGCAGGGTGTGAGCTGTTTCACATCTTGTACATGCAGGGGGATGGAATAAGTGCATCCAGTTTTATGATGTAATCAGAGGTAATTTAAGGCTTCTTAGGTGGTGTTCAGAAGCAGTAACTTGTTGAGAATAATTCTGGTATTGTCTATACCTGACAACAAAAGAGTGCAAAACTGAGTTTTACAGTGGCATGGGACTGCTCTTACTGCTGACTTAGTTTTCTGTGGAGGGATAAAGTATTTTGGCAGTATAGATACAAGAAAAATATTAATTAGTCTTTCCTTTTTGTTTCTTTTAGGACTCCTCCAGGATGGTTTCAAGCAGGTATAAAAGGTATGCGATCTTTGTACACAACACATTTTTTTTACATTTCTGCTAGAAATAATGCTGATTAAATGTTTGTTTGTAGTAGAGGCCATCATACTGCTACGGTAGATATGTAGCCTGATATTGGGCAAAGGACCTGAAAGATGCAGCAAACTTATCCAAACCCCTCTATTATGTTACTATTTTAAAATAAATTCAGCTAGTGTTTTGCTGGGTCTTACTAGGACTGAATGGTTTCCCAACCAAATGTCGAACTTGACTACTCATTGCCTAGGAGCCAGTATTTTTACAGTTTATATTCCAAAGTTTAATAAAGGAAGATAATTTTGTTGCTCTCCACAGTAACACTGAAAGATGGTTTTGTCATACTACTGTCTCAGTTGTAGCAGATGTTTCTCATATATAGCATGTCCTGTTTGTTACTTGTTTGTCTTTGAGTCAAGTATTACCCTGGTCATTACTCCAGCATTTTAATCAGAAAAATACTTCAGAAGCTCTTGATGCACCTGACCAGTGTGTGAAATTTTTGCCCATGTGGAATTAAGACTGACAAAACTATCACAACTATTAGGAAATGTTATGGTAACATGGGGTTTAAAATATGTCAAGTGAAGCAAGACAATCACGTAAGAATGTTTTTATTTGGTACATGGATACATTCTGTTTTAGGTATCCTTTACTTGGGTAAAATGTGTAGATGGTTGATTCATCATTGTGTATATATCATGACTGTAGAAGAAAGTGCAAAGAGCACCTACAATTATCTAGTCTTCACTGCTGTGTTTTCTACCCCTCAGACTTGTTCACCTGTAGAATCATAGAACAGTTTGGGTTGGAAGAGACCTTGAAGGTCATCTAGTCCAGTTCCCCTGCCATGGGCAGGGACACTTTCCACTGAACTAGATTGCTTAGAGCCCCATCCAACCTGGCCTTGAACACTTAGAGGGAGGGAACACCCATAGCTTCTCTGGGCAACCAGTTCCAGAGTCTCACCTCCCACACTGTAAAAAATAATAACTTATCCTGTTATGCTTTAGCTTTTCTAGCATGGTGTCTTTTATATTTATATTCCCAGGTTCTCATAAACCCAGCTGAGTGATGCTTTTTGTTGCTATAGGTGTTTTTTTTTTTTTAAATCACTTTGTCATTGCAGAATGGGTGGGCTTATTGTCACAACCTTAATAACTATATAATTTCGTGATTCATTTCTTGTTAATCAAGCACATTTTAGTTCAGTCTTTACTTCCTCATCAGTCCTGGTGCAGAATTTTATTGCTGTTTGTATCTGCCAAATACTTAGTGGTGTGTGTCATACTTCCGTGGCTTTTCATCAGCCTTATCTCTGCTTGCATGCTGTATATACTCACTTGCAAAAACTTGGTTGTGCGTGGGGTGGTAATAAATAGAAGTTTGCACAACCACATTCATAACTTACTTGAAAATAACCTGATTCTTCAGATTAGCATTGCAAAAGTAGGGAACGCCAAATCTAGAAAATGCTAAATAAGACTTGGTTGTGCAGTCTTCCCTCAGTCAGCTTTAGTTATATGTGGGATGTAGGGTCTTTGTCAACTTCCCCTGTCAGGACAGGCATCACATTCAGGAGGAATCTGACTTGCTGTGAGGTGCAGCTCAGTATTTTATGGATGTTGCCATCTGCCTTACTCATTGCATAGTCTTGAAACTTCATGTTGAAAAGGAAGGATTACTTTCCACTGTCAGCACAGTGCCCAGTACTCACAAATAGTGGGTTTTATTCTAATTGTACCTCCCTGAGGTGTACAATGCCCACTGTGATTAGAGTTAGTAGTATCTATTAATTTTCCACAGTGTTCGGGAATTTCTACCTCCCTGAAGTAATTTTTCCTGTGAGGGTACTTAAGGTATGACTCCCAGTGGTTTAACTTTCTGGTATGAATGGTAAAGGAGTCAGAACCAGAATTGTTCTGGGCTTGTTAGCTTCCAACATCTGCAGTAAGGGTAGGTCTTACAGAAAGCAGTCTCCTCTACAGTAATTCTTATTTAGATTACTCAGATCTCACTGAAGTCCCAAATACAGTAGGAGTCCCTTGGAAAGTCAGTTGTTGGAGCATGGTGCTGGTATAACACTAAGGCTGCGGATTCAATTCCTGTATGGGCCATTCACTTAAGAGTTGGACTCCATGACCCTTGTGGGTCCCTTCCAACTCAGAGTATTTTGTGAATCTGTGAAATGGAAAAATGCCATTCTGTGCTTGCACCTAGAACTGGAATGTGGATGCCTAAAGGCTGAATTGAGATCATAAGCTGCTTCAAGGCTCAAATACGTTCAGCTTAATGTGCTTTTAACAGTCTTGGGTGTACTCCCTTAGGTTGTCAAAGCAAACTGAGAGTGAAGCATATTCTTACATAGGGACAACCACTTCGAGATCCTATTTGAAACTTACTTGCAACAGTAAGTTGCCAGTACTTTGTGGGAGAGAGATTGTTGGTAGACTTTATAGACATATGATAGCAAAAGGAAAGCATGTTTTCCTAAAATGTTGGATTCTGTAATAGATCCTCTTTCCCTTTGAAAGATTGCATTATTTGCCAGAAATATTCAGGTTGCTTTCTTCCATCTTTACTACTTCTGCTTCTTCTCTTTTGTCTTCTCGCTCTTCCCCAGTTATTCCTCATCAAACATGGCATCTTCCTCATCTCAGCATTTTTCTTCACTTCACTGGTTTCTATTTCCTAGCCCAGTTAGGCACCCTTTCCTTTCTCTCCCCCTTTCTCTTACATCCTTATGTTTAATCATTGAGGTCCTAGTCTTCTCTTTGTTATTGTTCTGATTTCTTGTGGGTTTTTTTTTTTGGTTGGTTGGTTTTGGTGTTTTTTTCCCTTCCTGTTTTGTCTCCATTATCTGTCCTTTTCTGACATTTCGTCCTGGATTACTGATACCATTGTGGACTTCCAGTACCTTTTCTTTCCCTTTCCATGTAACCGTTTTCATATTTTATGTTTGGACTTGATGATCTTAGAGATTCTTTTACAACTTCAACAATTCTGTGATTTCGTCTCTACACTGAGACACCCAGCCTCCTGTTCCTGACAAGAGAAGAGAGACTTCAGAGCAGAGAAGATCTGTTCTTACAGAATCACTGTTTTCTTGGTGTGTTCCAGGACTCAAGCAATTCTACAGATTTTACACTATGAATTACACTGGCTACTTTCCCTTATATGGATGCAACAATCTGTGACTAAACATTTATATGACATTGCTGGGAAACCTGTTTCACTGAGTGTCCATTGACTGGAAAACATGTTTACAAATGAACTCTGCTGGCTGCTGTGTGTTTCTGTGTGCTTAGTGACTTGGACAAACTGAGCCTGTCTCTTCGTGCTGTAGAGTAAATAAAAGTTTGTGATGAGGCTCTTAGTCTATAAGTGTAGTCTGTCTTCTGAATTTACTTCAGAAATTTTCACCCCCCCCAAAAGTTTGTGAAGGGGTTCCTTTGTAGTTGCATGATTAAGTGCATAAAATATTTTCAAAAGAAAGTGATGGCTTTGTTGTGATCTGGAGTGGTACTGTGAGATCTATTAAAAGCATGACCAGAATCTGCAAGGTCATGCTGACATGAAGGCAGCAGGACAGGCAGGAGAGTATCTGGGAGCTGAGGTCAATCATGTGTCCTAACTGTGAGCTTCATGTGTTTTAAATGTGTAGGTATACTTAAGTTGTAATAGCCCATATCAACTTCCTATTCTTCCATTTTCCGCTCAGGTTTTCCTAATGTGATATGGCTCATCTTGGCCATTTCAAACTACTGTTATGAAACTGGGTATGCCATTTTTTGGCATTTTTCACTGCTTTGTGAGTAGTTATTTTTAAGTACCAAGCACGCTGCCATTAGTAAGAATGGTTTTCCAATTTAGGTTTGATGGTATCAGCATAGTTGGTGTTACCAATGATTTCTTAAACATGAGAAGAACAAAGTGCATTCCTTTATTGAAATATTTGAGTCTAATCTACTTGTAAATGTGAATTATGTTTTTCTTGTGTTCTGTGAACTGAAAGGCTTGTTTGCAAGTAACTGTAAAGCAAGGTGTGTATGCTGACATAGAAATATTTTTATAAACACAGAAAGTTTGTTTTATCAGCTTACTTTAAAGACTGTCTACTAGTTTTTGAACCAATTCAGTTTCTTTTAAAAAAATGTAAAGCAAACCTTGTAGATTGGGATTTAAAGATTTTTGCATGGTTCTTGAATCAGAGAGATCAACTGGATCAGTTTACAGAAGGAGCTAGATTAAAATCTCTTCATGGTTCAGAAGTGTGTTCCCCTTAAAAGTTTGTTTACTAGTGGAAATGAATACAATATGGTATGGTTTTGCGGCTTCCAGTCGAAATGTCAGAGAGGATTTTTGCCCCCTCTTTCAGGATAGTACAGCACATTAGCATGGAACCGTAGAGATAGAGACCATTTAGCACTAATTGTAAAAGACTACATCATACTCCAGTTTATCATTCATGTAAGAGCTGAAAAATAAATGGGAAAGTAGAGACCATAAAAAAAGAGGAAGAAGGTGCTTCAGAGCACTCACTGGAGGGGCTGTGAGGGAAATGTTTGAACACTGCTGAAATTACCTTGCTCAGGGTTTTTAGATAATTATAAAACTTAAACTATAACAGTTTACTTTCCATCATACTAACCTTGATCTCACTAATTAAAGAAAAACAGAGCCGCAAAATACTGTTTCATAATGCTATGCCCAAACTTGCCTGCTTGCCTGCATTTAGGAGTTTTGCACTGAGGGCTGGCTTTGGAAGCATTGTCTCATCTAGCTTGTTATCTTAGGACCACTACATTGCAGAAAAGAGCATTTTTTTTTAGACAGAGGTCACTCAAGATGTTTTTCTTGACTTTTGTAGCCCTTTTTGAGTCACCGCTGACGTTATGAGAAGGCATAAACACCTAGGGTTTATTTCTGCAGAAGGTTTTGATGGTCTAAGTTGAGCTGGCTGGAGTTCCTCACTGCCCCTTGGGCCAGTGCTCATGCAGCCAAGCAGGGCACTGCTTCAGGGAGCCACTGTGACTGGAAGTTGATGGCTCGCTTTTGCTTGGCTGCTCGATTGCTGCATCAGTTCCTTGAGTAGTTTCCCATTCACCTGAAGGCCAGAGGCAGGAAAAGTGGAGGGGGCTAGGGAAGTGCACTGTAGAGAAGACAAGACTGCCTTTCCGTAGTTCAACTCTGAAAGCCACAAATTTGGCTTAAGCAGTCTGAAGTGAAGGCCAAGGTGCCCTATTTAGAAATAATTGTCCTTTGCTTCTTCTAAAGAAGCTAATAGCAACTGACTGGATTGCAGTGACATAAATAACTAGGAGTTTCCAAATCAGGTATGGTTATAAGATTCTGGCATAAAAAGAAACCTGTTGTAGTTGAAATACAGTTTTGGCAGGGTGAAATGGCAATTTAGACAGTGCTTTAGAAAGACATTGAAAGAATCAAAGAAGCACTAGAAGGTGCAAGAGGTATTCTACCTTGCTGTAATAATGCTTTTAAACCATATCTGTGTGAATAACTGATTTTACTGTAAAGGAAATAACTAGGAGCATCGTTCCAAACCAAAATTTCTGTTTCTCTGTAAGAGTAGTGAAACTGATTTTGCTATATGTTTTTTGTTTAAGTACAGCTAGAAAAAAACCCTTTTAAAATATAAATATATTTGTCTATTTTTTATATAAAAATAATCTAGAGGTATACTTTCATAGACAGTATCTTCTTTGAGGGTGGTTCATAGATAATTTCCTCTTAGTAGACACCAAGTTCAGTGATACTGTTTTTCTGGTCATCATTGCGCCCTGGCAGCCAGGAAGGGTCCTGGGGGGCATCAGGCACAGCATCACCAGCCAGGCAAGGGAGGGGATTGTCCCGCTCTGCTCTGCACTGGGACAGCCTCACCTTGGGTGCTGGGGGCAGTTTTGGGTGCCACAATATAAAAATGACATGAAGCTATTAGAGACCATCCAGAAGAGAAGCAACAAGGATGGTGAAGGGTCTGGAAGGGAAGCCATATGAGGAATGGCTGAGGGCACTTGGTCTGTTCAGCCTGGAGAAGAGGAGATCGAGGGGAGACCTCATTGCAGTTATAACTTCCTTGTGAGGGGAAGAGGAGGGGCAGGTACAGATATCTTGACACTTGTGACCCATGACAGGACTCAATGGAAGGGCATAAAGCTGAGTCAGGAGAGGTTTAGGTTGGATATCAAGAAGAGGTTTTCCAGCCAGAGGGTGGTTGGGCATGGGAGTAGGTTTCCCAAGGTAGTGGTCACAGCACCAAGCCTGACAGAGTTCAAGAAGTATTTCAACAATGCTTTCAGGCACATGGTGTGATCCTTGGGGTGTCCAGGGCCAGCAGTTAGATCCTTGGGGTGTCCAGGGCCAGCAGTTAGACTCAATGATCCAGCTAGTCCCTTCCAACTCAGCATATTCTATGATTCTGTGATTCTTTCTCATTTAATGCTCATAAAATGACATTGCATCTGAAGACTTAAGTTCCATTCTTTGTGAAAGATGTGTCTGTTATGTCTTGGATAGTACATTTTTTGCCATTGCTGTGTACTAGCCATTGGTTATAACAACCAAAATAATGAACTTTTTATCTGCCACATTCCTGTTAATGAAACCCTTCCTGTCTAGGTATTCTTCTGTCTAATCTTTGTGTAGGAGCTTCTGCCAATATCACTCACTGGAGCTGAGTTGAAATACTCCAGTATGTTGGCAAAAGTGTTCATTTTTGAGTGATGAAAAATTGAGACTATTTTTTGTGTGGTTTCTCCTTGAGACATCAGCAGCATGAAACTACATGTCTTTCAGAAAGCTAAATAATCTAGAATTTATAGAGTTAAGTTAAAATATTTCTCTTATGTTGTGTTGCAACACGCATATCCGGTCCTAGAAATGTTTTTTAAAAAATCTTCTGGATGAAGAATAAACAGTGCTAAATATGGTAATAACATTAAGCTACAAAATTCCTTACAATTGTGTCAGTGTGTCTTGGAAACTTCACACATACTGGAGCAAAAGAATATTTATATCCACGAAAAGATAACCCCTTTGCCAGATACTCCTGCTTTTGATTTGCAGTGTATCCATCTAAATCTGCACGTTGTCAGCAGGGGTTTTCTAGAGTTATGAAATGCAAAATTGTTAAATGAACACATTAATCATACACTCTTCTGTGTTTTAAAGGAAATGTTGTAGGGATGCTCATAGTGCTTTTCGTTCTTTTCCTAAGTGGTCTAGAAAACCAGTGTATACATACTTCAGCTGTGTGATTTTGCAGAATCACAGGCTGGTTGACGTTGGAAGGGACCTCTGGGGAAAATCTTGTCCAGTCCCCTCCTAAGCAGGGCCACCTAGAGCTGGTTGCTGAGGACCATCTCCAGGTGGCTTTTGACTATCTCTGTTATTCTTTTTTTTTTTTTTTGGTTTTGGCAGTTTGTCTGTATATCTTCTGTCTAAGAAGTGTAATTTTGTTGAACTGGAGAGGGAAAATCAGTGTCTCTTTGCCTGCTCCAAGGGCACTCTGTTCTGTTGTACTTAGTTATTCATTGGAATCATCACTGAAGGTAAGTAACATTACTGTTAGGAAGAAAATGGCTGTGGGAAGGACACTGTTAGAAAATGGTTGACTTGTCATACATATTTTTACATTAGCACTGTTTTTGTACACAGCAGTAGTAATGGAGAACCCACATGCTTTTTTAATAACTAACTTATGTGCACTTGCAGTGCTTATCTGTTGATTCCATGACAGGGATTTTTAATAGAGACATAATCTAAACCAAAAAACCCCATAGGACCACTTAAGGAGTGTCTACCAACAGAGGTGTGACAAACTCCTCTGTATCAAAGTTTTGAGGCAAAATATCTGGAGATGGCATAAAATTAGTTTGTTGAGTCACATCACTTTCTCACTTCGGTTTGCATTCCAGTCCCTTACAGGCCAAATCCATAGATCCTGAAAAGTCAGTCAGTATTCTTCTTAAGTTTTGGACATGTACTTGTTTTTCATTCTATGTTTTCATCTACTTAAAAAGGTGCTTGGTTTAAACTTTGTAGTGGCACTTCAGTTCTTGAATTAAAGTTATTTAGCTTGGTTTTTAATGTTCATAAAACTTGAAAAATAGGGTAAGTTTGTGTTTATAGTGTATTACCTATGTGATGAAAGCTGCATTATTCAAGTATTTGAATCCCTGAGGCAGTGAATTTAGTGAGTTCTCAGCCGCACAAGAGCTGTGAAATATGTTCTCTTCAGTTTATTAGACTGACCTATTGACTGCTTTGGAGAGCACTTCTGTGACTGCTCTAATTTCCGTGTTGTTAAATGTGTAAATAGGTGTCTGCTTTGCTCTTTGCCTTTCACAGTACAGCTAATGCACCAGAAGACGATGCTCCAAACAGATATTCCCGAACAGAGAGGACAACTTACAGCAGATACAGCAGGGATGCAAATTCTTCTGGCAGTTCTCTACCAAGTAACATTTTGGAAAAGAGGATTGAGGAACTTGAAAGGGTAAGTACTAACTAACCTTTCCATGACATATATCTGAAATAAAGTACTTTTGAAACTCCATGGGGAAATTTACAAGTAAAATACATAGAAATGATGCTAAATGTTTGAAGTACAGATAGTTATGTCTACAAAATGTATAAAGAATCAGACTGAATGAGAAGAATGTGAACTTTCAAATCACAGATGTTTAGTTTTCATTTGGTATGTAAGTGAGAAATAGTTAAGGTAAAGATAATACACTTAGAGAGCCAGCAGTGCTCTGCATGCTTCTGTTATGTACCTTGTGACACACCAACATAGACAAATATCTTGGGGGAAGAAGAGGCTCACTGGCTGTTCAGAAGGTTACAAGCTGTTTTCTGATCTACTTGTTGGTGTGGATTTTTTTAGTATACTGAAATATAAAATTTAATTGCTATCCAGTTGTTTGTTAAAGTTGTAAACATTTAAAATACATATTTAAAACAAGTTTTCATTGTTTCGCATTGACTTCATACAAACCATTTTGGGAAAATGCAATAATGTTAAGCTGAGCTTTTCACCTAAGCCAATATATTGCTAAATAATGTCATCTCTGTAATCTATTACTGGTTTCTCTGTCTTCCTCTGAAGTGGATTTTTTATGGGTAACTTGCCAAATATTCTTGAATTGTATAGGTGAAAGTTACTAAGTAAACACAATTTGAATGGGTCTTCTTTTGGAAAGGGTGAAAATAACATCTATTTTGTAGCAATTACTATTTTTTTTTTTTTTTAAAGACTTGAGGAGCCTTCATTTGAGTAAAATACACCATAATCCTCTCTTCTAAATCAGCTTCTTTCTGAAATGCTTAATTGCCAGTAACAAAAAACAGTAGAAGATTTAAGGTCCTTTTTTCAATATCCTGAATCTTGACTTACTGAATTCCTAATGAACAGTTTCATTTTTTCTCATGTTTGGGCCCACAGATTTAAAACTGAGTCTTCATTTCTTGTTAATGGTATTATAAAAAAACCAAAACAACAAAGGAAAACCCAACCAACAACAAAGACTAACCCTTCCAATATAAGAAATTTGAAAGCTGATACTTTACATTCACTTCTTCTGGTTTGGGCCCCTGTCCAATTCTGTATTCATGCTTAAATTAAATATTAATTAAAACACATGAGTCAAATACAAAAAATATTTGCTGTTGGTAAAATATTATCTTAGATATGATTCTTTAGCTTCTTGAAATGTAAAAGGACTTGAAGATGTGGGTTTGACTTGCTGTAGAAAAGGAATTATAGGTGTGTGTTCTTCTTTGTTTTAGATGGTATTAACTTAAAACTGTCTCTTAAAACAAAAATTTACATTTCCAACTTCATTCTGTATTCTGGTTATAGGAACTTGCAAAAGAAAGACAGGAAAATGCAAGATTAATGAAGATGGCGCAGGACAAAGAGGAACTAATTGGAAAGCTGAAAGAAGAAATTGATTTATTAAACAGAGTAAGGAAATACTTTCTTACATGGCCCTCTAAAGAGGGGATAAAAGTCTCTGCATTCTCTGTTGTATTCTTCAGGCACCCACATCCATTGGGCAAGGTCAGAAGAGAACTAATTGAGGGCTTTTTTGTATTTGTGTAGCTTTTCAAGAGGTATGTCAATAAGTTATATTTTCTTTCTAAGGCGAATTTTTACAATGACAATATTTGTCATAATTGACTTCCCTAAGTCCAGTCTTATTAGAGTACCTCAGTTCCTTGTTGCTCTGAGTGTTCATAGAGCAAAATAAAAGCAAAAGCTCTTTATATGCTGACAGATATTCTCATACTCTTTATTGTTGATCCCAAGTAAACGCAGAACAGGACAGAGGGCAGGAGACAAGAGGTAACATCACCAAGCAAGGTGTGAAAGCAGGAGAAGAGGAGTAGGAGAGTGAGACATGCTTGGAAATGGGACAGGATGAGAAGTTTTAAAGTTGATAGAAAAAAGTTCCACCAGTTTTAACGGCAATCAGGAATTCTTTCATAGAGTGTATTATTGACCTCATCCTGCACTTCCTGGCTGAGGTGTGGAGTCTGGATGTACTAGAGATACATGGGTCTCTTCTAGTCCAGTGCAGATACGGCTTTGGTCAATCCATCAGTGAAGGGAGGCAATAACTGCATGAAGCGCGTCAAACTTAGATGTTGCAGCTCCTCATCTATAGTAAAGGAGGACAGCATTCACAAATTTGCAAACTAACCTAGAAAATTAAAGGACATGAGATTATTCTGAAATACGTATTTTGTTTTTTATATGAAGAAAGTTTTAAGTTAATCTGTAGGATAAATGAAGCATTGTCTGTTTTAGAGAGATTTCTATTTTAATTGAGGCATTGGTCTTCATGCAGTTCTTTCATTCTGCAAAGAATCTGTCACATCTAAGCTGATGACCTTTCTACAGTTGAAGCAGGTGTTTGTTCCTTCTGTGTAGTGGATGGCAAAGCTATTTAATACTGTTGGTCACGTCTGACTTCCTGATTCAAAGGTTGGAAAGAACAAATCAAAAGAACCTAAACCACTGAAATCTTATGGTTTAGGACCATGACTTTTTGAGAGGTTTGCTGTTCCAGAAGCAGTGTTATTTTTTGGCTATATTTGAAGTATGATATGCTAAATGAAATCCGTCAGGTGTCTAACTAGAAACTGTCTTTGAAAATCTATTGTAAAGTTAGGCACTGTCTGTACCTTGCCTATGTTAACTACAAGGACAGTTTCTGCTTGTTGGAAGAAAACATTAAACTGTCCTTTCAAAAACAACTTTGTTACACAGTGACTAAAACTGTAACTTTCCATGAGATCTACAAATCCATCTTATAGGTAGATGCTTTTAAAAGCAGAAGAGAATGGATTTTTTTTTTTTTCTCCATCAGGTCAGCATTCTTCATAGCTTTAATGTTGTCTGTTTGCTCAATAGAGTGCAAGTTATGTCTGTGTCTCTTGGGCTTTTCTTAATGATGAAATAGCTGCCTTTTGATTTTATGAGCGGCATAATTATTTGTCTCCCTGAAATCATGTCTCAAGTTAACTGTTAAAATAGTTTTACTTTCCTGTTTGTTAACTCTTGGATTTATGATTGCTTCTATACTGGCTATCCATGTGGATTTAGAAAGAGAAAATGTTTAAAAAATTAAGCTGCAGAAATACCACATCAATCTCATGCTTGAAGGTTAGGGAAATTATTAGGGCAGTTATATTTGCTTCAGGTTTATTATCATAACCGAGAACATGAGAGCCAGCACTTGGACATCCATCTGTTCTTCATGGAGTGTCCCTCTGTAGGCCTAGCACCAGGATTGGATGCTTTTCATGGAAGAACAGTTGTGATCTTCAGCCTTCTGTTCAGATAAAAGGATGTCCTGAGGACTAAACTTCATTTAGTGAGTCTATGCAGAGGTCTTCCTAAAAAATTTTGCTGGTAGGCAGCCTAAATAGGGGTCTCTAAATTTGAGCATCTACACATTCATTCATTCTCCAGCTTTTCTGTTCATCAAAATACACAGTTATTGGATGTTAAGATGCACAGGTATGGAAAGAATGTCACATCAAAGACCCTAGATAACTTCTTAAAAAGCCATTTTTTTGCATATCTTTCTGACTGCCCCATCCATATTTAAAGAAATGCTCTTTCTAGAAGTTTCAGTCAGTTTGTAACCATGGATGCGTCCCTGATTGGGAAAGACCTTGTGTTGCATTTGAAAAACTTTTTCCAAGAATCATGAAAATTTCTTGGTAGAATTTTTCTGATTTTAGGTAAGTATATTTATTTAATGTGACAGTCAGTACGTCACAGAGATACTTAAAGAATATGAGCTGCATTTATATTGAGGAACAGAAAAGGCTTTCTGCAAAAAATGGCATTCTCTCATTCCAGTATATTAGACACTAAAAGTATGTCTGCGATGTTGTTTGTAAGAAAGGGGCAATTGCTTTATAAAAATCTTAAATATCTGAAGGGAAAGGCATCTCAAAATATTTAAATACTTTGTAGGCAAAGTTCAACTGTCAACTAGTTTACACTTAGTCATCTCTGACCTCACTAAGATGTCGTCGTAGTTAAAAGTGTGTTTGGAGAGAGTCTGTCAGTGAGGATTTACAGTCCAGTTAGTGTCAATTGTGTAGTTATCAGTTCCTTTGGCATGTGAAGTTCAAGCTTTCCTGCTATTGCATGTTTTTTTGCTAATAAGCATAAATTAGTGTTGTAATTTTGAATAAGAAACGCTGAATTTCAGAATAGCAAAATCCCCTCCATCTCTCAGCCCATTGTTTCTGTAGATATTTAAACTGCAGCAGTGATTTTTCCTGGCTTATATTGAAGAAACTCTTACATGTAGTAATTTTTGGAATGTTACTTTTGCAGCATAAACATTTCACAAACTTTTAATATTTGATTTTGAGTCAATTATACTAGAATTTTAAACAGGAGGTTTTTAGGTAAGCTTTAATTGAGGCATCCGTTGGTTAGGTCAACAAGTTTGAACATTATTTAAAGTTTTATGTATACCAAACTATAAAAACCCCTATTTTCTTGAAAATATGCTGTCCTTTCCATCTGATTATTGATCTGAATTACACAAAAGAGAATATAAAGTGTCTTTGTTTATAGTAAATTGTATTTATAGTATCTATCCATCAAAACTTTCTCTGTTTAGATGTTTAAGTCACTTCTATCCGTTATGTTGGAGTGGTCAAATGCTTTTCCTGGAAGTGATTCATACTGTGACACAGCCATTACTTCTGTGAGGCAAAGAGGAATTTCTGCTAGTGATTTCTTGATTCCACACTAGAAAATAATAAAATAATTGCAAAGGTATTGTGGTATGGATTTTAGCTTGGCAAACTGAAGAGGCTTTTAAAAATCATTTTACCAATTGAATATGTGATCTCTATTGTGCATTTCTGGAATGACCTCACTAAAAAAGAAATAAGAAACTGGGCTTTGTATGTCAAACGCTGCTTAACAACTGAAAGGGCCGAGAGAGAAAAATCTTCTCTTTACTACTTAAGGCAACAGGACGGTTTTGCAGACTTGATTCAAAAGACACATAGGCTTTCTGGTGAGAATTCCGGTTTGTTTTCCTTTGCCCACCTTTCATTTTTCTCCTTAAAATCCTGTCCTTGACATCACCCTTCTGTTTCTTCATTCTTTTTTATTTCACATTGTTTCTTGCATGTGATTTTTGTACAGTAAAATAATTTTTAATGAAGTAATGTTTGTATTAAGCAGCCATTATCACTGGTTTTCACTTTAAAGGCTTGAAAAAACTTGGTAGGAGTGAAGAAGTGAAATGGGAACTGGACAAAAATGGTAATTAGTGGAAAAGACAAAAACATTTGGGGTGAAAGCAATCTGTTTTGAGCACCCATTACTACCGTGTGTGTGCTGTCTGTTCTTTCAGTAGCAGTTTAGACAGAAGGTACAAAATCCAATTTTATTTTTTTTCTACGGAAAACAGAAAAAAGTGGACAGGCATATATTTTTCTGAAAATTTTGATGCTTAATGCACAAAGGAGGTCTTCTTGCAGTTATAACCAGTGGTCTGTATGTGTGAGTGCCATAGTTGAAGACAAGCAATCAGGGGAGCAGGAGCAGTAGCTGATTAATACACTCTTTGTATATGCCAGAAGAATAATCACCCCCCATTCTATTTTGGTTTCTTTATGCATTAATTCCTGATGTAGCTTTGATTTGAACATGTTTCTATTTAAAGGTACTTGAGAATATAATATTAATGTTTTGTAATTACAGTAACACTTGGAAACAGGCTGGTTTAACAGTTTTAAGGGTATCTACTGTGACACTAATTCTTCCCTACCCCAGCTTCCTCATTTCAGAGCTAAGACGCTAAATTCCTGCTGCTACTAATTGAGAGTTTGTATTTCCGTCCTGAGAAGTGTTTATTTTTCTTTTTTCTTGTACAGGATCTAGATGATATAGAAGATGAAAATGAACAATTGAAGCAAGAAAATAAAACCCTCTTAAAAGTTGTTGGACAGCTGACAAGGTAGAAGATCCAGGTGTCAACGAGGAAAGATTTTAAAAACTACTGATTGAACATTAAGGTCAATATAGTAATATTTCCTGTGTTGCAGTATGTTATAATAACTGTCTTTGTATTTATTGTTAGGAAACCAGATGAATGTTTATTTTCATAGTACTTTCTCCTTCGTTCAATGAAATGGCATAAAATTTGGGGTATATTTTTAGCTTGCTTTTCACATAAGCATAATTAAAATTTTTGACATATTTCAGAATATTAAGTTCAAAAATATTTGGATTTTATATCTTCAGATTACAACTGCATAAATTACAGTAATCTAAAATGATTAGCACCAAGATCACTTTCAGTCCATGTGGGTGTATATTTTTGAAATGTATGGAAGCAATACATATAAGCTTTGTTTACACAGATTCAAAATATGTATTTTGGGAAGTGCTTCCTTTTTTGTTCAAACAGCTGTAAAGTGGATGCCTTATTACTGATGTATAACATTTTGCAGATTGATTACTTGCTCTAGAACTCTTATATGTTGAGTTTTTTTACTGTGTCTGAAAGATTGACAATAGTAGAGGGTAGCAATTTTTTTTCTGTGTTTAACAGTATTCTGTCAGAAGGGGAAGGTTTTACTAAAAAACAACAAAACAAACAAATGCAAAACACCACAAAGCCAAATAAATCACCTCTGGCATCAGCATTAATAAGTTCTTAGAATCATATTGAAGTTGTGCACTGCAGTTTATTTTACAGCCTTTGCTTTTGCAATGAAATTCAAGTTTGCAATCAGACAGTTAGTTTGCTGTGTTGAGAATTCAGACAAAGCCTGGAGCTTTCATTTTAGTAGAGACACTTTCTGTTGTCATCCTAAAATTTGTAGTGATCATAACCCATACGAGTTTTTTGGTTTTTTTAAGCTGAGTGAAAATTTTTTGTACATAACGAAGTAGAGGGGCATACTAGTGATTTATGCCTTTTTGAAACATCAAATAGATAAAAACCCCCTTTTTATTCTTGATTTTAAACTAACAAGTTGTTTAAAAAGTGCCTGGTCAGATGTTATGATCCAGTTATGATTGTGTACCGATTCTTCTATAACATGATAGCTGACAAAATTTTCCTTAGATTTTAACCACAGACCTCAGTTAACATTTAGACTGAAAATCATTTGTACTTTATTTCATCTTAATACAGCCCATTTTTCATTCTTGATCAGATTAAATGTACATGTCCTTTGAGGAAAGACACTAGAAATTAAAACATTTCAAAGAGTCCAGGCTTTTTCTTGACAATTTTGAAGTTTGGTGTCAGAAAGTTACATACTTACACTTCTTGTTACCTTAAAACTTAAAAGCAACTTTAATATAACAATATAACAGTTGTTATATTAATATATATTTATATGAAGTATATATAACAATTACCTTTTCAGATTTGCCAGTTGTTTTCATAATGTGTATTTAATGACAGTGTTTGTTAAGTTTAAAATCCAGCTATTATTGTTACACTTGGGATTGTGTTGGATATAGAATAGGTTATTTGGCATTTGTGCATTCTGATGAGGAAGAACTTTTCAAAGCTTTAAAGTGTTTTTCAAGACACTTATAGTCCAGGATGCCTCATTGTTTTCCTTCACAGTGGATGAGATCCCATGGAACACTGTTTAAAACCTTTACTTAGGGGGTTAAATGGTACAGGGGGTTTGTATAAGCCCTTTGAACTACAATATACACCAATGAGTATTGCTTGTAATATTACTGAAACAGTAAGAGGTCCCTTAATTATAAGTTTCATGAAATTAAACATTCAAAGTAATAATAAAGTCAGTTGAAATGTATGCCTTTTGAATAAATATGAAGCTTTCTCTGGAAGAAATCTGATTTCCTTCTCTGTGTACGAGGTAGGAAATAAACATACCCATGTACTGCGTGGGATGTCAAACATATTGAAGCATTGTTAAGGACTTACTGCAGTACACACAGATATCAATATGAAGTTGCAAGTGAGATGTTTCATAAAATGTGTTTCATGTACATTTTAAGCCAAAGAAAAATAGCAACAAAGAACGTAAACAGGAGTTACTTGTCTTCATATTACCTCTTCTTGGCAGCAGTAATGCCAGAATTAGAATTTTTTTTTTTAACTTGTACATAAAACTGACAGAAGTATTTGGCAGAATTTCTGGATTTCTAATGTAACTGTTCTTGTTCGGATTGTGGTTTTTCTGCTCTGGAAAACTTGTGGTAGTTGAGTTTTCCTCTGAAAACAGTCTCATAATCATAATGCAGAGTAATTTGCAAAAAACATCCGTTTTATGTATTTAAATAATTTAAACATCGTTAACCTATGAGTAACTGAATATCCATTTTAGTTTTGAGCATTGACTAGTTGTGGTGATACTTGTTATCGGATTAAAAAATGATTTGAGATTCTTCTACTGCAGGTAAATGATACATGTTTAATAATAAAGATTGTTTGCCTTTGTTCAAATAAAACAAAATGCTTTTTAATCCAGGTTGAGTACTTACTGCCTTTTAAAGGAGAATTAATACTGTCTGTCTAAAATTCTAACTGGATTTGTCCCCCATATTGTGAAGTTCCCAACCTGAATGCTAAAATTAGTTTTGCATTCACATTGGAATTGTCAAGTGTGTATGTATATGCAGACACACAAGAGAGAAGTCTGCAAATGTACACTATACTTATTTTTTGCTTCAGGTATGTAGTGAGTATCCTTCCATCAGTTCGATAGAAATGATCCTTGCTCCTACTTCAAGGTAGAAGTATAACCCTTCCCAGGAAAAGGAAGGATGTTACAGTGCTGTTTCTACAGAAAGTGAATTGATTTAACTTCATTTATCTTCTGCAGGTTCTGTATAAGTACATGTTCTCTTCTCCCTCACAAGCAGATTTGTTAAAGGCAATCTCCTTTTCACTTGTTGCTGCAGACTACACATAAAGAGAACAAGTGGATAATCAGTTAATACCAGAGAGATAATAACTATATCACAGTTTATCATAAAGTTTGTAATGTTGTTGTTTTAAAAGAATGTAAACATAAATACCACAAGTAACCATGCATTCAACACCATGATTACTTTATGGATAAGACATTATCCATTAAGAGCATTTGCACTTAGTAAATTTAAAATGTTAGGTGAATTTGGTTAAGGATGACTTCCTTTATGAAATCGTGGTGGCTTTTAGATTTGTTTTAAAATACAAAATTATGTCTTTCCTCAGGTTTTGCCTTTGGCATTTTAGGTTCCTCAGTCTTGGTGGGAAATTTTAACTCCAAGTACACAAGTGCCTGTTCTGTGCTCCTCCTTTAGTCACTGGATTGCCATACAGTAGTTTCCTGATCTTAGCACTTGGTATGCTTTCATGTGGATATTCTCATTTTTGTCTCATAACTTGACTCTTCTTATCTTTTGATATAATCTTCTTTCCCTTGTTACAGAAATTTAAGTGGTATCTGTGAAGTGTAACAATGTCCATAAACCTGTTTGCTGGATTTTCTCCTTTCTTTAAACAGACCTCAAATATTTATATGAAAAATTTTTCTCATACAACTTCGGGTTCCTACACTGAGGAATGTACTGCTGCTGAAAGTTGGTTTGGGACACTTAAGAGCTTGCCAAGGTTTTGAGAGGAATTGAATATTGATAAGGATATTAAGCCAATCTAATGCTCTAGTTGTACTGTAAAAAGTTCTGTTAGTCTCCAACTACTAAAAGTGAAACCTTATGGGAATATCACATGTAAGAGTAATGGTGGTGTATGAAAATGATTTGGACAGGAGCCAACAACAGGATACACATCTGTCTAATGTGTCCCAAAATAGCCCAATTCTCTGTGGAGGTCTAGTGGATTTCCACCTAAATGTACAGGTTTGCAGTTGAGTGCTTCCTTTTTAGCAGCTGACAGCCTTTCAGGTATGGAAATTGATGCATATGTTTCACTTGGCATTCCTTGAGCAAGAAGGCCTTATTCAGACCAAATAGCCATAGTCTCTCCTGCTGGTATCTCAGGAAGGATTTCTGTTTAAACAAAATTGACCTTCAATTTTTGGATTCACTGAAGACATTTGATGTAATATTAAGCAATTGGCATGTTTTAATAATTGTTTAGGAAATGGGTGACATCTTTTATACCACACAAAAAGAGAATGTTTCATTTTCTTATGTGCAACATCAAGGCCACGAGGCCTTTTCTCGAAGTGAAAGTTGCTGCCTCCGGAAAAGACTCTTCTAATACCTTTAGGTTGGGCTCATTTTATAGCCTGATGAACGTCCTCACCTCAATAAATGCAAACACACCAGGCCTTCTTTTAACAGCACTAGAAGTTAAAATGTCTTTGGAAGAATTCTATGAGCAGATTTGAGGGTAATGTCTTGAGACTGAGAGTCCTTGTTTTCTTTAGGGCTTTGAGCAACCTGGTCTAGTGAAAAGCATTCTTTTGCATGGTAAGGGAGGGGGGAACTAGATAATTTTTGAGGTCCCTTCTATACCCAAACCATTCTGATTCTTCATTGAAGAAAATCTGGCTAAAAAGACAACATCCAGCAGTGTTTCTGAGTGACTACCTTTGGCCATCTTTGGTATCTTTTAACTGATGCCTTTGTTTTGTATAAAAGCTCTTTAAAAGCCTTATCTGTACTGCAAAGATAATCCAAGTCTACCTTGATTTTTAATTAATATGTTGTAAATGTTAAAAAATATTAAATAACGTAGGAATCAAACTTGGTTTTCAGATCTCAAATTCCTTTAATAAGGGAGATAATGAAAATGTATGCACATTTCATGTTAAAGCTCTGCCTCATTTTCTGGTAAACAGAACCACTGTTGAAAATGAACAGGTTTTATAATTGATTCTCTCATTGTTGACCTCTTTAGGTGTTACAGCTAATAAAATGCTTTCTGAAATAGCAAAAAGATATGCTTAAAAAGTGTCAGCAGCTAAAATGAGAACTTAATCTCCTCTTAGTCTTTTAGGGTGGGAACTCAAACAATTTTTATTGGTTTTCCTTGATTAAGAGACCTGAAGATATTTAGGTATTACAGGCTCATTCAGTGAGCTGTTGTGTAATCTGCAACAAAGTAGCATTAACTGTTGTCCTTTCCTTGTATCAGCATTTTCTAAGAACACTAAGCATAACTTAAAGATAGTATTTTTCTGTTACACAGGTTTATATTTTAGAAATCTGGAGCTTGATAATTGGCATCTTGACATATTCTCCATTAGTATTTCTCTCTGGAAATCAGATTTTGTGGACAAGCAGCCTTTGGAATGAAATCTTTGTTTTCTCTCTCAGAAATGTTAATCTCTGCTTTTGCCTGAAGGCTCATTATAACAATGATGCATTTTAGACAGTTTAAAATTTTGATTGCAACAGTGTATGTGTGTTTACAGCCAGCTACCAAATATATTTAATGGGTGGGGACAATAAAACCGCTGAAGCTTTGCAAGTTGAGACTCTCTAGAAATAACTCTCATATTTCTCTGTGAAGCAATTATGGAGAAAATGCTAATTGTTCCCAGCTGAATCACTCTTTCTTCTCATTTAATTGCTTCGACTCACTATGGTTTGTAATAAAATATCACTAAAACCCTCCTGTAATTCTGTTTCTTGGCTTTGTATGAGAAGTGACATTTAAAAAAGAGTGGTCACTTTCAGTTTTCATTATCCAGATCCTAGGATTTATAGGGATGCTTTAAAGCAGGGAGAAAACAAGGAAAAATGTGTGGGTTGAGATTATGCAGGATTGAATATTAGGAAGAGGAAATCTGTGTGTAAGGATGAAGAAAATTAGGTTTTCTTCAGCATTTTTTTCACCTAGTTTTCAACAAGGAAAGGATGACAAACTGGATATTTTACAGAGATCTAGAAGTAGTTCCAGATATCACTGCAGTACAGTTAAGTGTTTTTTGTGAAAAATGTCATCACCAGCTTTTCATTTGCTCACCTTTGCAGAAACACTTGAGAAGAATATGACTTTCTACCCTTGAAGAAATGCAAATAACTATCTTTACCCAGACCTTTGATCATACCTTTCCTAGACTATGCTAGGCTGTAGATGAGTGGGCAGAAATGTCAGACAATGAGTTTCAAGTATTGCATAATTTGTATTATGCTATGGTAATAATGATTAGTATGGTTAATGTTTTGGGGAATGGCTAGCTCTAAGCGTTTAGATCTCTAGCAGAAACGTAGCAGAGCTGGTTCTCAGGATAAGATGGGAGCCATTTGCTCAAGTGCCAGGACTGTACGAAGGACTTCTGGTTTCCCTGTATCCGAGAGCCCTCCTGCTGCATTTTGCAGATTTAAATATAGAAAAGTCTTCGTTAACAACTGCTGAGAGATTTATGAAAAAGAAACACTCCCCAAAACAAAATACTCCCTGCTTTTGTAGTGTGCCAGGTAGGAGTATGCAAGTGTTGTGGAACAAAATAATTCAAAAAGTCTTTTAAAAAGGATATTGAATATAATGTTACTGAGTGAAGTACTGTAGTACATTTTAATATAATTCACTGTGTCTGTGTATGGTGGTGCTTGCATGAATTTTTTTAAAAGGCTTAGAATCAGAGGAAGGATACTCTTCTGGGTGCATTGGATTGTAAAAGCCCAGAACTGGATATGGATCTCAAGAAAGGTGCTTCTTATTTTGATATAAGTGGCTGGTGCAGCTCTGTAAGCATGCTCTTCATTAAGCTCCCTTTTATGCAGCTGTCAGCAGTCTCCACTGAGAAACTCTCTATGTAGGAATCACAGCCTTTTTATTTGGCACCCTATCCATTGAGTTTACATGGCTTTTCAAATGTCGCTAATACTGTAGCTGAGGCAGTTGAGAGCAGAAAAAATTGCTCTGGCGTCCTTCTATGGGAGTGTATTCCAGTATTTGGAAGCTACTCCTGGCACTAACCGTGTAACTTACTCCACTGGAAGAAGAAAGTAGATTGCTCTTTGGGGTTTGTAGTAAGAAGTGATAATGTTCACTGATTCAAAGGCAGCAGTGACCAGCAGGTGTTCATGGGGCTGCCTCTGTAACACAGAGCAGTACCACCCTTCTGAATTTTTTTAAGAGGTCTACCCTACAGAGCAGTAGATTGACCTTAGATGACAGATCAAAGTATTCAAAGTAGAAACTAAGTCCTGTATTCAAAAGTGTGTTACTGAAATGGATGAATAAAGCTGATGGCTTCAGTCTGTCTGTTCTGTGGGTAAGCAAAGATACAGACCTTTCAAGGTGTTTTGCTTTGGTAGTTTTGTCTAATTGAAACTTTTCAAGTCTGTCACTTCATGACCTTTTTTCTGTTTTGAACCTGTTTTGAACAGGATTGAAATATATTTTATGATACTTTAAACAAAGACAAGTAGGTCTCATTTGGCTACTTGAGGATTCTACAGTAGACGAGTGCAATTGTCCTTTTTCTTGGTTTCATTTTCTTCAGTTATCTTTTGCCTTACTGATACGTCTTGAGATTTTTAGTGCTTAACCTAAAATGCAGTTCAGTTTACATTCTAAATCTAAAGAAGGTTATCCCAGCAGATGATTATTTATCTCTGCAATTGGAGTGTTCTGTGTATTTTACTCATTTTTTAATACCATAGAGTCAAAAACACTTAACTGAAGGGTTCAGGAAATGCCTGTATTGATGCTGCCAAATACTTACTATTTGAATCTATTAACAATCTTTTCTGGCCCTGTGCTGCAGTCAGAGCTGTGTGATTATGGAAAGTAAACAACTGAAGTACCTGTGCAGGGAGCAAGAGTTAGAGGCAAGCACTTTCTGTTTGGTTTTTTCCTCTCTCAGGCCCTGCACTAGATATACTGTGCTGTCCACTAAGCTGCTGCAGCCAGACAGCTGAACCAACACATTTCAGGGTAGTATCATTAACTGAGTGCTGATACGAAAACCCACTGGACAGCATGAATCAGCTTCCGTGTATTTGCAGATTGGCAAAGCGTCATGTTCTTCCTCTGCTCTTTATGAAAATTTTATCCATCTTTCCCACTGCTCTTTTGCAAATAACAGTGTGTCCTGATATTCAGAAACAGGAAAGTTTTAAAGCAAGATACTGACTGATTTGTCAGCTGCCTTGTTCGGCACTGAGGCAGTGAGACACAGGATGCAGTTCACTAGGCGTTGGCACCAAGGACAATTTTCCTCCTTGTAATCTGGCAAAATGCCATATCTCCTCACCAAAGAGATTGAAACAAAACATATTTTTCCTCATCATTATACAAGAATTAAAATAATAAACTGTTTTGAGATCTTGGCAAGCATCACTTTGAATTTTAATAGACTTTAATAATCTCTTAAGTAAAGTAATAATTAAATCACTTTTAATTAAATCACTTCTTCTTAACATGGCTCTAGGATCCCAGGCCCAGGATGGAAAGCTGTAAGGCCAAGGAAGGCAAGCCTCTGCTTTGAATTTGGTGTCATCTGGGCAAACAGCTGGCTCTTTTAGACAGTCTTTTCTCCTTCTTCTAAACTACACTTTTATGAAGCTTGACTTCACTGTAGGTTTGCTACAGTATTTTTTGTTTGTGTGTCACAGCGAGAATTTTGGGTGTGTCAGTGAGAGAGGGGAACATGAACAAAGGTCAGGCTGGATGGCAGGTAGGGATCGTGGCTGGTGAGTACACCTGCAGGGAGGATATTTGTATGAGATGATGATATTTGGCTTGGGAGGGGAAGTGGTAGTGTTCTTTGGTTGAGGTGTTGACATGGCAGTACTTACCACACTATCTAGGCTCTGTTGAACCTGTGGAAAATGGTGTTTAAAAATAAGTCCTCATTCATACTGATTCTGTTTTTCCTTTTATTTCTTTAGTGCAATAAAGAGTGATAGCTTTGGGGTGCAGAGGAATTGGAAAGGGACAGAAGAAAAGTCAAGAGTGTAAAAGAACAGGACATTGCCAACAGGCTATAAAGCAAAATGGTTACAGTAAGTCAAATGCGAGAGGAGGGTGGCTGGAGCCCTCTTGCTAGCAGACAGCCTGTCCCAGCACTCAGCAAAATAATAGCAGTCAACCAGAAAGGCATCCAGTCAAGTTGGAAAGGCATCCAGACTGTGGGCTGTGGAAGGTGAGAGCTGGGGGGGTTCTTCCTTTTCAGGCAGAGGAGTTTTAAAAGCTACTGCTTTTGTCAGTTTACAGCTGATAAAAAAATCTGTATGCTGTTACTAAGCCTATATGATCCTTGGGAAACATGACAAAAAAGGCTTAAAACTTACTATTTATTTTCAGATATATTTTGAAAGTGTATTCGGTACATGTAGTTTTTACATCCTGTCTCAGTGATATGCAGTAAAAAAATAAAGTATCCACAGGCATTGGAGGTGGCTCAGCAGAAGCAGTAGCAAATTCTGTGGAAGATCTTTGTGTACTCTGCTGGGCCTGTCCTTGAGTTGCTGTGTGGGTGAGTAACTGATGCTGGCTGATAGCAGGGTTGGTTCAGTGAAGCTGCAAAAATATGGCAGTTTGCAAGCTCTGCAAGAACCAGGAAGAATTTAAAAGTTCATTAAGAGATACGAGAGTGGCTGTGGTGGGACTTTGTTCACTGAGGAAAGGAGTAATTCAACAATGAGTGGTAAGGACAGAGCAGTGTGAACTCTACAGACTACTGTTCTAGCAGTAATAACCCATTCCTTTGAATAATACCAAACTAAGAATAAGAAACTAAAGAGTAGCACAGAATGAGCTTAGCAGTGAGTGATTTCTGTGCTCAGTGTAAAAAAACCCTGAACACCTGGGCAGCATCTACTCCTTTGAAAAGATCCTTTAAAAGGAAGGAGAAATGCCATTGTGTTACTCATAGTGCCAGGTGTGTTGAAGGAAATGGAGCTTACCTTTTCATTTCTGGTCTGATGAAGAAGGATTTTGATTTTATTTAAGAGGGATTTTTTTTTTTTTTTCTCTAAAGGGGATAGATCTGCTAGTGTGTTTCCACAAGAACTCAACTTGGGAATTTTCTGTTTTTTCTAACTCATGTTCAAGAGAAGTAATGTTTTAGCTGTCTAGATACAGTAAACACTTCTCATTCCTTCCCCTTTCAATTAGGATAAAATGGTAGGGAAAGGATTTAAAGTAATTATTTCTTAGAAGGGGAGAGGTGGTCATGCTAAAACTGTGGTTTTATGGGTTTTGGTGTCATTGGAGAGCTGGATATTTTGAAAAACATACATGTACTTTGGATGGCTATAGTAGAATCTGTTTTTTAATATGTTCCTAAATTATTAATTAAAACCAGATGCAGCATAAGATTAATTTGTCTCCCTGTAAAAGCCAAGTTTCCCTTGTCACCCTGCAGTCCTCCTATGAGAGCTGTATGCCACAAAGCCAGGAAGAAGGCAGTCTCACTACAAGCAATTCCATTTTACAGGGAAAAAACCTAATTTCCAAGTTTCTTCACAAATATGACCATGTTAAATAGAAGATCTGTTCAGGACTGCGTAACTACTTCTGTAGCAGTGGAAAAACTATAATAGTAAAGCACTTGTGTTTCTAGCTCATGTCTCTGTAAGGTTTTCTTTCCTTTTCTGTTAATCTTATACAGATATAACTGTGCAATCCATTTTTCTCTTCAGCACATTTTTTTCTCATTTTCTCATTTGTTGTTTCTCTTCCTAAGTGAAATGAGCGGAGTTAGCCTGACAGAGCTAGCCAGCTTTCTGTAGACCAGGGACATGTGATTTGTGGCCTGTAGTTGGGAAACCACTGGTATTAAGTTGTTCATGAAATCTGTTTGAGCAGCATGATGACTAGAGAAGGATGTCAGCCCTCAGGAGGGACCAAACTGGATGCTATGCTAAGGAGTGGGAGAGAGAAATCCTGTAACTTGCTTGACCACAGGCTGCTTAAATCACTCAAAACTCGGGTTGAAACACTGACCTCCCTGGACAATTAATCATAGAATCTGGTAACTCTTTGCCCTGCTTTCTGATTTGATGCTGAGAAAACAGGATCTCTATCCAGTTTATTGCTAAGTATATATGTACTGCTAGATTATGTGAACAGGTGATGCAAACTTCATTTTGAACCAGCATTTCTGTTTTCAGCAGCCTGGTTACTTGTTAGAGATATTTAGATTTCTCAGTCAAAATGTTCCAGTCAGCTGTTTCCTAGAGGCAGTGGCTCCTCACAGACCTTGCCTGTCCACTCTTCAAGGTGCAGGATGGGGATGGGGCTGCTGGGACTCTGAGCCCTGCTGAAGACAGAAATACTGCTGGGCAGCATACGCTGATAAATTCATAGAAAGACTATGATCAAAGAATTGTAGTGTGGGAAGCAGCCAGCTGAGGAATGAAATCAGAAGCCAGTTCAGCAATCCACTTTTTCAAAAGAGAGAAAATGGGCCAGCTGAGAGCTTTCTGAGGGAGCCAAAGCAGAGGCCAAGGCAAAGAAAGGATAACTTGGTGCCAAACTGCTGCCTGCCTGTGAGATCCCAGGCTTGCTTCCTCTCCCGCTGAGGCTGAAGGGGACACACCTAAATGGAGTTGGTGGTGTGAAAAGTCCTGTCCCTAAGTGAGGGGAAAAAGGACCTAATGAAAGACCCTTGTGATTGCTTGTGGTACAAGGTGAGGTGACTTGGGGAGCTGTGTACTGAGTGTAAAGGGCTTCCCTACCTTCATATGGTAAGACACCAAGGCACCCGGTGAGGTCCAGGTGTCTATGTCCAGCTCTGTTTGTAGGGAAGGTTTCCATTTGTGTTTTCATTCTGAAATGGGAAAGAAAGACATCTTTGGCTGGAGGCCAGGTCATTTCACAAGGCCAGGAGAGACCAAAACATCTTAGATGAAATATCATATGTGGCAGCACTAGGTGTTAGAAAGTTACTTTCATACCTGTTACATGTATTGCAGTGTCTCTTGGAATTGCTGTTCAAGATAATTTGTTGTATATATCATCTGTATTTTTGCAGTCATAAGAACTACTTTTACTTTTACATGAGATATACAGAACTATTAGAGCTATGTAAAAAAAGGAAAAAATAGCAAGACAAAAACAACCACCAAAAAACCCCAAACCTAAAACCCCAAACCTAAAGGGGCCTTCATTTAAAGGTAGCAGACTGCTTTTTAATTGAGGGATTTGCAAGTTTTCCTCAGAAGGAAGAGGTGGGACTTGCCTTGTTTTGCCCAGATGATGACTCACATGCCAGTTTAATTCAAAGGGGAATAAAAATTAATTGTCTGTCTTTCCTCCTATACAGAATATTTTAATGTACCTTGATTTCTCAGAGTATATTTCATAAAATAAACAGTTCTACCTAGTCTTTAGAGGCAGAATCCTGAAGTTGCGCAAGGACACAAATTGCTGCTCTCCCAGCTTCCAAATTCATCAGGAGCCAGAATTTGGTTGAAGTCATGTCTCTTGACCAGTCTGTTTATTGTCTCCCATTTTCAACATTCTTCTCTTGACCTGCAGTATTAGTTTATGAACTCCATTACAAATTCCAGTCCTGCAGGTCAAAGTAGGTGGTGTAGAGGTTTTAAGTAATTTGAGGCTGGTTTGGTGTGGGGGTAGATAGGGGTGTGTGATTGAATCAGGCTCAAAGTTAGGTGTGGTTTATCTTGATTTTACTCAATTGAAGTAAACCAAATGATGGGGAATATATCCTAATATAATTGTAATCAACTTCCGTGAGATATGGAAGTGCTGTATGGTACAGGAAACTAAAACATTAATAAAATTGCAGTTTTGGAGCTGAATCTGTTCTTGAACTTTAAGTGAACAATAATTTCAAGGATAACTTAATTAGTATGTATTTGTAAATAATTTTCATAACTCATTGCTAAACAGTATCTGTGGCTTATTTTTAATGCTGTGAACACTTTAAACACAGTCCTTTTTTACTGCAAATTACTGCTGCAGGTAGAGATCTTCAGATCAATAGTCATAAAGAATAGGTGAACCAAAAATCTACTACCCCACACCCTGCTTTTTGCTGAAGGCTGGGACAGCAAATTTTTTTTGTGCTGGGGAACTTAAAAAGGACACTGGCTCTTCATTTGAAATCCAAACTGTTCTGTTCCTTGGTTTTATGTAAACTTGAACCATTTGTGGATTGCCAGCTAGAAGGAAAGAAAGTCCATCTCATCACATGATCATATCATCTATAGGGGGCTAAACCTGGTGTTTCTGCAGGTTTATAATTATAATGTAAAATTTAAAAAAAAAGTGACTTGCCATCTGGTATTTGAAAGTTGACACCAGAGTGTTGTTACTGCTCCACTTGTCATCCCAGTGCTCAGTAAAGATTATGGATGGGTATAAGGAAGTAGAAAACAAGTAATAAAAATCTATTGGAGTTACATTCTTTAAGGGCAAAAGCCAAAGACTAGATAAGCACTGTAATCATAAATTGTAGGTCTACAATGTACTGAACTCGGTTGTCTTCTTATTAATCAAAATCTTCTCTTGAGCACCTTGATGGAAATCTGACATAAAAACTGCAACACTCAAACTAATATATTGCATTAAAACCTTTTCAGTCATTATGGAGCTTTTAATATCTAGTACACAAACTTTAGCTTCAGGACACTGTTGTGGCAGATACCATGCTTGATCCCAGAGGTGTGTATGGCTTTGTGTGTGTGTGCATGGGTATACACAGGCATGTGTGCAGGTGTGTTGCTTTGAACAAACAGGTCTCAGTGGAATGGCTCTTTTGAAATATTAAAAGAACTAGTATGAGTAGTCGAGAAACTTATTCTTACTTTTAATTTTGAGATGTAACAACATCAGAAACCCTGCTTTCTGTTTCTCCCAAATTTGCATTTTCCTTAAGCATGAGGTAATAGCAGGGTATTGGCAATGACACTTCTGCCTGTGCAGTGCTTTTCAGATAGGTGTTTATTTCTGTGGATTTGGCCTCCTCGGGCATTTTCCCTGCTGCCCCATCCCGGTACCCCTTCCGGCCCCTTGCTCACGGTCCATGACTGACATCTTCTGGTGGCATTTCCGTACTGCACAATAGCCTGGACGGCAACTAATGAGGAATATCATAGGGCCTTAGGGCGTAAAAAAACCCGTAACTGCTTTCGTGAAATGTACGAAGGCTTATTTGATAACCCTCAGAATCACTGTCATCGTGTTCTGCTTCATCACCTTATTTACATATGTGAAGTCTTGCTCAAATTCTGTATTTGCAGTTACTCCTCTGTGTTTCCTTTGCAGAGTTCTTGAGTTTGATGACATTAAAAAAAAAGGGAGGGGGAGGGGAGTATTTAAAAAATAAGTATCAAATAGACAAGATGCATTTTAACTGTATTGTGAAGTCAATGAATTCTTAAAATGCATTTGGCCTCTTACGTGCAGCTTTGGGACTACTGTCATGTAAGAGCAAAGCCTCATAACAACACAGGCTTTAGATTCTCATAAATATAATTTCCTTAAGTAAAGCTTGAAGCAATGTTTTTTGGATGCTAGACCACTGCCTCTGATATTTCTCTGGAATTTGCTGAGCTTCTATGCATATATGCACAGAGCAGTGGGAAGATAGGTATGTGTTTAATTTAGAAGAAGCTGATGGTTTTGTTTACAGGAATTACATTCTAGTCCTTCATCTCCATTCCTTCTGCATTCTTTTCATTCAGGAACTCAGACTGTTTACATGGTCTGCTTCTCTGGCATTATGCTAAACCCTGAATAGAAAGATGGTTTCTCCATAGAGGTCTGCATGGGAAACCCCCCCAGATGAATAGTCTGTGGAGAGAGCTGGTGGGAATTTAAAGATTGAGACTGCCAGCACTAGCATGGGGTGTTTGGCAGCAGTCCTGAAACAAGGGCTGTTGCTCATGCTCCAGATGTCTGCTTGCTTCTTAATGTGGTTGAGGATATGGTGTCCTTGGGCCTGGGACACACCATAGCCACTTACTAGCTGTGTTTATTCCTTTAATTTCTTCAAAGTAAACAAAACCTTCTAGAAAACTTTCTCCTCCCAGCTCTGACTTCTTGAGCAGGCAGTCCCAGCCAGAGCTTTGTGTGGTTCCCTGTTGCCAGCAGTGCCAGTGCTGTCCTGCAGTATGAGAAAGCTTCAGGACTGCTGGCACTGTCCTGCAAGAGCTTTCCCATAATTTTAAGTAAGTGAAGTATCCAGCCTCATTCTTCCTTTGGGCCACTATTAATTTTTGAGTGTTCTCCCTGCATGTGTTAGCCTGAGTGGATAGAACTACCTGTGGTGCTGCTGCACAGTGTCCATCCTTTGATGTTACATGTCGTCTTCAGCGCTCCATATACAGTACAAGTACCCTTCCAGGCACTTTCCATGTCATATGAAAAACTTTCTCTTTTTTCCCTTACTATTTGCCTCCCTGAAAGTTTTCAAATGCCTTGTGAAAATTGTTCAAAAAACACCTATCTTCTGCTTCTCACAGAAACCTGAGGTTTTCTCTTAAGAGAAGGTCTTCCCTGAAATGAAACTAATTGAGACAACAGAGTTGTGGGTGAGCATTTCAAATAACCTTGTCTGTTTTCACTTTTTTGTGCTGGTCTGGTTTGAGTACAACCTACAAAGCATTAAAAACATTGGCTCTAAAATCTAAAGCTGAGATAATGCCCTCACCTACTAAAAGGATAATCCATCTCCTCTCTCTTTGTGTTACTATGATGTGGTTTTGATCAGATTGATGTGACCAGCACTTAGCGAGGCTTTACAGCTCTTGCCACAGTCTGACATTACATGAACTTCAAATTAAGAGAGCATGCTGTGCTGAAGTGTAGAATGGGGCCAGCACTGAGAGGGGTTCATAAACCCCTGCACAGTCACTTTAGACCTAAGTGCCAGAGCAGTGCTTTGTCCTGTGCAGGGCCAGCTTGTCAGAGGGCAGCTCTGAATGGTTTGGCAGAGATTTATTTTGCAACTGGCATTAAACTGAGGTGCCCACTTAGAGGTGTCTGGTGGTGCCTGAATTCCAATGTAGTCACTGGAGCTCATTTAGAGAATGATGCTACTCCCTAATGCACAAACCCACTGCCTTGTGCATGGAATTGTTTCATTGATCAAATTTCTGCTCTGTATACTTGGAATTAAGCAGCAGCTACACTTACAGATAACTGTATGTGGATACCAATAGTCAGATGTCTTAAGCCAAATCCACACCCTCACTAGAAAGTGATCCTCTTTTTTCAACATCCAGAAGTATCAGCATTTTCTAAAGAAAGTCTATTCCAAATTGCCTTCCTGGACAAGTCATTTTAGTTCTGTGCAGTCAGTAGGTAGCCCTGTCAGAAATCCAGTCCTCTTCCTTTGTATGGAAAACAGATTTTAAAAACAATTTGTAAATATAATTGAAGTATTCTTATTAATGATTTAATACCTTTAAAAAGACTCATAACTGTAGCCCCTGGACACTCAAAACCACGTCAGTTCAGCTCCAGCATGAACTCTAGAACCAGAGAATTTCCTGAGAATCGTAGTACACTAATTTCTCTTGAACTGTTCAACAGCATCCTGAGCAGATTGAAAAATCTTCCACCTTCTTTATGAAAGATGAATCTGTAGTCAGGCAGTTTCCATGACTGCATATGTAGATATACAGGAAATAAATTTCTCTTCAGTTTTTTACATGCAGTATTTTACAGTTTTTTGTATATTTACAGCTGGGTAGGAGGAAGAAATACAGCAAGGTGTTGATTTGAGTGACTTCTGAGATGAGTGAGAAATGGTCTTAGTCCTCACTAATTGTTACTGGCTGATTCTGAAGACCACGTGTTTTATACACCTGCCAGGTTCAGAAACTCCGCACACCCCTGCAGTTAACACACCTGGGTTGCTCTCTGCTTTCCTCATCTTCCACAAAGTGGAGCTACAGCTGCACTATGAGAAGGGAATGCGGTAAAACAATTTAAGCATAAGGAAATAATACTCTTTAGTGAAAAAAAGTTGAAGCTTGACAGCTGGAAGTGAAGGAGAGAAAATTCATCAGTCTAGCTTTGCAATGCTCTAGATCCAGAAATCATAGAGGCTTCTCACCTTAATCCATCTTGAGTGAGCAATGAAGGGCGTGTATGGCTTGTACATGGCATAGCTTTTCTTTACCATGGCACAAACCTTACTGGGGATGTGTTTCTTGTGGGAGACAGTGGTTGGTTTTCAAAACTATCTGGTTTCATTTACAGGTAGAAATGTGTGGTGGCATGTATTGCAACACTGAGTAATGGTGACTGGTTTCTACTGTAATTACCCACAAGACAATGTGCAAGCAGCTTGGTGAAATCTCTAAAAAATCCTCACTGATGCTTTACAGCTGAGTGAGAGCATCCAGATATTCTTGAGGTTTGAGCTGTGTCAGGATCAAAACTCAAATCACTGCTGCAGCCCTGTGTGACCTGAGGTCAGGTAAGTGGCATTCAGTTGTGCCAACAGAAGAAGTATAACAATGCTTACAACCTCATTACCAAAATAATTCTTTAGATATGATGGGCAATGTTTATACAACACATTGAAAATAAGTTATATAAGTTCCTAATTAGGGAATTACTGGCCTTGTTAATGTGTGACTCTGCTACATATTACCTACAAAACTGTTTTCCTCAAATTCTCAAAGAGCCAAAGATTTTACTTTCCTACTGACATGGAACAGAGGGAGCAGACACATGAGTTACGTAGGATTCCCAAAAAAAGGCCAGTGAGAAGTAAAACCTGATCATCACAATGTAGCATTCTGCCAGTCAGGCCATTAAGTACTTAATTAGCTTCTAAGCACTCAAGGAGTTCAATTAACTAAGATAGTAAACCTGACCAAAAACCAGCTGCAGCTGTGGTTGGACTCAGAGAAGATTTCAAAAATGCACCTGTGGACTGTAAAGCTGAAGAGACAATACATCCAACTGTGGGATATAGACAAAGGCAGTGTTTCCTCCAATTTTTATTGACAAAAACAGCACAGAAGATGGATTTGCCATCTTTGTATGAACTGATGCTGACTGATAAAGGTGAGAAGCTTGAGGGATGAGAGATAGTGGCTGATGGAATCATGGGACTGTTGAGACTAATCAAAGAATAGATTGGGTTGGAAGGGACCTTTAAAGGTCATCTAATCTGACTGCCCTGCAATGAGGGCATGGGGTCCAAGCTGACCTTGAATGTTCTTGGGGATCGGGTATCTACCATCTCCCTGGACAACCTGTTCCAATGTTTCAAGACCCTCATTGTAAAGAATTTTCTTCCTTGCATCTTGTCTGAATCTACCCTCTTTCAGTTTAAAACCACTACCCTGTCCAATTGCAACAGGCCCTGCTAGTAAGTCTGTCCTCATCTTTCTTGTAAGTCCCTCAAATATTAAAAAGTCACAATTAGGTCACCCCATAGCATTCTCTTATCCAGGCTGAACAATCCCAAACCTCTCAGCCTTTCCTCATAGGAGAGGTGCTTCATCCTTGTAATCATCTTGGTGACCTCCTCTGGACTCACTCCGGCAGATCCATGTCCTTCCTATGCTGGAGACCCCAGAGCTGGATGCAGCACTGCAGGTGGGGTCTCACCACAGCTGGCAGAATCCCCTCCCTCACCCTGCTGGCCACACTGCTTTGGCTGCAGCCAAGGACACAGTTGGCTTTCTGGGCTGTGAGTGTACATTGCCAGCTCATGTCCAGCTTCTCATCCATCACTATCCCCAATTCCTTCTTAGCAGGGCTGCTCTCAATTCCTCCATCCCTCAGCTTGTATCGTGGCTGGAGATTGCCCAGCCCAGGTGCAGCACCTTGCACTTGGCCTTGCTGAACCTCATGAGGTGCCCTTGGGCTCATTCCTCCAGCTTGTCCAGTCCCTGTGGACAGCATCCCATCCCTCAGTTGTGTCCACTGCACCACTCAGCTTGGTGCTCTCTGCAAACTCTCTGTCTCTCAATCCCTCTGTCTATGTCATTGATGAAGATATTAACCTGTACTGGTCCCAGTACAGACCCCGGAGGGTCACTCCTTGTCACTGATCTCCATTTGGATATTGAGCTGCTGACCACTACCCTCTGGATGTGGTCATCCAACCAATTCCTCATCCACCTAACAGTCTATCCATCAAATCTGTATCTCTTCAACTTAGAGAGAAGGATGCTGGACATCCTTACAGTACAGATACTCTGGCTCCTTGCTGTTGTGTTTACCAGTAAACTTCTGACCTCCCTCTCTTGAATGCCTTTTAGGCCAAATGGGGAGGAAGGGGATGCAAAAAGGGCTGATGCAAAATCCAGTTCTGTACAAGCTGAAGTCAGCTGCTCCTTGTCAGGACCTTCCTTTTTTTCATCCTGCAAAGTCTGGTGAAGACCTGACTTTATTGTCTTTGCTACACACACTGTACTTTTTAAACATGGGAAAACTGCCTGCCTGTATCTGCAAACTAAGGAAATAGGTCACTGCTCCTTAAAAAGTCTTTGATTTCTGTTATTACACCTTGGGCCAAGTCTGGACAGTATTCTCCAGGCAATCTCTGGGAGCCAGGTGTTATGAATCAGTTATTTTGTGGTATTATCCAGATCAGTAATTTCCAATGCAGGATTTTTTCCCCCCCTTGATAAGTACCCTGTGGCTGTGTTACCAGACATGTTGAATCATGTTGCATGACAAGGAAGAGACCGTGTTGCTGCTAATAAGACCAAATTCACTCCATGGGTAACTGTTTTAGATAATTAACAGGATCAAATGTTTTCATTATGTTCTAAGTACTTCAGATGAAAAGGATACAATTCTTGCAGGATTTTGAAAATTACCTAGCTCTGCAAACCATATCACAGTAAGTGGCTGTTCTACTATATGGGAAACATATTGTTAATGAGATGATCAGGAAATGACATTAATCTTCTCTCTCTCTCTTTTTTTTTAAATTTTTTTTTAAATTTAAGGAAGAGTATAGCAATCTTTAAGGAAATAAAGATCCAGATGCTTTTGAGTAAGATTATTTGGCTGATCATAATATATTTATCAAATTATGTCAATGATAATTTCAGATTTGCAGTATTAAAAGCTATTGATCTTTAAGCCGTTTGCTGTGGCTTCAGAATTTAAATAGCTGGCATTTTCAGTGTAGTAATTCTCAGATGTTCAGATTGTGGACCAGAAGTGTGTGTGCAACAAACCCTAGGAAAAGTGAACAAGGCAACAGTGTGGGTATAAACGAAAGAGGAATGTGGTATATGCCATGTAATGCACTCATCAAGGAATGGTGTGTTACTGCTTACACGTGGAGGAGACCTAACCTGAGGTACTGGGGAATACAGAGTGCCAGTGCATACCTGTGTTTAGCAGCTGCTAATGCTGTGTAATTGTGTGGGGATGGGAAATATTTTGTCATGAAGGAGCTCCTCATCTATCCTTGAACATATCAAGAGTGCAAGAGGATTTATGGAGCTGTCACCCAGGAGATAATGAATGCACACACATACAAAAGAGTGAAGACATTATAAAACCATTATCCAGGCTGGCAGGAGAAGGAAGGAGTTGCTTGATAATGCTTTTAAGTTGCTAATTCTTTCAATGCATTTTAAAGTTTAGATTGCAGTGGACTTCTGTGTCACTTGTATTGACATTCTGCTTAATATTTGCTGTCTATTCTGTATCATGTAAATTTTTCTTTAAGATAACTAAGAGTGGGCATGGGATAGTGGTCTGAACAAAAGTTTGCTCCTCATGAGATGCCTTAAAAAGAGAATGTCAGTAAACCAGCCTAAGTGAGGTCATGAGCAGGGACAGTCCTCTTAGCATGTAATCAGATAAGTATTAGTGCTGCTAACTTCAAAAAAGGCTGGGAGGAGACTGGTGAGGCTCATGTGAAGCCCATACTGATTGTTCAGCTGCCTGAGTTATAATGCAGTGGGTTTCTGTTATGGTGCTAGGCAGAGAGCATGTCCTCACTCTCTTAGGGAAAAGGTTACAGGAGGTTTTGTGAAGGCACTTGACATGATGAAAGTTATGGTGGAAGCTGATGATGAAAGTCATGGTTGGAAGTGATTTATAATTTCTGGTGCAGGAAAAAAAAAAGCCCTTGGCTTCACCCAGTCCATCGTATTTCTTCTCCATTAAAAGTGCTGCTGCACTTTGGAGTGCTGGTGTGACTCATCATTGCTAATAAGTTATAGAATATGATCAAGAAAAAATATACTCTACATGGCATAGGTACAGAACATAGGTTTTGTGCTGTGGGAAGTGAATGAAACACTGTAGCATCTTTGTAGTTTATATTCTGAAACAAGTATTAACTGGTTGAAGAGGCTTTAGGAACTCAGCATTTTTCCCGGAACCCATGTTCCTGGGAGATTGTTGCAGAGTAGTTATATAAACTTTAGAAAGTTGGCTAGGCAGAAGTGCAGCAAGGGAAGCATGAGAACAATCAACAAGGGAACAGCTTGTACTCAGCTGGATTAGGGAACACAGTAAATACAACACAGTAGCAAACTGGGACCAAAAGTTCAGTTAGAAGAGATCTTGGGGCTCTATTGACAGAACAGTGACATGGGGGAAGACAAAAACATTTAAGACCTTGTGGATTGGGGCTCTATGGCAAGAGGGAGAGATTTGGTCCCCTGATTTGCAAAGCGATTTCTTTTTCTTCCTGTATTTTTGCCAGTTTATTCCTCTGTGTTATCTGTATTTCAAAAAATGTCAATTGGAGAAGCGTGCCTGCTTTCTTGCTTGCTGTCATTGCATTACTAAATACTGCAGATTTAATTATGGTCATGGTGCTCAAACCTTTCAGGCAGCTATTTGTTTGTGTTAAATCCAAGGAGCGAGAGCATTAACCAATTCTCCTCATGACTGGGCTGGAGTAGGAGAGCTAATTCTTTGTGTTAGGAAAAATGCTCTTTTTGGAAGCATGGAGCAAAGCAGCAACGATAACCTGAATCTTCTCAGGTTTTTATTTCGGAGACTTGGAAGGCTCCAACACAAAGCAGTATGTGACTTAGGCAGGACTCATCTTTGCTCTGGTACAAATCTATGTATTTTTTCTGTAGTACAGTAGAACTCTGGATAGCTAGGATACATTTTTACTCATTAGCCCTACAGGGGTTTTTTTGCTGTTCATTTATATTGTCTCCATAAATGTCTCTGTTTCCCTCAAGACTGGGTCTTTTTAGATGTACTTTTCAAAATTTCTTTCTGCCAAGGACTCCCTCATATCTTTTTATACCCTGTGTTTTAACTACAAAGACTTCCCTGATTCGGCTGCCCCAGAAAAATCTTTACACAGCACCAGACCATATGACAGCTCTTAATGGGATAGTATTTTCCTGTTTTCCAATAGGTATTTTCCAAGGTTTAGTCTGATCTTTGAAAAGCACTTTGAGACATTTGCATGGAGGGTGTGATGTCTCAGTGGCAGCAGTCCCACACTGAAGTCAGGAAGCATCTGGGCATCTGTACAAGTGCTGCGCTGGGACACAGAGCATGTTCTGTCCATGTGTGAAGTTATGTCTACAAACATATTCCAAATAACATATATGAAGGCTAAATATGTATATGAAGATTGTAATTTGAACATCCTTTGTGTACTCCCAGTTAATCATAAGCTTTCATTAACTTCTTAGAGACTACTGAGAAGACAAGTCTATTTTTCTGGAAGTAATTCTTGTACAAAAAAAGAGGTTCTGCCTTCATTTGTCTTAGTGGCTTGACTAGCTCTCTTACCTTCTCATTCGAGACCATCTTTAGAGACATTCTTTGTACTACTGCTCAGAAATTTCTCAAAAATATTGGGTGATCAGTAACATTTGAGTTGAAGTGCCTGTTTGGGTACTTGATTCTCAAGATATGAAATTAGAGATGGCCTCATAATTTACATTTGTTCCAGCTGAAACAATTTTACGCCACAGGCAAATTTTGTCAACTCATTCATCTGTTTTCTAGATCACTAATAAATGTTCATCTGCAGCACTGAACCTCTTTAGCACCTCACCCTTAATCATACACTATGTTGAAATTTGACCATTTAATCTTCATTTAATCCTTGAAAAGGACTCTGTGAGTCACTCTGATTACTTAATTTCCTTGATAGCCTTCCACCAGAGCTTTTATCTATTAATCAGTGTCAGATCACAGTGTATAGCTGGAGAGGAGTAAGTAAAACTAAGAAGTTTGACGAAGCAGGGAGTTAAAGCCAATTAACAATTTAGCCACTTATTATTTATTTTGGAGAACTGGTTTTAGAATTCTTAAAACTGAGTTAAACAATAGAGGCAACCTTGTATTTGAAAGAAGAAAATGTATAAAAGATGCTTCGAATCTGACTGTTACAGGAAAAAACAAAAAGGGTGCCATGAAGAAAAAAAACACCCTGGGCAGTTTTGTGAACATTTCGAGCCATTCTGAGCAGGATGCAAGTTACTGAGGCTCAGTCTGTCTTTCACCACAACAAGTGGATGAGAATGTTTCTGACTAAGTGTGAAATAAATGACTTCAGTGTTGCATTCTGGGTTCCAACCTGTCAGGCTTTCCATCAGGATTAACAGCCAGGAATCCTCCTCCGTGTAATGAATGGTCCAAGGGAGAAGACAAATATAGATTGAGCTCAATCTGGAACTCTTCAATGACAGATCCATGTCGTGGTTTTGGAACAAATTCTTGGTGCCAGTGGGCACTGCTCCTTCTTAGGAAAGCCATTAAACCTTCTAGGCTAAGGTACGTGTTTGTGAACACAATGGATAACTGTCCCTGGGGTCAGGGGAAATGCAAGCAAGCTTAGGTCTGTGCAGGACTTTGGCATAGTCTTCATTAGGGGAGCAGAGACTATTTTGCCACTTTTGTGCATTGGTCTTTTGTTTATGAAGAAAACTATGTCAGCTCCGTTTGGTGCTATAGCATCAGTGTATCACCACCTACTGTGTGCTTGCTCTCTTTGTTGTAAGTAATAAGACAGTATACAAAGATCTGAAATTAAATGTGAGCTGTCAAACTGATGAGATTGGTTCTGTCAGAAGATGAAACTCTTCATTTGGCAAGGTAGGTGTATTTTTTTTTGGCTAAATGGCTGTTCAAAATCTCAGCATGTTATCACACAGTGCATGCACAGAACAAAAAGACTGTACTAGCTGTACCCTCCACCTTCACCCCAGAAGCATGGAAGAGCTATCTTCACTTCCTCAATTTATTTGGCCTCTTTATAAGCTCCATGAAGGACATCCAGATCATCCCCTAGTTTGTAGAACTTTCTTTTTTATCTTGAACACAGCATAATCTTGACATACATCTCTTTGTATGGCTTTTGTGTCTGCAAGTGTTGCTGCAGGTGTCGGTCACAAAGTAGTACACAGTGTCCTTTGTACCAGTTTGTCATATGCTTTTGGAACTACTTTTTGATGCACTATTAAAAGTATTCTCTATATTGAAGATAAAGATTTAATGCTTATACAGCAAAGGTTATGGAGACTGCTTAAAAATGTTGGTGGTATGTCAAGAAGACCCCTTTTTCATGCTTTCTTTAATGCCTGGATTAACAACAGTGCTTGAACTGATACTGAAAATTGGGGCTGGACATGTATTGGTAGGTTCATGTTCTGAAAGGCAGGTCAGAATGTGTGAAACTAAACTGGCAGCCTGGAGTAGAAATGTTAAAGCATAAATAAATAAAAAAAGGCTATTAGAGTAATCAAAAATAAAATGTTTTAATTCTTGCTTTGCATAACCAACAGGCAATTAACTTTCATTGACTCAGGATGTGAAAAGTGATGGAGAGACAGATACTTTGCTTTGGTAACAGTCTGACAGTTGGGAAGAATGTTTTTCTTGACAGTTGATTAGAGGTTAAATGAGCTGAATAAAATTGGTAATTTTTGCTGCTTTCCCCACTTAATATAACAGCTATTATATGAAGCATTTTTCCTTACATTAGTTGTAATGACTGACTTTAACTGATTACCCTGTTGAAAGAACTGGTTTTGATTGACAAAGATGTCTTCTTGGTATTCTTGAGCGCTGTAAAAACGGCTGGTGCATATAGAACCTCCAATACCTTCTCCCTGCTGCCCCTTTTCCCTCTTATTTTAAGCACTTATTTAATGATCTTTAGTCTACAACAGGTTTAATTTTATGGTCAGCTTAGTGCTTGGATGTAAGTTAAAATATCCTATCTCTCTCTAAGTGAAAACTTCAACCACAGCTTTAGCGCAATTGTGTGCAAGAGTACTGATGCGTAGGCAAGTACTTGGGAGTTTTTGTCATGGTCATGTTTTGATAGAGGATGATGGTTTTCGAGGCAAATAATCAGGCTCCTGGGTAAACAAGGTAATAGTGCTTCATCTGCAATAGAAGTGCAGAATTCATCTACTGGAGCGCTGCTGGCTGTGACTTCTTACTGATGAAAGCAGCTTTTCACAGCCCCTCGAAACGTGCTGTGCTCTGTCACTTGTGACACTTCAAAATATGTGATTGTGTGAAAGTCCTGGAGTGAAATGTCTTTTCAAAATTTTAGATCAAAAGAGAAATGCCAGAACATCAACAGGAAATAAAACATTTTTATTGAATATCTGTGTAATATGTATGTTATTTTAACGACAATTGGAAAACTCTACTGTGGGAAGTCACTACACAAAGTGAAACAAAATATAAACCACCTCATCAAAAATGAAGGTAAAATACGGCTAAAGTTGTCAGCTCGCGGGCCACGAGCGATATGGCAGGATAAAACACCCCAAACATTTCTACAAGATACAGAGAAAACCCACACAGAGAAACACTCAAGCAGGCAGTAAATATACACAAAGGCAACTAGGATCTTTCTACAGCATCAGATTCTAATACTTCACACAGCTTTGTCAGAAAGGTACATGTGGCTTCTTTGAGGATGAGAAATGTCATCTTGGTCACATGGCAGGTTCAGTCTTTGAGAATCATTGTACCTTACAAACCAGTTCTAGGGTGACGTTCAGTCCGGCAGTGTAGGAAGAGAAAGCATTAAGAATACCTTAACACAATGAGTCAAGTCCTGGCACTTTGAACCTGCAGCTATCCTGAATGAATAACTGAAAGCTGGAGACCTTGAAGCTCTTAGGCTGGAAAGCTGACTGTCTACTTCTTCTCTTTGGTGGGGTTTGGTCCTTAAGGATAAGATTTTAAAATATTCCAGCTTGATGCTTTGCATGTATGTGCCTGTTTCTATCAGAAAATGTCTCGCTTGTGTTTTTTCTATGTTTCATGTAAAAATGAAAGAAAATGGATCTTGCTATTCTCACTTTTGGAGGAGGGGAGAGATACAGGCATGTAGTCTCCTCCCAGGACTTTGCTGCTGCTTTTACCCTCAAAGTACTGTAAAACAGGGGTGCTTGGCCATCCCTGCACTGACCACTGACTACTGTCACACCTCTCCCAGAAGCAGAGCCTTGAGGGAGGCTGTGGAATTTAGTTTTCAGTGCACAGTTCCCCGAATACATTCATCTTTGTTGTTTCAGTAGTTTCTCTTAGATACAGAAGATTGATAAGAACATTAATGGTTAATTCTCATGCCTCCCTCCAAAAGCAATAGCATTTCCATATTTCTAGGATAGTTTGCATTACTGAAAATAATGAACTCTTCAAAGCATTATAAATATATTCACAGCTTGGAAAGATAAGCGAGGGGCCTCCAAGGATGGTACATGAGCTAGAAGTGATGCCCTGAATGACTTGATGAGATGGTACAGCGGAGGTGCCATGCTGGGGAGCTGTAAGATGACTCTAGGGGAAAGCAGCAGTGGGGAGGGTGGTTGGAAATGTAGAGTATTGCACAGGGCTTGACAAAATGCTGCGTGGTCAACCCATTCACTAGAGCATCCTTGTCCCCTGCATAGCTCTCCAGTTCTACATTGGTCCGTAATAACTGGAACTGCTTGTGCTATGCGTTCCTTCGGCAGTGCAGTAGAAGGGAATGGCAGTATTGTTACAATATCACTACGGAATAAATTGATTGCTATCCACTGAGAAAACTACATTTCTAAGCACACACGGCAGTCACAGTGATACACAGAGCAGTCTTTCAAGACTCTTATGGAATGACTAATAGCTTCATAATAGTGCCATTTACTACATAGTAACATTTAAAACATTTAAAAACTCCTCCTGAAACGAGCATCTAGTATACAGAAGAGGTTGCTTCAGTTTTCTAGAACTTGTTCTTTGTTTTCACTTTTTTTTTAAAGGACAAATTAAAACTTAAGTATAAATAGTATATAAAAGGTCACTAGCTGTTCTCTTTTGGCTTACTTTGAAGTGCATTTAGAACTATGGCTAAATTTTGTCATCTTCTGATGGGATTACAATACCGTCTGTTTACCATGAAACTATTTTGTATAATAAACTCACACGGCTGTGTCTAAAAAATATTCTGCATTCCTTCTAATCTGAGTTAGTATCATAAAATATTTTATTACAAAGTCTAATGTGCAAACTCATTATAATGTGAAATCATGAATGGAATTCACAGTATGCAAATTTTGTATAAAGGTGATAATGGAGAGCTACTCTTGTTTTCATGGCAGCATTTTACTACTGCTGCATCTCCCTCTTCTCCCTCCCTGCACAACTTCTGCAGTGGTCTGTCTTTGTATGTTAGATGAAAGTGTTGCCTCCTATGGAACTGCTTCCTCAACTTTCAGTCTAAAGCCATTTCAGTCTGTTATGTGTTTGCTTTGGAATATATACAAAAAAATTATATCCTGGCTTCTGGCTACATCTCCATGAGGTCAGCCATGGAACTGCTCAAATCATGCTAAGTTGCCTGTGAAAGAAGTCTACCCAATTGGATTTGCCCCTCCAAGATTCACTGTGGACGTGAAGTGTATTATTAGTATGGTCCAGTTGAAAGCTCAGATTTAAGTTGTCCTTTAAGATGTCAGTGTAACACTACTAGTGCCTTACAAGTTGGATATTTTTTTTTCTGGAATGCAGACGATACAATAGTTACCCTATAATATAGTATCAGCTCTCCTATATCTCAGTCAATTTACATAATTTAAAATAGAACATCTTATTAAAAACATCTAGATATACACAGATTAGGAAACGCTTACAACATACAAATACACAAACTAGAAATAAATTCTCAGCATACTGGTGTATATATACAACTGTGTGATACAATAAATAATTTCTGTCATGCTCTATCTACACATCATATTGCTTAAAAGAAGAGTAGTTCTGGGGCGGGCAGTGGTGAAATGAAGCGCCTTTAAAAGGCTCTCTACATTTAAATTTGTGCAAATTAAAATGGGAATTTAAAAGTACAACTGATCTGTGTCAGGAACACATGGCTGGAAATGAAAGGACCCATATTACTGAGGTATTTACAGATACTGGCTAAAGAGCACTATGTGGGCAAATGCAGAAAGGCTTCTTCATCTTCTTCTTTTTCTTCTTCATAATTTAATTTATTTTAATTTAATTTAATTTAATTTACTTCTTGACTGCCAGCATGGCATCTACCTCCTCCTCAGGCTGTAGGGTGTGCCACTGTGCAATGGGCCGCCGGGGGTTGGCCAGCATGTCTGACCAGTGCCGCAGCTCCGCGCCGGTGCTGTTGTAGCCCACAAAGACTTTCCCGATGGCATCGTTCTTGCCAATCTTGTCATAGTCCAAAACAGTCACAACAATTTGCACTTTCTGTAATGAGACAGAGAAAGAGCAGTGAACATGACAGTAAGGGGAAGGTTGGCAGGGATGAATGTGAGGACAGCCAGCCATGGAGAAGTCATGAAGGGGGAAGTGTGTGACAGCTGGAGTAGATTTCCCTAATGAGAAGCAAATTCAAACTTTTGTCTTTGCTTCTTGTGAGCCTTCCAAATAAAATTACGTTTACAACCTCCCTGTTAGCTTGAAACTTGCCCCCTTGCACTGAATAGCTGCATATGGAAATCGAGGTTGTTTTTCCTTTAACAGATTAACAACTTACAGGTAAGTTAATTCAAAACTTGTGTAATTTTACACCCTTATTATTTAAGTAAATAAGTTAGAGACATTTCTGAACTTTAGCTGTTACGTTTGCAATGCTGTACTCTATTCTGTTAGCTGCTTTTCTACTTCTGAACATCTCTTACCCAGCCATCCAGCATGCTAGTCAGGTATTTTCAGACACATTCAGAAGATAGCCTTTATGGTTTTTATATACATACACACAAACACATGTGTTCTCATCTCTGTGCATGTGTGTGTGCACTTGTGCAGACATACAAGCATGTGTGTATACTGTGTATATTCTGTGTATTTATAGGGAGGTCTAGAAAACAGGCTGGCTGCTTAAGGGGGTTGGAACGGATGTATAAACCCCCACTGTCTCAGGGCTCTGACACACTGGCACTGCCTATGACTGAGCTGATGCTGGAGTGCCAGTTCTGTAGGAATGGTGACCTCTGGCAAACAGGGTTAAACAAGTCCCACACAGTCTGTGCGAGCCCATCTGTCACAGCTCATAGACAATTTTCCATCCATTTAGGCTGGGGCACACTGGGAGGTGTTTGAGCCAGGCATTTATGTTTGTAGCTGTGTGCACATACACACAATTCCTCTCCTTTAGGTCTTTAATATTTGTCAAAGAGCATAAACAGCTATTCCTTCAGTTGAGTGATGTTCTTTCCCAACAGCACCTAAGACTTTCACAGTCTTGGGCTGATTTTACTAAATTGTAAACACTTCTCCTTATAGAGCTTTATTGTTAAAGATGAACATACAGTTCTTTTCCTGATTCCAGTGTGAGCTTCTTGAATAGAAGAAATGCCCTGGAACACATTTTCAGAAAAATCTTCTGTTCTCTAGAATTACGTTTTTAAATTTCAAGCTTTAAATATATCTACAATCTGGACCTCTTACTAGAATAATTAATTTCAGGGCTTGTAATAGGATTGTCTTTTAAAGTAGCAAGATCAGGGTCATGAGGTTTATTTTATGAAGTCCATTTCCTTACAGGATTGTACAATTCAGTGAGCCACAGAAGGAGATGATTCCAACAGGCACTAAAGTATTTATATAATTGTTAATGACAAAAGTATGCATCAAACTCAAGGTTTTCCCTCCCCAGAGCACTCATGATAAAAGGCAATAACCCAAAGCAAGTATTTCTAGGTGCCAGAATTATGTTTCAGTGTTGCTGTTTGCAATACACTCACTTTTAATGGTACCTCCCCAAATGAACACTTATGTTTTAGATGCATGGTACAATCACAGATATAAAAAGTAAGCATGAGACTATTTTTTTGAGCTACAAAAAAGCGCTTGCCTGCTGTACCTAGAAGCTTGGGGGTTAGTTATTACTGGATTTTTAAAAAAATGTTAATCATAAGATAAAAATGAGCACTGTAAATGAAAGACCCTTTTCCTTGCTCTATAAAGATGTAAGAACAGCCAGCTCAGATGATTAACTTGGAGATGATTCTCCCCTTGTGAACTCTGGACTAAACCTACAGAGAAATGTGAGTATCTCTTTGCCTTTGTACTGCATATTAAAGGAGTAACTGCATGGCAAAACCCAAGAGGTGTTAGTAGAAAGCACTGCCTCTCCTAATAAACACTTGTATTAGCAGTTTCCACGGTGTGATTAAGCCCTTTGGACTGAAAGGGCCTGAAGGCACCGCTGCCTACACAGGCAGTCTCTTTTGCGTGTGGCAAAACACGTGCCTGATCTGCCCGTAGCAACAGGATTTGACTTCTCAGTGGTGTTCTCCCATTACCCTTGAAGACATCACTTTCTTTCCCTTAAGAGCCAAAACCCAATCACTCTAAAATTGTTGAAAATGTTAATGTTTGGCTCCTTTAAAATTACACAGATGTACTGCCATTGACCTGCTTTCCTTCCATGACCTCTCTTCATTCTCCAACAATCTTGTATAACCATTATTTTTTGACTGTGAAAGTTTGTTTAATGACTTTTATAGGAATTGCACAAAAGTCACAGTGATTCCTACCATATGAAGTCTAAACACCATTTAAAATATGTTTTTCTAATGATGAAATCACTTCAGTATCCATGATGAAGTAACTTCTAAACATAGTCTTTTATAACTAACTCAAAATACTTTGGCAAATGACCAAAGTCCGTAATTGCAGATTTAAAATCGGGGCAATACAGTCAAGTAGATAGCTAAAAAGTCATTCAACAAACTTATTAAAAAAAAAAAAAAAGGCAAAAATTTAAACACCTAAACCACAATACTTTCTAAATAAAGTATACCCACCCCAAAAAATGACTTGGGATTAGAAGGCAAAATGATCAAGTACCAAGAATGCCCCTAACCATGCCAAAGCTTTGATAGGGTAATTTGGAGGTAGCCATTCCAGCTCTTCAATCCTGTCCCTATTTGGAAATCAAGACATTCATTCCCTAAACTGCCACTTGATTTGATTCATCTTTTTTTGCCTCTGGGTCTTTGATCCTTGTTATGAGATCTTTCACAAGCACACACCAGCTTTCATTAAAATCAAGGGAAATTAGCCCCCACTAGATTTCCCACTTTTTGATTCCTAGAGTCCACAGATACCTATACATGCAGTAGAAATTCTAAATTGACTAGTCATGCATCCAAGTCACTGTTCTCATGCTTCACCTTGTCTAGTTTTATTATCTTTGTTAGTACCAAGTCAATAAAATGCAAGCACACAGTTTTACTTGAAAGATAGGCCTTGGCTCCTGGGCTTCTCTCCAGCCCAACTGCTATCCAAATCCAAGATACAGAATGTGAAAACCATGTGTACCATGCTCTCACCTAATCAAGAGGGGGCTCCAAGCAAAGAGTTTTGTCCAAGCAATTTAAACCCATTAAAACTTTTCAACTACAAGTTTAAAAGCATGGCACCTAACTTATGCCATGACCTCTCTTAAAATTCACAAAAGGATGTATTCCCAGGCATTTTAAATTATGGTCATTTATATTGAGAGGCCTCTCCAAGGACACTTTCCCCACTCAGCTCCACCCAGAAAAGTTGTTGTATTGCTTAACATCTCCACAGTCCAGGGGCTCCATGGCCAGGTGAGAAGCCAGCATGCAGTTCTTTTCCCACATGGCTCCTGAGATGGTTAAAAAAAGCTTCTCTCTTGAGATAAAAGACTAGTTAACATCAAAAAAAGTTAATTCTCTCTCATGAGAGATGATTTGCCTCCCAGTAGCTCAAAGACAGGCAACTGAGTCCCTGAAAAAAATTACATGATGCTTTGTCCTGGTATTTCCCACTGCTAATGTAGGTGATTTTCATCTCAGTGTGCTGATTTCTGAGGCCCTTAATTTTAGGTACTGAACTCTGGGAGTACCATCTGGACAACTACTGGGGCTCTCCTGAGGTGCTAAGAGAACAGGTACTGCAGTACTGACTGCCAAGATTCTCAAATGTCTTTTTCCAAGGGATGTAGGAATGACTGAAGAAATTTTCACAGTGTAGTGAGTAACTGAAAAAAAGCTGTGTATGAATTAGGTGTTTTACTTAAGAGGGGTGCTGCAGTGCTTTCATAAACAGGGCAAATAAATGCATAAGGAACACAAATTTAACTGATAATGCCAATTTATTATTTCAAATAATTTAGGGAAAAATGCTACATATGGCTTTTCTTTTATCCCTATACCTTTTTGCTGGCACATTCCTTTGCTATCTCCCTGTGGATTTTTTTTCCCCCCAAATCCATTTCTGTTAACAAAAAATGTCAGTTATCCATTTCTCACTGATGAATCAAAGCTTCATAAGTACTTCACATTTTATCATTTCCCTCTTGAAGCAGTAACACTCATCTAATGTAGCACAGGGCTGGCACCTAGGTGCTAATGAAGGCACGCACATGTGATAATTAACAAGATTCCTGTTAAATATTTATAAGGGCTGAGAAATGGAATGCAGAGGGAAGACAAAACACTGTTTGACATTACCTGAATTTGCTCAAATGGTACTTCAAAGCTGAAAGACTCATTGTAGTAGGGATTCAGAGTGTTCTTTTTAATTGTAGTCTTTTTCTTCTTCAGCCTCTTGCCATTCTGCATCAGATGGATCTTCACATAGGGATCTAAGCATTCAAGAGAAGAGGTAGAGCTAAGAAGGAGAGTTCAGTGTATTTTCTACGAATTTTTAATCCCATACATGTAAGAGTAGATTAAAAAAAAAAAAAAAAGACAACATCTACAGCTTGTATTTAAAAAAATTCTTAATTTCTACTACAGAAAAACTCCTCTACAATTGTGAAGTATTCCTGATGGAAAAAGGTACAAAGTATTTATTGCATCATCTCCTTAACATCATGAAGGCAGAGTAAATTCCACCTAACTTTGTTCCACAGCTCATTAACCATCGTGCAAGCATTTCTTAGCAATGGTTAGTGGGGTGGTTTTCCCAAGACCAGTGAGTGCTGCCAAATGCACACAGCAGGTACAGGGCTAGCGTGGCTGGATGCTGTGCAACCACCTGGCAACTACACCCATCACTCCAGGGGCAGGTGCTGCACCATGGTTTTCCTGTCCTCTGACCTCCCTGGTGAGCTGTGGCTGACAGGGTCCAGCAGGGTCCAGAGCTGTCTGGCAGGAAAGGACTCTGGCCCCTTCAACAGCAGCCCTCTGCCTTAGTGCTGCAGGCAGCCAGAGTCCAGTGGGGGCCACAGTGCTGGTATAAATTACAGATTGGCTTTGCCTCTCTCTGTTGAATTCTCATTGTCATTTCACACAACTCCTGGTCTGAGGTAACAGAACTCATTTGGTACCTAATCAGGCATTCCTTGCACAAGCAAAACTTTCCTGGACATTACAGTGCTGATGAGCTATCTTGGTGATGACACTTTCAATGGAAGTTTTGCCTGCTTACAAGAAGAGCACTGTGAGTCCTTAATCCATTACAAGAGCCATGATGCTGTTTGGAGACTGAACTAGCATTCTTCCATGGAGGTGGTAATTAGCAGCACCCTCACTGAGTTCAGCTATTTTTCTGTTTAGGCTTACCACGAAGCAACATTTGAGGCATCTCCCGCTCATACTTTTCAACAACTTGTACAGTACTGTCACCAAAATTTGGGTAGGTACCTCTTTGGATTTAGGCAGCTGAACTATGATGTAGATCAAGGCAAGCTCCCCTTGAGTGAGCTGGTAGGAGCTATATAAAATGCCTGCCAGACGTAAGTCATCTGCAGCATAAATAAGGGAGCCTGAATAATGCAAACTATCAAAGGAGAGGGCTTCCTTCTCTCCTGAGAAAAGGCTGGGGCTACAGAAGGACACATGAACACTGCACTTACTATGAGCAAACCATGCTTTACGATTCTGCAATGAAATTAATTATTAGAAGAGTAACTGCACTCTTCTACAGTCAAAATAAGTCTTTCTGTGGAAGACCTGGGTGTTCAGGACAGTTAAAGCTACTGGAATCACTTGATCACAGTCTACAGTTCCTCTGAAGGGAGCGTAATTTTGGTAGTAGATTCTTCAAGACAGTAGACAAGGGTATAAAAAGATCTAATGGCTGTGAGAAGGAAATAGAGAAATTCTAACTTAGAAATAGGCACATATTTTAGCAGTAAGACTGAAACAGCTGGAGTAGCTTCTCCAGTGGTGAACTCTGTTACAGAGGGTTAAGACTCCTTCTCCCTCAAAAGACTCAAAGTTCAAACAGAAATTAGATCTGGGTAGGTTAACGCTTCAGGCAAGATGGAAGTGTAAGGGTTCTTTGTGGCTGCACTATGTATGAATTAAGGAGTATCAAGTGAAGAGCAAAATGCTAGCAAAAAGCCAACAGAGGTCTATTTCTCTTTTAATACTGAGTTCAACATCACTGCACACAGGGTTTTGAAGATGGAAAGGAGGCGAATCAGGACTTCTTCAATATTAGTTGGTACTTGAGAAAAGCTTATCACTTTTCCCAAGGTTCCATGCAGAATGCAAAACTGTGCTAACTTCAAAATGATGGCTTAGGTATACCTAATATATACTAAGAAAGTTTAGTAGTCAATGAGTCAGTGGTAGAGTGTTAAGAAATGAGAACGAGATAAGATGCTGTAAAAATATAATTTGAGTTACTAGACTGGAAGGCTAAACAGGACAATAATACGTTATTATTAAGGGTATTAGAACGAAATAATTTATTAAAATAAATGCAGGTGATATAAGCCAATTCTTTGCTGATCTGTGCCTTTGCACAGACAATACACACAGGTTTGATGATTATTCATATGTCCTTAAGGAACTGTACAGTAGGATTTATTAAGTGATGTAGAAATATTCCTATATTTATAACAAAATCCATATTTTGGAGAAGAATATTTTCAAACTAGAAATCAATGTATGTGAATGCTTGTACATCGACAAGTACGTTTGTTTTAAATTATTTGTTTCTACTGACTCTCTCTAGTTTCTATCTCCATGCTTGTATTAGAGCAAAACCTGACCCAGACAACTCACAGCCATGGGACAACCCCTATGAGATACGTTTCTGTGGTTTCTTTTTCATGTCCTGATCGGTTTTCTTCTGTTTGTCAGTCTGGGGAGTTGAGTTAGGCTCAGTCAAATGCCAGCTGTTTAGTAGGAAAGACCCAGTGGTGCCACTGTAGTGCAGAACTGAGTGGCAGAGGTACCAAATGGAGCACAGAATGGGTTATCACATGATAATCCAATTTTCTTTCATCTGAGCGTGAAACTGTCATGCTAATCCAAATACAAATCTATCACTTAACTGAAGCCATGTTCCTTCTTTTCTTGTTTCACAAGAAAGTGTTAAATAAGTTTACGCATCACAAACATTTAAAATCAGAACAGGGCGTCCAGCTCAAGTAAGTGGATGGGCCATTAGAGATTGTGGCTGAGTTTATCCTCATTAGATGGTATATCCACTTCCTATTTTTTGAAGTATCCTGATCCTAACTAATTCGCCCCTCTCCTCATTCTTCTGTGCCCCATACATGAGCCCCTCCACCACTGCACTATCTTGAGTAACATTCTCCCATGTTCTGCAACATTAACTCCCTCAACTCCCCAGTAATCTGTTTGCTTGCACTCTACACAGAAAACCTGATACCTAAGCACAGACTTTCTTGTGACTTCATGAATAAATGTCTGAAAAGGACAGATTCTCTTCCACTAAATAACAGAAGCTGAACTGCTTGGAATCAATTACTGGAAGAAGGGATGATAATCAAAGAAAGCGGAGCCTCTGGGAAGTGCCAGTCTCCAGTCATTTTTGTGAGATAAAGTTTAGTGCTAATGGAAATGTTTCTCCTCTCTACTTGCAACATAACCTCAGTGCTGGCCCCATTACTCATGCTGAGTAATACTTTAACATGTAAATAGTCTCACTGAAGAACTGAGACTACTAAGGATGACAGAACTGATATTACAGCCCTGCAATGATAAATTGCCTGTTAAGTGCCTAGCCTGGTCATAAAGGGCAATGCCAATGAAAATAAATAAGCATTTCTCTTTATGTACCCTGGATAGTTATCTCATTCCAGAGTAAATATCTATCTTTAGTCAAATAGATTGCACCCCAAAATATTAATTTCTCTTAATGGGTAAACATCACTGGTTTTTTTTACCAGTTTGATTCCTTTCAAGTAAACAGGGATCTAGAACCACATTATATCCATAGATATCTCTGGATGGACCACATCCATCTATGTGGAAGAAAAGATGTTGCACCCAGATGTCCCTCTGCTGAAGGAGACAGAATAGCTTTGTGTCTCTTGCTTAATAATTCATTTTAACAAGTGTGTGGGATTAAATAAAATTGTGCTATTTATTCCCTCATTAATGGTCTACCCAGGAATGCTAAAAAGATGTACAATTCACAACTAATTGTGCATTGTGGATTTTACAATAATGTCTCAACGGAAGCTGGATGAACTGCTTTTAAAGTGTGGGGGGACCAGCTGACACGTTCTGTTTTCCTGAAGTTTGCAGTCAGATGCCAATATGTTACTTAAGAAGTAATCGACATGGTATGTAATATCAAGGCTTCTACAGCAATCTGGACCATGAGGCACATATATATACACGTAACTGGAACCCTCTTAAAATAATGACTAGTTACAGACATACCGTAGACAAGATGCACTTAGTTGTTAAAGAGATTTTACAAAAGCAAACTTTAAAAGGAAAAAATACTACAACTAAAAGAAGAATATTGTGGCAAAAAGACAGTATGTCAGGAAAAGGTAGAACTTGAGAATGACTGTTTTTCAAGATGAAAAATGTTAGAGGGGTAAGTAGCTAATGAAAAATCATTTTCCACATAGGTAGGAGAGAATTCAGCACACAAATTTCCATTTGTATGGATCTAGAGGAAAAAAAGCATCAACAACATATTCAGCTTAGGATGGTTTTACTACAATGGTTTATTCTGAATGCAAACAGAAGGACAGTGCCCATCCTTTTAAAAATAAAATCAAGGCTTCTGTAATCTAATCAAAATATGAAAAGTAAAGCACCTAGAAGTTGATAAATTTGAAAAATGCCACAGGGATAACACTAGAATTGATTGGGTGTGCAGTACAGTCCCAAAGCTGTGGGCAGGGGAAGCATAATTGTTTAAAGAAAAAAATCCCATGCAGGTCTGTGCAGTAGGATCACAGAAAACCCTCTACAAGCCTTGAGAAAGCATAACGTGATTAACAGGAAAAAACGGAACCAGAACAAACTAGTCATAGATACAGCTGAATAGTTTCATATGACAAAACATTGTATAAGATGTTCTCAACTAAAATGTAGAAATGGAGAAGAAACACAGTGCCAGAACTGCCTCCAGCTGTATTTTTGTCTTCAAAATGTTCAGGGCAACTGGGTGCTCATTAGCACGTGTTTTTTCCCATCAGAAGAAAATTTATGCGCAACCATGCCAAAGCTCAACATCATTGATATTTAGAGCAAAAGTGTCAGCAGACAGTGGAGTTTCCATTCCAGGAAGCAGAATGAATTCCTGAAGAGCTTGGAAATTGATTCAAGAGGTAAAGAAAATGAGGTTTGGAAATGCAGCTTTACAAAGAGCTGTGCAAATGCAGTTAGGACAGGGGTGACTTGCAGGGTGCATTGGTAGTTCCAGGCTAAAGAGCCACTCTCATCCTGCAACACAGCGGGGTGGAAAGCCAAGGAAAGACCAAGCCAGGGGCTTAGACCAGAGCTGAAGCAGGGTTGGATTCAATACTGCACCCTTAGCCTGTCCCCGTTCTGTGCCAACAGGCTTCAGGTGAGGTTCTCTCGGCAGGCAGTGGGGAGAACAGCCATTTAATACAGCAAACAACTTCATTTTCTATAGAGACTGTACCTGAGATGGAGGCTGGCAGCAACACCTGCGTGCCTTTGGAGAGAAACAGCAGCACAGGCCAGAGTTGGGCTATGGAAAGCAGCAGGGCTCCAAGAGCAAAGCGAAACAGGAACAACTTTGCTGGGAGTTCCCACAGATTTGCTGATTTTTCCCAAGAATCATGGGACGTGCTCCCTCTGTGGGCATAGAAACCCTTCCTCCCAAGGGAGAGGGACAATTCACACGATGCCTGTGGCATCCAGGCCATGGATAATTTCCCCCGATTTTTTTCTTCTGTATATTCGTGTTTGGATGAGAGAGGATAAAAAAAAGTCTCTGAAGTAATGAGTTTAGAGTGGTACTCTGCCTGGATTTTCTGAGCTAGTATTTTTTCAGGTGAATGGAAAGCTTTGAATGGGAAGGAAAGCCAGAGGGGGGAAAAAACAATATATGGTACAATGACTAAGAAGAAGCACAAGTACCTTCTAAACTGCATAAAAATTATAGTTTATATTCACTGACACAAGCTGTTGGGCCTTCTACCTTCCTCCACAAATGAGCAAATTAAAGTTAGGACATTATTTTTAAGGAGCAGCTGATGTCCCAAGAGAAATACTGGAAAACATTCTCAAATTGGAAACAATCCTCTTGGGATAAACTATATGGTTTGCAAGGTTTTTTTAAATCAGATTTCCTGAAAAACAGGACTTACTTTCTTTTTAAAGTTGATTAGCTACATAATGTCCAATCCTCAGCTAATGCTGATATTTTGGTACTCTCATCACACTTTCCATAACCCCATGAGGCTGGCTGCAGATTACTTGATTTTATGGGCCAAGTCTGTGTAGCCAGTACTTGAGAGAGAGGTGAGTACCAAAAAGTATTTGCTTTAGGTTCCTGTGCAGAGTCTATGCCAGTCCTGACCCCAGCAAATCACATTTTAAAATTCCTTTTACTAAGGAGGCTGAGGATTGAGGGGTGGAGACGCTCCCAACACCACCCAGTAGGCCATGAATGGAGTTGAGAAGTTGTAAATAGTCCAGATGGGCCATGACAGCTGCGAACAGTTTAACCCTAAAAAACTTGTATCACACTTGCCAGTGTCTGTCTATGCCATGGAGGGATGCTCCAGAGCCAGTGCACACACGCAAATCATATTATATATCGCAGTGCAACAGGTTAGATGACTTTGGATTACATACTTCCACCAGCATCTTTAAAAGAAGATACTGTAAGACTGGGTAATTTATAAATGAAAACATTTGCAATTTTATACTCAATAATATTAGACAGATTCTCATAGGAATAATGGAGTCCAGGAATCCATTTACAGTGGGAAAGAAGGGGTTGGTACTTAAAAGAAGCAACAACAGCCTGCCTAGAATGAAAAGAGTTAAATGGAGAGTGTAGCAAGGCAGTCTCAAAATACCAACTCTTCACTGGTGTGCAGTTATACGAACATCAAGTTACTACTGAAATGCTGAATTCAGAGAATTCCCAGAGCTTTGGGAAGAAGGAGGTGCTGTAAAACCAACAATTCCCTCACCCAAGAATCCCAAACTGAGGTTGCTGAACATGTAGAGCTGACAGTGGAAACATAAATGTTCTCAGTGGTCTAAGGGCTATTCAGCCAGCTCTTGAGTCTGCAATTCCACCCACAGTGCTTCCAACTGGAACATAACAACAAATGTTACAGTGCCAGATGGGGAAAGTAGCAGAAAAAGAAAAAAAAAAGAAAAAAAAGAAAAAAAAAAAAAGAAAAAAAAAAAAAAAATAAGCCAAAACTCTTGTTTAAAACCAGCACAAATTAGTGCTTATGAGCTTATGATTAAGTTTACTGCCAGAGCAAGGACAGCTGATCTGTCTGTTGCATCCAAGGGGTTCATTTCAGCAGAGTTACACACAGGCAAAACAAATAGTTTTATAAAGCGCAAGTGTGGGTTGAACCAACAGGAAAATGCACCTTGAGTTCTGTCTGTGGGTAAACACAGAGTACTTTTGTGGAAAAGCAAAGCTACTCAGCCAAGCACCTTGTAAAAGTGATTACATGGAAACTACATGCATCAAAGCAGTAAACCTTGTTCCCCTGTATTTGCACCAAAAGGGAACTGACTGCTCATGAAGCTTGAATGTATTGAGGCGGGGAGAGACAGCATGGCATTGTAAAATTTTAACATACTGGAGAAGGGCATCTGCAATCTCTGATAGTAATAAATAAAGAAATAAAAGTGCATATTGCAATACCATGCCTGTATATAAACAGAAAGAATACAATAGCAATACGATGGAGGATTTATATCAAATAGTGGGAAGGTATTAATTCAAGCTGCTGATATAAGCAGACTCTCCAGGACAGGAATCCAGATTGAAACCAGAGCAAACTGGCGATACCTCAGGCAGCAAATTCCAGCAGACTGCTGAGTTGGAATTTAGGTAATGCCTTTTGATGATGCAGAGAAAAAGAAATGAAATTTTTATTTATTAAATTGATGGCAGTGAAAATACTAGGAGATAATACATAGAGGCTTAGAGAGATTCAAAAGACTGTCCTCAAGCAAACTGGGGAGGAGGGAAGGGGGAATACACATGGCCTGAGGAATAACAACAGCCAGAAGAGTGAAAAGAGAATCAGAAGTATAGATTACAGAACACCCCAAACAAACCAAGTTAAAAAGCAGTTCTTGTGGGATGTCTTAGCTGAAAACAATAGGAGCTTGGGTATGTAATGATGTTCTGCACTGGACTGTCAGTGAGTGCCTTGAAACCCTCCAGAGCTGGGCCGGTTTGGGGACAGAGTTGGCCCATGTCACTGAGGCATATACTCCTGAGTGAAGGCCACAATCCAAACACCAGGTGGAAAAAGTGAGTACCCTGGGAGCACTGGGTGGCAAAGGCTGGGGTTTGGAAGGGCAGACACTGGGGTGGAGAGCTGCCTCAATACATCTGCATAAAGTGTGATGGACAGGAATTACACTTCAAGTCTCCACTGTTTTCCTAGAGCTGTGCCAGCTTAGGGGTTGTTTTTGTTTATTTATTTTCTTTTAGAAAATTAAGCAATTAAACACAGGCTTTTGCTCTCTACCTGCCTTTTTCTGATAGCCAAGAGGTTAAACTGCTTATTGCTGATTTAGGGTATGTTCTTCAAAGCTCTCCACGTGCTGATAGAATCCGAATCTACATTTCCCACCTCTTGAGAGAGCAAGATAAGGCTGTAAGATATACAAAACAGGTTCTCAGTCTGCTCTGGTGAGTGCTCCTTTCAATTACTCAGTGAAGGTTTTAGAAGTTTTAGTGAAGGGTTAGAAGGCTGGTGCCAGGTCCAAGTTCACTGAGTGCTCTTGTTCACCTTGCCTATGTGATCATCACCTTTGACCCTCTGCTCTTGTGGATATTTACTGCATAAAGCTATTTGACTAAATCCTGGGATGATGGTGGAGAAGCATCGGCTTTAGGAATCCCAGCAGGTGATGCTGCTGAATGGTGGTGTGAACATCAAGATTTTAGAGGACTTGAACGAAAGAACCTGGGGGACTGAAAAAAGCTTTGGTTAGTCAAGAATTTCTATTGGCATGACAATATTTCTCTGTGCTTCCAGGCTTAAATAGCTAGGGAGGAAAATCAGTATGCCATATAGAGACAGGGGTGACGACAGACACCCAAAAAAACCTGGAAGAAAGCAAAAAAGTCAAACCAAACCATGTAGTGAAAGGCTGGACCAATAGAAAGAACTGACTGAAAGGAAGTAATGCCAGTCAGAAAGAACTATACCCATTAAAAAAAAAAAAATTATCATGGTAGAGCGATGAGACACCTTTACTTAGGACAAATGTTAGCATGGTAGGGAGCAACCTTCCTTGTCCATTTTTCTGCTCTGAAAATGTTTTAAGATTTTTTTCTTTCATAAAGTTCTGATTGATAATAACTAAAACTCCTGGTTTTAGTTATTTCCCCGCTCCCAAAACCCCACCCATCACAAAGACCCCAAACCCAAGAGCTGTGAGGTAAAATAAATCCTAATCTCAAACTGCACTAAGAACAGATAGGCATTCCAGTATTACTGGGTAGTAAAGAAAACCACATCTGAGTGAGTGTCAGTATTCACTCCAAGGAATTCTTCAACCCTGAAACACAGAGAAAGTCTATTAAAAACAAAAATTGGCCTAACTAGGGCATTAGCAATTTACTGCAGCAAGAATATACGTTTTGTAGTCTCAACTCTCCGCATCAACATTGCCAGAGAAAGGTTTTATTGCTTCACTGCTTGCCAGCATGGCACTACTGTGTTTGATTGTCTTTACATGGAAAAAAGTGAATATACCCTGCTTAGGGGTAATCTGTGTACTCTTCCACAGAGGGTTAGAATCAACACACTCAAAACCAGGCAAAGTCAGTTATAAAGGCTGTCTCAGATCAAAACCACTGAACTATCATGTTATTTACACATGAAAATTTTCTTCAAATGCAGCAAACCCAGTTATGTCCCTGTATTCCATCCATACCCTCACACTCCAAAATAACATTAGGTGAGTTGGGAGGAGAAGCAGAGGACAGAAAAAACAGAGAAGCAAAGCAGCAGGGAGTTTTATCAAGGTAGGATCGAAAGGGTAGGAAACACCCAATTACCTTAGCTTGTACAAATGAGTCACCAGAAAAATGCAAGCCAATAAACCACAAAATAATTCTGATGCTTTTAACAAAAACCTAGTGCTGCCACTTTATAAACTGCTTCTCTCATCCACGTAAGCTTTCAGTCCCAGATAATGTGAAGGAGAACGTTTTTTTTTTTTATTCTGATAATTAAACTAGAAATAGCACAGAGCTAATACTGCAGGAATGCTGCAGTAAAGAAGGCACAGAAAAAATAGTTTTAAAACATCAGTGTCTACCAGGTAAAGCAGCCTGATCTGAACTCTTCACAGCTGAGAAACCAACCCTAATTGTGCTTTATCAAGATTGATATTTATTTTAAGAGCATATCAAGACTTTCTAACTACATTTCATTTATCAGTGGCTGCACGTATAAAAGGATTCTATCAGCATCCAGTTCTCTGTCTCAATTTAAAATAATACTCAGTACTTTTTCTACCTGCGAAGTTTATATAAATCTTAGTTCTCATTTTGTTTTCATTATTTCTCTGTTGGATTTGAGTTTCAAGGAAAAAACCATAAATGGAAGGAAGAAGATACATAATTGTAGTCTTGCTTTTAGCCTACAAAACATGCATTCAGAATTACTTGCAGAAAATACTCAACAACTCTCTTTCCCCTCCTATCCCTGCCTCCCAACATATCCAGTGTCTGTTAAGCAGGATTTTCAGAATTCATATAGGCTATTTGTGGCACCTAATTTTAGCATGACTTAGAGGATCAAACTCTTTATTGCCTCAACACACAGACCACCTATCCCATAGAGGAAACCTAAGGCAGCCCACGATACAGTTAGTTTTTTGAACTTCTTTAAACACAGAGGCCACAAGAAACCTTTCCCTATTCCCTGCTCAGAGCCACAGCTAAGGACAAGCTTAGCTGAGGGCTTCCTGGCAGTGAGAAGACTCCTGGAACACTGCAAGGCAAGAGCTGCACCTGCTCCGAGAGTGGAAAGGGCTCTTCTCGATGACGTTTCCCAATATTGTTGGGAAAACAGGTTTTGTTTGGGATTAAATTTAACCACAGTAAGGAAAAAGAGATCAAAATCAGATTTTATTGGGATGGACAATATCTTCATCTCAATCCCACCATGAGAAATTACAAGGGTAGGTTAAATTTATCAGCAATTTCAACTGAGTTCAGCTAAATTATATCTGTTTTTCAAAAATGACAGCTGAGTGAAAACCTGTTTTTTAGAATCCCCAAACCCCCCAGGTTTTAAAAGCCTGAAGGTCAGATTTTTAACTTGAGTACTTGCAGAGGAAGGGCTGGGAGGCTGCACGCCTGCTCACATTGCTGTCGATTACACATAATGAGAAGCAGTGACCTGAAACTTAAGGCACATTTTTACTTAGACAAGAGTAACATTGAGATTATGTTTACTGAAGAGTCAGGGAAGTGCTGAAGTCCTTGGAAGAACAAACTGTTTACTTTGTTTTTTAACTCCAGACAAGTTACAAGAAAGAACAAGATGAGGAGTTATTTAAGAGCTAAGATTCAAGGAAAAGAACAAGCATTCAAGGCCAACAGCATCTGCATTAAGAACACTCTGCTGCTGAGAACATTAGTCCTGCTATAAGACAAGAGGACAGGTAACTTGAAAAATGGTGCCATTAGGTGAGAGATGGAAGAATTTTTAACATGACCAATAGCTCACGCCCCAAATTCTTTGTCAAATTGTCCCAGTCAGTTAATGGCACAAATGGATATTTGACTGACATGTTTGCCACTGACTGTACACCACTTCAGTTTAAAAGGCAATCAAACGTGACACAATCTTTCAGAAATCCAAGGGTACATGATAGTTTTCAGCTCAGATACCTGCTACAAATTTATACAGCAGATAGCCAATTTGGTACAAAAGTGGTGGAGTGTGCTTCATTGCCAAACCAGATTGAATCTGGGCAGCTCAGCATATTTCTGCCTTCTACTCCATTGAACAAGATCTTGATGCAGTCTAGTCAATGGATCAGGATCTGTCATAAAACCAAATAACCCAGGAATCCAAAAAGCACACATGAATTTCTGAAACCCTTTGGTTCTTCAGAATTGAAAGGAGGAGTATTTGAAAAGATAAGCCTGAGTGTTAGTAGTTACTAGATGAGGAGGAGGAGGAAGAAGGGGATGACAGAGGAGTGAAACTGGTGTTTTTATTTGGAGTCAATAGTTAGAAACCATAGTAAAGGAAAAGTGGATGACACTGCTTCCAAGCCGAAGAAGTATTCATGTATAACAGAATAGAAATAATTATAAGGAAACTAACCTTACAAACTAGTACTCTTTTCAAGCAGTGTTCACCAAATTTAGAATAGATTTTCAAAGGTATCAAGTATTTGTAGATGGGTCCATTTTCAAAGGCACCTAGCTCCTGTTAACAATCACTGGTATGAACATGAAGCAATCAATTCCCCCAGAGTCGCAGGCTTCAGCTTCCCTCTGGAGATTCCTATTGAACGTTTCTCTGCATTAGTCAGTACCTAGGTGACAACAGCCCTCTTTTTTTTTTTGCTTGTGAACAGTGACAGTCAAGACAGTCACTCAGTAGCAATAAGAAATAATTTAAATTCTTTCTGTTTACTGCATATCCCACAAATGGCAATCAGCAAGCAGTGATACTTAACTTGTGGGTTTCAGAAATACAAAACACTCTCCTGTTAAAAATGAAGATCACAAACATTAAAAAGAATATACTAAGGAGAACTGAGATTTTAAGTTAAAAAAAAAAAAAAGAAGCCAGATTTAGCAAACAATAAACCTGTTTTTCTGATACTTTTAGGAGAGAGGGAGAGAAAGAGAAAGGGGGAGAATGAGGGAATGCCTCTGGTTAGCTTGCCATTAACACAAAGGAAAACAATTGGAGGGCTTAGGGAGGATTTAGCTTTAACAAATGCTTATCACAAAGTCATGTCACTGCACACTATTGTTCTGTATTTGGAATGAAATTAATTTCCAACTCCACATTAACCTTTTAGAGATCCTGCTTGGTAGAGGAATTTAATCCTTTGGATTTTGGTATGTCACCAGCAAAGGCCATTTCTAAATTTGGTGAGTTTGATAAGACTGTTACCTGAAGAACTTTTATTAAAAGGAAAAAAAAAAAAGTTTACTAGCAGTGGCTATTTCAGACCACTGAAAAGCTGAGTGTTGAATCAAATAGGCAAGAAAAACAAAATAAAATCTAGGAAATCCTAAGGTTTTTTCAGTTCTCACAATGTATTATTCCTCTGTGCTATAATGAATCCACTGATACTGTGACAGCATGCTCTCAAGTCATACACTAACATAAAAAACTTCATTGTGATGAAGTAGATCTTTTCTAAACTTCATGAAAAACAGGCCTTCTCATGTGTCCAAGAAAGACCATTCAGCTGGGTAATGGGAAACAATTTGTAGCCTTACCATAAAGTAAGGGAAACGTGGTGATTTAGATAGTAGTAAAAACAGGAATTTCAGCACATGTGGGGAAGCCCATTTTCTGATCCTTATTAGTATTAATGCAACAACTGTCTTTGTTGGCCTCTGCATGACTCTTTCCCTGCTGCATTCCAGGAGCTGAGAGGAGCCCTCTGGAAGTCAGACAAAATCTGCTGTCGCTACCATATTAGGAATCAAACCGAGTAGCAAAAGCCTCCGGCTGAGCGGAGATAAATCAGCAGGGAACGCGCTTGCCTCCCAGCCAAATGAGTAAAGCAAAGTGATTGAGGAAACAAAGTAAATAATAATTAAAAAACAAATCCCTGGCAGTAGGAGTGACTACCTCCTTTTTACTTTTATCATGCTTCTTACTGAAGTATAGGTCCAAACAGGATTTACGGATATGAGCACACCCTGTTCCTTACATTTCTTTATTGCTGCAGAGGGAAATGATCCCAAGACACATATCAATGATCAGCTTCAAATGTTTTTAACACATTCTTTTTGGCTGGAAAGACAGCATTTGACTGCAGTAGAGTTTAAATTGCTCTTGACATAAATTTTGGTTTACATCCAGTCTGGTCCTTCCACCAAGATTTCCCCTACACAGATATAGTCACTCTTCCACTTCTTGTGATCAGCCTTGTAGTCCATAGAAAATCTCAGCTGAAATACAATGTTTGCTAATGATTCAGCTCTTTGTAGAGGCAGAACAGAGGACTTGCAATTACACTTCTGCATATGTGCATGGATCTATTCTGAGCATTCCTTATTAGAGAGAATCTATAAGGTAATTAATCTATTATGGCATTGGCAAAAGGATGCAATTCCATGTAGACATGATTGAAATCCATAGATTTTGTATCTGCTGTGTGTGAATGAGGGCCAGATCTGCAGGGCATGCCAGTTCATAGCCTGTACAAGGTGGGAAAGTCTTACTTCCATTGCGTGGCATTTGGAGTCCAAACTCAGCCTGATGAACTGCCCTATGAAAAGATCTGTCTCTATTCTCTGCATGGCAGATGCTGTGAGATGGTGGATGCCCACAAGATGCAGGCACTGCAGATGCCATCCCAAGAAAGAGGAAGGACTGCTGTGCCTGTACCCACGTGCCAGCCCCACATAAAGACTGATGCGCCATATCCCCTCCCGCTCCTCAGCAGCCCACAGCACAACCATCCCACCACCTGCTCTCACGCTGCGGATGTACGCAACCACCGCAGGTTAGGAGGCTTAACAAAATCATGGTATAGGTAAGTTCAGGTTTCTATTTTGAAATCCAAAGAAGATTTGTTCTTAGCAGGTTATTTCACAGAAAGAAAACAGTCTTAAGAGAAAGAAAACGCAATGAGATGGATACATGGTTAAGCCATTGTTAACTGGCGTTAAGCAACACCAGCATTTCAGCCTTAGTAACCTTGCACGTCACATGTGATTGCTGTCATTGGTTGGAATGGGTCGGAAACTGACACATACACACATTTTTCTTATCCTCAGCCATTAGGCTCCCATGGCAACCCTTCTCTCATTCAACCAAAATGAATGGGGTGGTCTCCCCACAGAACTTAATGCAAAGCGTTAAACAAATAGTGGCGGAAATAATATTTTGCCCATGGAAGTATTACCACCTCTTTGGAGAGGAAAGGTGGTTTCTGAAAGGTGGTAGACTAACAATAAAAAAGAAGATTGCATGTATGTCTTCCATTCATTCACGGGAAGAAAATCAGTAGGATTCTGTCAACCAGCAGGTTGTCTCAGTAAAAATAAGCAGCAGCTGAGGGAATGCAGAAATAGAACAGTACTCACGGCTTTCTACAGCTTTTGAGGCAAGAATAAAGCTGCAGCTTCCTAATTATATAGTGCTCACCCTCTAGCATATTGATTTCATTGTTATATTTTCTCCTTTCTTGGTAAGATGCTGTAGTTGAATACTGTTGTCAGCTCCCAGTGTGCTGTTTTTCTGAAAGCCCGTCTTAACTATTCAAATACCCATAAACTGTATCAACATTAGCAAATAAAAACTGTGTATAATACAGCTGAAGATGTATCATGATACCCCGTTTCACCCCCAAAATCAAAGGAAGGTAAAGCAGAAGCTCACAAGTCATGACATCAGCCAGTAGTGTAAGAACATAAATATTCACAGGGCGTCACACCAGTAAGCATTTATCACCAGTGGGAGTCTGGAAACTGGACTCTGGGGCCTGGGAAAGCCCTCTGGCTGAAGCTAAATTCAGACTGATTCACTCTGAAAGGCAATGTGGTGGCACCCAGAGGATGGAATTGGGCAACTCAGCCTACAATCACCTTGCTGCTAATTTGAGTATTTGAGTTCATTTTTCTATAATTTTTAGCTTGGAGTCAACAAGGAGGTTACATCCCATTTTCTCAGTTATGTTTGTGTCTGATAAGAAACGCTGGTGTGCTGGACAGAAATTTAAGGGGAATAGGGAATGGTAGGGTTTGAAGCCCTGTTCGCTTCCATTTCAGGTTATGGCATTTGTATCTGTGCTACTTATTGAAAGGAGACAAGCAGGGCAGAGTATTTAACTGCGATCTAACTTTGAATTAAGTTCACTAGATTTTCCTTTGCAAGACAGTTACCACATATTTTGTCATAGATATTGCTCATCTATAGAGTAGTATTGTTCAATTAAGAGATGGTGCCTAAGGAGTAACACCACATTTACAGCAAAAGTTGCAGATTGCACAGAAAAACAGTGAAAAGGTGTGAAAAATAGAGCTTTCATACTGCAAAAAATTTCTGTCAATCAACTTTTCCTCAAATCCAATAGAAGATAAGCTCTGAGTCTTACTGTCACACATTTGGATCTCAATTAGGTTTTCACAAAAGAATGGCTTAAAGTGCCTTTCAAGCTTTAAAATGAGCTCTCTTATATAAATTTGCCTACAACACGCTATGCAGTGCACTGCAGCATTTCAGATTTATTTTTCTTAGCATCCCTGTCATTCTAACCATAGCAAATTCCAGGCAGGGCTCTAAGCAAAACCCACAGAAGCTTTTCAAAGGCTCTTCATTTTCCTGCTTCTCCCTGAATTATCAGCACCTTTGTTTCATAAACTTTTGAACTTGCCATAAACATGTCTCGTTATGTTAAAGTACTGTCCTTCACCCAGCCCCTGACTGTGAAAATACAGTAGATTACAAAAAGAATTGACATGTACTTAAAAAACCCAAAAACCCTATAGCCCAACTTTGTATGTTTTACTTTTTATAGGTAAAGAGGTGACTTTGCTAACCATTTCTAAAGGATTAAAAAGCCTGCTGTGTCATATCATATATCTCCGTTTAGTTTCTAATGCAGCCAGAGAACACAAAGGCTGAAAGAAAACCTTTTATCACTTGCAGTTATCGACTAGGCCAGAATACAGTACTAGGAACCTTAGAAACTTTTAGCTAAAACTTCTTTGCTTTGAAGAATGGCTGATCTCCTGAGTGAAGGAAAGCAGTCTACCCTCAAAAAGGTTGTTATTATTATCCAGAAACCTAACATGTTTTAGGGAAAAATTGTTGGGGCCACTTTGAATGACAACCTATTTTCTACTGCATTGCCATAACAGTCCAAAAGTTTTTGGATGTTCTTAATCACCTTATACACCAGCTTTCGGAGAGTTTTAGCTGCCTTCAAAGATAAAGTCTTTTATTTTGAAAAAAGTGTATCTATCAGAAGGCAAAGGCAGTTTAAAAGAATTGTTGCTTCAATGAGAGTGAAAGTTAGTGTTTTGTCCTGAGGCTCTTCATCCAAGATGCAGCTGATCTTAATGTTAGGGTTTCCAGCAAAATGCAGGCAGAATCCTTTTGTTCTGACAGCCTCTTGTTCGTGCACCATGGCATGAGCAAACTGTAAAGTCAGATATTAAACACCAGAGTACTGCCCCAAACTAGGTGCCAAGATCTCTGCAAAGCAATCATATAAAATTCTATGCTTTTAAATTTGGAACTTTTATATATATAAATATAAAAATATATTTTTAAAACCTTTCTACTTGCTTATGATTCTTGGGGTTAGGTTTGCTTTTGCATGCATCTTCTCTTTCAGTATGGATCTTATTCTTGACCTTATTCAAAGGCATCAGTCTGTTTACTGACCAGAGGTAACCCACTGAAGAATTCTGGCATTGATTGATAGTCAAGCCAGCAATCAGCTCCTGGAGGTACTATATCAGCTGAGAAGTGAGACTGCAAAATCACTATGCAAATTGTAAAAATATCCACCACTGCCAACCCCTGTGATTTTATCACAGTCCCTGAGATACTGAGTATATTTCTTGAAGCCTCAGTTTCCCAGCATTATGTTACCATCAGAGATTTGCAGCTTGCATTTAAAAAAACCAAAAAACTTCTCTAACCCTCATGGCTAGAAATAAAAGTCTGAAAGCACTGAATCCAAAGCTTCAAGTCAAAAGTAATTTATTTAATTAATACACTTAAAGTATATTTATTTTTAAGTCACGAGCAAAAATCTGGGAACCTAGGCTTGGCAATATCACAACTATCTCCTCTTCACCAACAGCATGCTCTAAAACTGAGCTGCTTGTGACCTTTTCCTTATGTATTATTTCCCATTGCAACCACTGTCAGCTTGCAGTGATAAAAGCTTGAAAAGCATAATTGAGAAGGGCTTTTACTTGTTGTTTTGCTTGACATTTTCCCCAGGAAATTTTCAGAACTGAGTGAAATCGAAATCAATCAAAATAAAGTCTTCAGAAAATTCATGGTGTCCTCCTCGGATAGTGGCATCACTATCATACTGAACTGAGGAAAACATCAAAACAGACGTTGAAACCCAACCAGAACTGTACTGGTTGACTCTCTGTCAGGTCAGCATGAACTCACTCAGGTTGCCACCATTTTGGTAAATATTTTTCTAGCTACTGCAATCTGTGTTACACTGTTTTTACTGTTGGGAGACTTATCACTAAATTTTCTATAGTCCTCTTCCAGCTTAAAGTGCAATATAAAGCTCTTTTCTCCATTATTATTTAGGTTTCCTCCTGGGGAGAAAATAAAGCAATTTAGAAGACTAATCAGACAAAGGTAGGATTTTGAAGTGCTGGACACAAAAAACTCTCCCTGCAGTTTCCACAGCAAAATAGCTGTGACACAATTCTCAGACGCTGCTTGTCTATTTTGCTTTAGTTTTGTTGAAAATCAACCTCTGAGCTCAGGCAAGTGTGAAAGAAGGGTGGCAAGCAAAAGGAACGGACACAAGACAGCACTGACTCAGTGCATGACTGGTGGCTCCTCAAGCAGGTGGTCTCACAGAGTCATGAGGCGAGCAGCACCTGGGTTATGCTCTTCCCCTGGATCACTCAGAAAGAATCTGTCCTTCTCTGCTGTTTAGAAAGGGACATGGGGAAGAAGTAGGGGAAAAGCTCTGCCTGCAGTTTAACTATTAACCCAAAGATTCCTGACTAATCTAGTATCCCCTCACACAGATGTGCAGCACCTGTGAGACCTCTGCATTTTTTCATGCTCAGCTACAAACACCAGGTTTCTTTCCCCGTTTTGTTAACATGGAATAAAAACTTGGATCATGGTTTCTCCTGCTTTCTCTTTATGTTCTAACTGTAGAAGGTAACTATCGCATACCTGTTTATATTGTGCTCTATAAAATTGAATCAATCTCTTTAAGAGAGACTTTCAGGGAGCAGTAAATATCCAGAGCATCATTTCATTGAATTGATTCATAGTACAGGACATTTGAATTCAATGGATTGTTGCCATGGCTGCAACCTGAATGAAGACATTTCCTTCCAGAATTCAGTAGACAAGCTTCCTTGTTTATTTTTCACTGAATTTTATTTGTACATGTAAAAGAAAAGGGACAACAGTGACCCATAAGTCTGTTCTTTAGCATTCATGTACCCTATTTCACCACATTATTACTTCACCAAGATAGTATCTTCTGGCCCAGCTAAGGAGGGTCTTTTAGAAAGACAACAAACCAGATTAATGGACTTTAGCCAGCTTTATTGCCTCATATGCTCTAAGCTGGTTTCACATTAGATCTTGTAAAATGACTCTCTTATTATTTATATTATCAACTGTCCTCATTGCTCTGAGGGGCTTTGACAGAATTTAAAGAAATCCAGCAAACTCCAAAAACCTACTAAAAGCTATGTCTGAAAGTGATACAGTCTTTCTTCATGTAAGGATTCTGGAAATCTCTGCTTATGTGGTAGCATTCCCACATGACTTAATTTTCACTATTTCATGCTAAGAACTGAAAATAGCACAGTAACACAGCTATTGCAGAATACAAAACTTGATTCACTAATTGAGAAAAATTTTACAGTTGACCAACATTACATGAAGTAAAATTTTATAGAAGTATTCAAAGCTATTACAAGCTACTCACATCACCATAGATTCAGCTTGGTACAATGATGATACAGAATATACTGAGCTTCCTCTAAAGAATGTAACTTTTCTTACCTGTTGATTGCAGTAACTTTTTCAAAATCATATTTAGGAGAAGCACGGCAAAGGTTCTCTCTATCTTTGTGGTACTCTGTATGTTTTCCAAAGTACTAGATGATTTAAGTCCTAGCAGAATTAATCAAATAAGCTCAAAGAACAGCAACCCATATTCCAGGCCTAGGGTCAATAAAACCAGTTGACTATTTCAAATGTGACTTTTCTTGAAAAATTCAGGAAGCCAGATAGCTAGTCTTTGCATCATATTTTTTTCATCCTTTAAAGGGATCAAGGAGTCAGCCTGTTTGTCCTTTTCTTACAAAGCAAACAAACATTCCCCAACAAACAAACAACCAGAGTGAGACAACAGTGAGGAAGGAGCACTGAACCTAATAGCTAACAAGTTTACCTGAAAGGAGGGTGAAAGTGGTTGAAGTGCCTTCTCCAATGAATATTTAGTTACTTACAAGAATGGAATAATTTGGGCATGGTTATGCTCTAGTAGCTGCTAACCTAGTGTAGGAAAGGACTCCTCTGGGAATGAGATTCTCCACCCTGCTCCAAATGGAGTTTACCCTCTCCAAACACAGAATTTGAAAATCCTTCTGTCTGTGTTCATCCCCAGGAGTAAAAACCTTGGTAGTATCAAGTTTTGAGGAAGTCAGAGTTTTGAGGAACTCAGAGGCACCTAAAGATGCCCTTTTTCTAAACTGTTGTCTTGATTTCTTAAACGCTTCTGTGAACACTGTTATTTTCACAGAATCACAGTGAGTTGAGTTGGAAGAGACCCACAAGGATCATGGAGTCCAACTCCTGCCCCTGCACAGCACTATTCCCAAGAGTCACACCATGTGCCTGAGAGAATTTCTCTCCTGTAATAGAAATAAAAATTTCTTTTCCACAATCAGTGTTTGCCCATCCTCCTCTGGCATTTTTGCACAAACAAGGCACCCCAGATTGGATTTACTGCCAGTTAAAAATGCCGCATACAAAAAAACGTAGATAACCTGAGAAACAGGAATTGGCTACATCTGTTGCAGACTGAGTTATGGCAGAACAAGCACATGGGCAGTGCACACGAGGTGAGTCAGTGGGACTTTTGTTTGAGTAACAGCTCTGCATGACACATATAAAGTAAAGGCAGGCACAATTACAGCGTTTATGGTCGTGGAAACACAATTCCTCAGCTAGTGCTCAAGAGACAAAGACCGCTGATCAGTGAAAATTAAGTGGTTCTCTCCTACAAAGGAAGAATAAGGCCCATGCTGTGTTACATATTTAGATGCTAGCCAGCACCCTGCTACGTCCCGATCCCAGGCTCAGCCCCCAGGCCACAAAAACCAATTGTGCTGCCCAAAGCTGCCTTTGAAGCAACCCCGGTGAGAAACTGATTCTAACAAGGCAAAGACAAGGAGGCACTTCAGACAACATCAGATAATTTAAAACTGTGCACAGCTCCCTGCTAGAATAAATGGGCACATCATCGTCATCGTTGGTGAAATTTTATCTGTTCAGATAAGCAGAGAATTAGGCCAATAATGCCCTACCAGACTAAATTATGTAACTACTTATCTGTAAAGGTTACTTTTGTTATCTCTATAATGGAATTATCTCCACAAAACAGTTATTTAGCCACTTAGTTATAAAACCATGTAGGAACACCAGAATTTCTATCATCAGTTTATGATTGTCTTTCGTTATTAATTTCAATCGTTCTATATAGTGATAATGAATCACAACAGGGGCATTGCTTCAGATATTGCAGCACAGTATATCCACCAGACCAGAACAACTACCTGCTGCATTGGGATAATTCTGACACACTTTTCTCTTTTTTCCTGATTTTTTTTTGTTGTTTTGTTCTCTGTTTATCTGCTCTCAGCTTCCTAATCTAAGCAAAACCAATGATAATATTTTCCTCTTTGATAAAAGCCCTAGTGGCATCTCAATTTATTTTTGAATCAGTCTGCCTGTCAATCATCAGGTCCACCAGACACACCAAGATCAGCAAGTGAAAAGGCATACTTGATGAAATTTGAAAAGCCAACCCTAAACATACCACCCAACATCTAAAATACCGGGATCACTCCTTGAACAAATGACGTGACATACTCGGTTGTTCAAAAATAATGGCATCACCTTTGTTTTAGACCTGGTCACAGCATTTGGCTGAATCCTTTACATCTGTGCTGAATTTGTATAGTCTTGATAGTCCAGTAGCACTCTACATCACCTTTCACACACACTGACATGATTGAACAAGTCTTGCTGAACTAGAAAATCAGGTTCATGTTCATCCCTAGACCAATTCCCTAATAATGATTTTTCCATCTTCCAATCTGAAGTTCAATTTAAGGACCAAGGAAAAATGAAAAGTGTTTCTTCCCTCACGAGAATTTGTCTTGTTCAGATCTAAACATCAATATAAATACATGTTAGGAATGTACTGTTTTCATTATGTGAGTAACTTTTTAGTTGCTCTTTCTTTCTCACTTGAGCAGGATAGTCCACGTCCCCCTCCAGCATCTAAACCCCCCACCTTGTACCAGGGGAGTCATTTACAGTTGAGACTTTAACCTCTTTTTTGCAATCTGATGCTCACGCATATTAAGCATGACAGACACTGCACACACTTTTCAGGCCCTTACAGCAACAAGTCCATAAGAGGGCTGCTTAGGTCTGAAGTCAGCAGTGTTTACCAATATGATAGAACTCATGGATCTGTATTTCCTGCAATATATAAGATATACTGCAAATGCATGCGGTGCACAGAGAAAGACACTCTGCCTCTTTACTGTTGGAAAAAAAAAATTAAAAATGTTTTTAAAAATTTTATGGCACCATTTTTATAAAGGAATCTGCTAATATATTGACTGGATTTTATACTGATGTAATTTTCTTGGCATGTCATTTTTCAGAACTAATGCTCATACAATTGTGATCATAAAATGCTAAATTAATATATTCTACAAAATAGTTTATCTTTGAGACTTAAGTAAGTACTTAAGGATGCTGAAATTGAACTTAATCAAAATACTCAAAAGAGCCTTCGTCCTTAGCAGAAACAAACAAACAAAAATATTAGTCACTGTTTTCTATACTTCCACAATAGGCTGATTACAGAAAAATGAGCATTTCTGTAACCATTTAAAATGCTTACATGGAACAGAATATGACAATTATTTTCAGAATGGTTAAAATGCTCCTCAGTTCATGAACATTTATCAGTGGCAGAACACATTAGTCCAAGGACTGTTGTTATCTCAGTTTCTGGTGCTCTGTGACCCTGCTCCTACCTTCAGCTATCTGCGATACAAAGGCCGAAGTTGTTGCCTTGCATTTACTAACATATTTTGCCCTCCCAGGTGGGCAGTCAAGGATCTGCTTGGCACAACAAGCAGAGCAGCCTGAACAAAAATAATTTTCAGCTATTTCCTAATCTCCTTTCTCTTGGTCACATAGTAATATGAAATTCTTATTCTCTATACATGGAGGTTAAGTAAATACTGCAATACTTAAAGAGAATGTCTTTCTCTTCTGTTAGAAATCTTACCCATGTATCAAAAATAATGAGAAGAGTCCATTGCAGCTGCTGGCCATGTTCTTGATCCATGTTAGACCTGATAACCTGTGGATTTTTCCTTTTTCTGTTATGCTGTTGTCTGTTTCTTTTTTTTTTTTTTTTTTAATTACTGGCATCAAGCTCTCAAGTTTTTCTTATATAGGATTGGAAAAGATGTTTTTCCCTAACTTCAAGATTCTTCTTTTGCAGTGTATGATTAGCTGGAACAATGCTCTGTTTAAACCGATGTTCAAAAGTTTCCTTGCAAACTCATTTTGAGACTGATAAAATTCCAGAGAGGGATTGCATATGTGTTAATACTGAACAAAAACAAACACGAAAATCCATGCTGCCTTTTTTTCACCTGACTGATACTCACTAGCACAGCAATATTTACATGACACAGAAGTAAGAATTTACTCACAGCTGGAGGCTAGTACTCACAACACTGCTAGTTTCCCATCATGAACTCTCTCTTTACACAGTGTGAGTTGGAACCTGATCCATGACCAAGACTACTGTGCACAAATAACAATAACAGGATCACTGCACTGAAGAATCATAGGCTAAACTGTCAGACTAATGTCCACTACTATCACATCACAGGTTTTGGGTTTTTATATGAAGAAGACAAAATGTTTTTATTTTGCACTTGAACAGAAGCATTTAGTAGCAGCTCTGAGTTATGCTTAGCTTAAAACAAGTTAGGCATGCAATATCTGTATTTCAGACTGACCATAAATAACTTTTCGAGGATAAGAATCAGTTGGAGAAGGAGAACAGCCAAACACTATTTTAGAATTTTGGTATTAAACACCCTTTATACAAACAAAATTATAAAAATATTGTCTGTGTAAGCCAAGAGAATGTCATGTAAGTGTATTAGATAAAGTGATGCACTTCTTTCACACATGCCATGAAAGCAGAATAAACATGACAGAGGTGTTTGTTACTGTTCCAATTCTGTGGTGGTACCGTACACTGGGGTATGTGAAACTAACATAAAAGGTTGATGTAGAGTTCTTCAAAATAAAAGTATTTTTATGCAAAAATTTTGTTTTCTTTCATCCACAAGGCAATTAATAAAGTGATAAAAAAGTATTCAGCCAAAATAATTGAAATGTGTATAAACTTGCATCATTATTGCGGAAGCCGTAAGAAGGAGAAAAAGAGGAAAACGTGCAAAAAGCATTACAAAAATGGTTGCACAAGTTTCCATAAAACACGTGACTAGACAAAATAGGTGGGAAAACGTTTGCTGTTCCAGGCAGTAGGTAACAGTATGCCAATAAATACCTGGAATCAGCCACAGTGGCAAGCTTCTACCAAATACTGTTGCTCAGAGAAGTAAGCAGGTTCCCACTACAGCCTTAATAATATGAGTCATGAAGCAGTTTGATGTTTCCTACCTCTGCCCTAACCCTGCTGCTGACCCACAAGCAACAACCATGTGGAACTACTTTTTAAATGCTGGATAACAGTACTGAATGATACCAAGTGCACGGGTACAGATGTGATTTTTGGTACTGTTTGCTTCCCACTCATAAGTCCCAAGTATCCATGAACATGTAACAAAATTTGGATTTCTGAACGTTACTATAAAGCACAATATATAAATCTCACAGAAATTTTATTTTGCTCTGGAAATATGGTCACAGGCTTGATTTTTAAAATACTACTAGATCAGAAATTTCCATCTGTTCAGTTTAAATACCATCAATACTTGACAAACTAAAACATTGTCACTTAACAAAAAACTCTGCATCCATGCTTAATAATTTGATGTATATGTATACTGATCCCATACAGATGCAAATGTCTTCTGGGATTGGCCACAGATGATGCAGAATGCTAATTCAATATTGTACAGGGGGAATGTTTGTTAATTTCTTCCAGGATGTCTTGGTTATAAGAACTACAAATTACTCTGATTTGGGAGCAGTGTGGGAATGAAAGAGGATGACACCGGTTCAGTAGCACTCCTGCAGGAGCTTACTCCCACACAAGGGATTTGCAAGATAATAGAAAAGCACTGTTTTCAGGGTTTTATTTACTACAGAAATATATGTACACTATAGATTATTGACCAAAGCACCAAGCATAACAAACTGGAACTCACATCTCTGCTCACATTTTCTGTTATAGCTATCACTCTTTTATGTTCCCTTCCATTATTGCTACAACAATAGCTATGCTGCTATATATATATTTTTTCCAAAAAGTCATACATATTGCATGATTAATCCTTTAAATAATGAAACATCAGCTTCACAATATTGTTCCTATTACTTGTGTGATGTATGTATTCTCAGGTACGTGTGACAAGACCAAAACACCACTCTGGCAGTGAAAGTTTCCTTAGCTATATCTAGTATGATTCAGTGACATTTTAGGCAATTGAAAAGTTTGGAAAGTATTTTCTAGTCATTTCACAAAGTGTATGTATGGCTGATGCCCCTCATCACTGCTGGATGATTGACAGCTGCCTACCTCTGAGAAGCAGTTCAGCAGAAATTACTGTTGTGTTTCTACAGCAAACAAAAGCACTGAAGCTGATTTCTCCTGGAAAATGCAAACCAAATGTACACAATTTCAAAAAGTAGTGATGCTACCTACTCTTAAAATTATATAGTTATTTTAAACCTACACTAATGCTAAGGCAAAAGACTCCCTCCCCAAAAGAAATGGCCATCTTGCATACCCAGATCAATAGCAACTCCAACACTTCCAGCTCAAACCAGCCATTGTCTTTAGTCAGGACTGTGGCTTTGCAGAATAAAAATGAACCAGAAAGCTAGAAAGCCATTCTGCAGTTTGGGGAGTGTGTGGATTGAACCCTCCAGGAAATCCACAGCTCAGCAACCTGGACTGCAAGGTCTTCTCTGCATGTCCTCTGGGAGAGAAAGGAGGCAAGGGCCACAGGAACGTCATGCTATCCTTCTTGTTATTTATTTTCCTATGGGCTTACAGAGCTTCCCTTACTACCAGACTACAAACACATTCACTCTATGACTGCAACACTTGCTGTCCACAGCATGTGAACAGGCAGGCAGGGGACACCAGCTCTTTAGTTGTGCGGTGAGCATATTTTCTGTTCCATGATGGGAGAAAGATTGGAGAATTTAAGCCCTGGCGTGCTTGCATATCAGGTGAATAGTTCCTCATTGCTGCTTCAAATTATAGACTTCAAGCTCTTTGGAAGAGCTGTGAACATATGAAAGCTGCAATGCAGTTATTTTTCAGTTTTCCAGCTATTTTTGTATTTCACTTTTTAAATTATCTTGTTACATAAAATGAGCTTATCCCCACCCACTACTCAGCATCCTTAATTTCGTATCTGTTCCCCCCCACTTATTACTAAATCTTCTCCCAACGTAATTTTGCCTTTTTTGTACCTTTGGGCTATTTTATTTAAGGCACCCTCGGATATATCATTAATCTCATGACCGATTCCAGTTCTCTCTAAAGATTTCCTGTATTATTCATTTTTCTCAGCTTAAATATTTTGCCTGATTTCAAAGAGTTAGCAGCTAACAACTCAGAATGACATACAAAGATTCTGTTCCACACATGCACATCAGGTGACTCCATGTTCTGCATAACTAATAATTCATGTCTAAAAATAAACGGATTTGAGATTAATCTGATCAATCTATTTATTATGTAATCCAATCAGTTTGCCTTTAAATACGTTTTTATGTTGTTATTGGCATTTAGGTACCTCCTAAGACTAAAATCTAGTGATAAATTAATGATACCCACAGAGACTTTTCAAGCCCCAATTACTTCTGTGCTGCAGCTGCCACTAAACTGAGTAAATAGTCTTTGTTGCAGTACAGAGAATGGAGACAATGTATTGTGATGTGGATCCCAGTCCTGTGCATTAGCACAGCAGCTGAGAGTATGAAGTGTTTATACTGTGCTAACTTGAAAGAACCAGCTTCGTTCCCATGTAATACACAATTAATAATTACATCGAAAAGGCTGCAATTAAAGCCCTACCTGAAAGCTTTTCAGACCTACAGAATCCCAAAGAAGGAATGGCCAATGTCAAATAAAAATTAAACTAAAATAATTTGATAAAAACCTTAATTAAAAGTGTGTCAGAACAAATAAATCTCACTTTATGTCCTGAAGCCTATTAAATTTTAATATGACAAAGTGCCACTGGGCATGAATGTCAGAGCTTCAGTGCTGCTAGAGTCTCAGAGCTGGTTTCCTCAAAGCCCTCCTTGGACCCATAAGCTTCCCCTTTTGCATCCTGTCTCTGCAGGTGGCAGGGAAAGTGACATCTTAGGAAGTGTACCTTCAAAGCACCCAAACCCACAGGTAGCTAGTGGGAAGTGGCAGCGAAGAGACTGGTGTTACATACAGAATGTGCTACCAGCACCATTTGCATCAGCTGAGAGCTGCTGTGCAGCTGGCAAAGACTAACAGAAGAGCAATCCTGGCATTTGGTTTTCTGTGCATTGAGACTCCATGTGCACATGAGTGGCTGACCAGGGCTGGCTAACCACTGCAACAGACCCTTGTTCTGCTCCAGTTTGGCAGGAGAGCAACATTAAAGTGAACCAGCAACAACCAGGGCAAGTCCAAACTGTCTTTAGAAGAGTGGACACAACACTCTTTCCCCTTCCAAAATTGAAACAAAGTCCCTGCAAAATTCTCTACAAGTTTCCCCTACCAAAAGCTTCTTATCTCACCCTGAGCTCATATAGGGGACACTTTTTCAGACTTATACTTTTGCCACTGAGGAGGAAGATAGAGGAGCATAGAACCTAATTGCAAAATATCTGCTGCAAAAAACTCCAGCTGTTCTAGCCAGAAAATACCAAAAAATCCACACCAACCAAGCTGTCAAAGAAAAATAAAGCAAACAGGTTTTATTCAGTTGTTGTTTAAAATTAGTAGACTAACACAATGGAAAACCATTGTCATTTCTATACCTTGGTATTTTTTACAAACATAAGGGATATCTTGAAAATTTTCTGATAACAAAATGTTGAATAATTCAGTTCCCTATTATAAAAATCTACCAGAAAGGGAATCTACAAATCAGTGGCAAAACCCACAGAGAAGAAACCCAGAAAGTCGTTACAGCACTATATAATTACTTGATGATCTTATCACTGTGTGTGTCAGCAGGAGCAAGAAAGAGACTGCTCTTCAGAGACAATTCTATCACAACAAGGCTTACAAAGATATTAATGTAAAAGCTTCTCATTGTCTGAAAATCCTTTGCCATGGCAACTTAAAATCAGCTGCTTCCAAGTAATTTTAAAGCTTAACCATCCATCCTAACCCTTATGTTTCAGACCTGGTATTTCAACCACAACTATTACATCTTCCAGACAGGTGTATGCATTACCTCTACAAAAACCTGCATGGCGAGCAGGTCCATTTACTCTATGGGGACAAGTAATCAATTTGGGTCTCATATGTAGCAGAAATTACTGTATCAGGAATCCTGTATTCAAATCACTCCAACTCTTGCACATGCACTACAGGAATGACTGGGGTGCTGGTTTTGCATTACAATGAAGCTGCTTTTCATCAAACTGTATTTTCATGCTGCTTTGAACTTGCTGACAGCATTGATCCTCTTATCATCTTCAAGGATATCTGATAAGAGTTATCTGATTCAATGGAAATTTGAGACAGTTTCTCAGCTACAGATGTACCAAAATTTGCTTTGAAATCTACAGATGCTCCTCCATTCAGTCAGTGAGACTGAGTATGAAGGATAAGCTGAAAGAAAAATTCTGCTTCAAATTTGAACAGTGGAATTATGTAACTCAATTTCTGCGAATATAAAAACCTGAACAGCAGATTTTCAGCTGTGAGATTTTAAACTGTGTTGGCTACTGCTTCTCAGGCTTGCATGCTGCTAGCAGTGAATGTAAACAACCTAACCTCCCTGAGAAAATACTTGCCTCTATGCATTTGATAAGGAGTACTTACCATTTCCTGTTTCCCCACTATATTCCTGATTCATGCTAAGGTGATGGGACGAAGAAAGAATACTTAAAACTCTGCTAGGTGGCTTTTATTATTAAGTTTTTCAGGGCATGAGCATGATCCAACTGACTGGAGATCTTAAGTAGAGCCATGCTACGAATAATGCACAACAGTCCCAGGAAAGAAAGGGCTCTGAGCACAGATGAAAGGAGGAGGTAAAAATAAGGAAATTCAAGACTTACTGTCATTATTACTGCTACAGGAGTACATGAGAAGTCCCTCTTAGTTGGACATTGGCTCTATACAATAGGGGGCCTGTCCCACACTGGAAATAAGAGTGCAAATAAAAGCAGAAAGAAACGCTCTCCAAGGTCAAACTTAGCCCAAGACCTTTATTTATGGCCAAACAAGGTACTAGTAAATCTATGAAGAGTCAACTTTAAGGCTCAAAGCAGCATTCAGGTGCATACAGAACAATGTTGGAAAACTCTGGACCCCAAAAAGATGGTGAATTGTAAAAAGACCTTACATATGCATGTGAGAGGACACAGCTGTTAGTGTTTTCTGGAAAATATTTTCTGAAGTGTCCAATAACACACCACTGCATCTCCCATAGAATATGTTTGCTCAGTCACTCAACGTGAGGAAATGCCCTCACTCTCCTAAACATTTAGAGATATGGAAAAGTGCACACTTTAGATTCCTCTAGGATGTACACTGGTTGGCTCAGCTCATCCACAGAGAGACAAACTGAGAGGTGGTGACTGAGCTCTGCACAGAGAACAGCCTTTGCATGCTTGGTGAAAAAATGCAGCTGTCCCTGCAAACAGAGAAGGTTGTTCTGAAGACCAGGTTTCCATGAGTAGAACATGCACCAGGGAAGCAGTAATCCCAGCCCTATTTCTACTCAATGTGAGGTAATTTATTCCTCCACCTTCTCTAAGCATTTTCTATCTTACCAGGGTATATCTTGGTTGGAGACCAGGAAATTAAACCCTCTTCTAAAATCTACATACAAAGAAACAAGAAGGCGCCTGGGACAAGGGCATCTGGCAGGATGTGCCCTGGTTAGGACACTTAGGTGGATGAGGACAGATAAAGGTATTGAATCTACTAGATTTCACTCCTCTGGGATCATACAAGCATCTTAGGTTAAGAAGTTGAGAGTTAAAGCCCACCCACAAAGCATACTCCAAAGTGGGAGCCAGAAAGCAAGAATTCTTCAAAGGTTCAGAGCAGAAACTACTTCTAAATTAGTCACATTTCCATGCCACCCATATCTCCATTGCCTCATGCAACTGCATTTGCAGAGCCATTTGGAATACTAATGTTTAGAGACTCCCTGAGAAATGCTAGAGGTACTTCTCAGACAAAAAGAGTGTCTCCTTTTGTTATTGTTTGTGATACCTTAGAAACCGAAGTGTACTAAACTCTCCTTACAATATTTTTATCATATGGTTCATTGACACCCCAGAATCAGCCTTTGGATGAAGGAGCTCAAGGGAATGAGCAATATGCACATTTTTCTTCTGAGTGCTCCTTTTCAAATTTGGTTATTCAAGTCACCTGATAGAGGGTTAAATTTCCATGCCCTCTCTCATCTTCCTATTAACTGCATATCCAAGAGACTCAGGTAAGCATTAACTTAAGCCCTAAAATACCTATTAAGCCTTGAGTATTATAAACTACTTTTTGAATTGAAGTCCTCTAATTCACTGAAAAAAACATTAACAGCTTTTCTGTTCTGTCAGAGCTGTCTAAAAGAGTTTAGATATAACTGAGACACCAACCTCCTGCTTTTCAGTTTATCAAAACTTGGCCCTGAGCTGCTGATTCAGTGAAAATTTGGTCTTTCTGACTGGACCAGGAGAAGTTGATAAAAGTATAGTTAAAAATGTATTTAAAAGCGTAAGTATGGATGGGATTTTTAGAAGTACACAGCTAAGCACTGAAGTCCTGTCACCCACCGGAGCTTAAATTCATGAATTGTCCTTATTTGAAATAAAAATACTAGCAGAAATTCCTGCTTGTTTTGGTGAGTCCTGTCTTGCCCTTCATTGCCTTTAATTGATTAGTATGTTATCTATTAAGGTTCATGGCTAGAACCACTAGAACTGGAGGTCTGATACCAGCATATGCTGTCTAATCTGTTGATGTAAAGTTTGAAAATATGCAGTTGAACCAACTTTAATGCTTCAATTTACTGAAGGAGGACTTTGGAGCTGGAAAGGCCAGCTGTATGTGGATTTAGTGTGGCTATTGAAAATTGTGCTTTTCTACAGTGGTTTGTGTTTTGTGTGACATTGTCAAAACCACGATGTGGCTGTGCCCAGTCTTTGGTGATGCATAGATGGCAACTCTCTGCCTCTTTTATGAGCCCCAAATTTTTAGCCTTCCTGGCAGTTGGCATGCAATTTCTCTAAATTATGTTGCACTGTCATTATTTAGGGATTTTTCCCATCTTGCCCAGTATCTTTATCATGGAAACATGATCAAGTCATTAAGTGGTATAATGTTTCTCCTATGCCTTATTTCTTCCGATTCATTTGTGAGGCACTAATTGCTGCATTTTTTCTCTTTACTGTGGCTTGCAGATCACTTAGGAATATGTGCTATTCAAACTAGTCTATTACAGCCCATATAAAATGCACATAGAAACTGTTGACAAGAAATAAAACCCACAGACAGCGATAGGTAATGTGTCTTGTTTCCTTGGAGGAAAAAGGTGGCATTCATTTGTGCACAAGCAGACCAAACATTCAGTCAACACAGAGCACTCTAGAAACAACTGAAGCCTTTACTAATATGTGGCCATGAAATGCTTAAAAAAAAAGAAAAGCATCAGAACATCCAAAATCTGAGTTCTATCACCCTTCATATAATAAAACAGAAACTTCACCTAATGGAAATCCATTGGACAATTTGAAAATTTGCCTCATTGGAATGCTGTGAAATGGCAGAATCTAACTCCATGTGTTCTAGCCAGTTTTCACTTCTTCAGATATATGCGCAATTTGAGAGACAAGGAGGAAAATAAACACTCAGTGTATGTGGAAAGATAAAACTGGCAGATGGAGAAGCTGGCCTTTGTGCTTCTGAGAATAAATAAAAATCAATAGAGAAAAACAAGGCTAAAAATACAAAATTGGGCACGAACATTTTGCATGTGACCAGAATGTTATCTTTCAATGAAACAACACCAGAATTAATACAGAACACTATTGTACCATATGGATTCTTGGATCTCTGCCAAAAAAACTGCACCACCTTCCCTTTATAAAAAAATGGACTGAAATGAGTTACCAGTCTTTTCAATATGCCAGACACAATCTTGATTAGCAAAATATACTTCTCAGTCCAGTAAGACCAGCATTGGTGCTGAGCACTTGTAACCAAGTCTGACCCAAAGATACTGAAGGATTATTTAATTACTGTGTCATACTTTACAAGCCCTGGTGAGTAACATAAAATTTGGTCACTATTAATGAGGAATTGTCATTAATCATATTCAGAAGCAGCTCAGAGTTCTTCTCTCTGGCTGTAGTATAAATTTGTTAACAGTATTTTAGACGAGAAGTCTAAGCTTCTCCACTTTCCTTATCAAGCTTAGCACAAGAACTTTATTTTATCTATAGATGGCAGTGCTATCAATTTACTTACTTCACTCTGTTACCAAATGCAACATAAACAGCCATATACAACACACAGAACATGCACTTATATAATGCATCTCATTTAGTATGCCTGATTGCTATAATGTAAGTCAAACAAACAAAAACCCCACATCATTTCCATCGGGTCCTTCAATTTTGAAGCCTATTTCATGGAATTTTAACTCAATTTCAGGAATATAATTGAACTAACAATCTGTTGTCTCAGACAGGATGTTCTCTGCTTGATATTATGCAGGGCTGGACAGATGCCAAGGCAGATTTGAACGCACCTCAAAGTACCAGTGAAAAATGACTGGGCTGTTCTGAAAGCAAGAGGCGTATGCTGGATGGGTCAGGCACCAACTGTCTGATGCCTGTCTTCCCTTCCATTTAACCTATCAGGATTCAAGTGTGCTGGAATTGTAAACAAAGAGAAAATACAGCAAGCAGAATGTAAACAAGAAAAGCCAAAGTGCTTATCCTGCAAATGCTCTGCATAAAGCAAACCTTGCACAACAACAGAATGCTCGGGGACCATGCTCTTTGCTGAAGAAAGATGCTGGCAGCCAACACAGACAACAACTGGTTTCTAAAATCAGGGTATAGCTCAAGATATTCAGATTCAGAAGAGGGAGTAATGGAGTGATTTGGATCATTGGAATGATTGGAGCAGCTATCTAGATTAAAAAAAAAAATTAATTTCCTTTATACAGAGATCAAAAAGAAAAAAAAAAAAAACACCACATGGCATTAAAATGAGAATAGATTTAAATATGAACCAAAGCATGTTCGTCATTGGATTTGCAATAAAACAAAATACACTTTTTTTCCTTAATTCCCAAGGAAACACCGTGTAGGTAATAATTTTGTCTTCTTTGTGTGCAGTTACCAGCCTGGTGACTGATTGCCCCCTTTCCATACCTTTTTAGTATATTGACCAGGATCACAGGCCTCTTAAAGACATTAAATTCCTGCAAATTTTCTGAAAGCAGGCAGCCATATGGAATACAGAAAGCCTACTAAGTATCCCTGTATGAGATGAAAGCTCCAAGACGGTATCACCTCTTATTACACACCAGAAAATACACATGTAAAAGAGATACTAAAGATGTTCAAACTGCGGAAAAAAGTTTCAATTGAAGCACTTTATTAGACATCAGAATACCCAGTCACACTCTGAAATTTAAGGAACTCATGCCTTATAATTCCATTGCTCACAAAACTGTATTTGAAATTACCAGAGGACTACTGCTGGCCTTGAGCCTTTGCCAGCTCTTAATATGAATATTCTACCAGTGCAAAACTTCCCTCAAGGCTGAAAAGCAATCAAGTCATATCCTCTGCTACCTTGTGGAACCTGAAGATGAGGACCATAATACCTAGGCTCAACAGCAATGGGTATTTCATAATATCGCAGATGTATTAGTTACACAAAGGAAAGTGTGCATTGATATATGTGAAAGATGTGCTTGTCTGAATAATTTCATTTATAAATAAATGGCTGTCAATGCTTTGATGTGGATTCTCTTATATTACTTCATTTTGTTGTGTGTAGAACTCAAACCTTGATCAAAGAAATGCAATCAATCCCCAGATTAGACAAAAGCAACATCTATCTCATACTTGAGTCTATTTCTTGACTAATTCATGTCAAAGAACTCAATCAATGTAGGAAATCACTCACTTGGCTGTACCACAGGGACTACCAGACACAAAAACTGGGCAGAGCAGCAGATGAAAAGATTATTCTTATCAATTGCTGGTTTCCTGACCAGAATCCAGACAGTAACTTCCTGAAGTAGATGTTCCTCGGTAGTGCGGCAATACAGTCTCCAGGAACGTCTGAGCCAGTCCCTGATTCCCACCACCATCCAAGAAGCAGCTTGGCCCAACACCCTTTGAGCTTGCTTAGCCCCAGTGAAAGCAACTTTGAATAACAACAGCAGAAACCTCTGTCAGAAACACCTTTGCTCACACAGCTTTCCAGATCCAGATCCCAAACACCTTATTTCTAAAGTAATTTGCACTTGTTTTAAATTAAATATTTCACCCCTCTATTTTTTTATCCACAAGGGAGCAGCCTGAATTAACTTAGCTTCCAACCAGCTGAAACAATTTGCAGCACAAGACTTGCTGATGCTGTCACATCCTTACATAAGCATTTCTTCACATCCCACATAGTCAGGGCTTCTGAACTTAAAAAACCCATTTTGTTGCAAGCTCTCATAATCGCTACTTTTAGCATCCCTCAGCTGATGGGAAGCAACTGATCCAGCTGAGTAGTTCAACTCAGCTTCCTGGAACTTGCTGCAGGAATGCATCACCTCACAACAGCGCTGGAATGAGACTGGCCCTGGAGCCAGCTGTACCGCAAAGATTTCTGAACAGGCTCAAAAAGAATTTAAGATGCTTTTTTGTCACTAGGGCTCAGTCAGGATATTCTCATATTCACTTCACTGGAAAGGCAGACTTAACCTGCAGACCTGTATATGTAAAGTGTTCTGTGATACCACTGGGAATCTGGAGAAAGATATTCCATGAATTTGGCTTGATAGCTGAGATTAAATAGAAACCCTTACTTCTCTGACCTGAAGCCGCTCCTGCAAAGATGCTGCTGAGCTTCAGAGATTACATTTGGATCCCCAAATGTTCATACAGGACAGGAATTAAAATTTGGATCTGCCTACTGTAAGATCATGCATAGCTTTTACTAGATCATGCATAGCTTTATAATGTATATCTCTATCTTTATTTGATTTTTGACAAACTCAAACATGAGAGATTGTATTGTGACAAAGTTCACAAAATCAGATCTTATAAATCCTGTGTTATGCTTTCCCAAAACAGGTAGAAATCAGAGGAGCTTTGCAGTGGATGGAATTCTTTATGACAGATTTCTTCTTAGGCATATTTGCTAAGAAAATGTCTATATGTTATCCATTCCACATTGGTCAATTGTGTTACATAACATTTGAAGTCTGCAGTCGAATAAAGAAGTTTATGTCTGTCAGTACATATGCTGGACAGATGTTATGTTATCTCAGCTTTATTTTTGTCTTTCCTTAGCTAGAGTTATATATTTTATTATTCAGTTATTATTTCGCTAATATCTAACGTGATGGGATGCAGCAAGAAGCCCCTGCACAGAAATTACTTTGATTTAAACACAGTAAAAAATGTTGCTATTTGTAAATGTGAAGACAGCTCACCAGAATTGAAAGGCATTCATGTGAGGAATAAGCAATTGCATATTCATCAAGAAGACAGAAAAAAGAAATAAACATGAGAGGACTAGAGTCACTGCACTAATAACCACAAAATGTCAGGAGCTGTTCCCTCTATATTGCCAATTTTACTATTTTATTATGTTGGTCGTAGGTGCATCAGTTGCGAGAAACACAGCCAGCTCCATCTTATCAACAACGCCGGTATAACAGAGGAAAAAACCCCACAGTTTTGGCTTCAAAAGTAGTCATATTAGATAAGACCAGATTCTTCTCTTCAGCTTTGTAACATAATTGTTTAGCACCTTAGCTGTCTTAAATCAATATCTAAATAAAGGGGTTACTTGTGCAGATCCTTCACTCATACCCAGCCTTATCTTCCCCCTCAACACATCTTCAAATCTCACAGAAGTGACACACACATGTTAATGATACTAAAGACTACCCTCATGAAGAGGGGACTGTGTTGACTTTCACAGCTAATAAACAAAAGGACAAAAATGGTAGCCAGGAACAAAACCCAGGTAATTCTCACCTTCACCCACCTAATTCCTTCTTTACTGGGGAAAAGGCATTTCTGGGCTTTGCTCTTTGCTTTTTCACCTTGTTGGCAGGTAATCTCCAATTAATCAAACTCCCCCCCCCACCCCATGACTGTCTCAAATAGAACAAGGTGGCTCTAAAGCAGCATGACCTGTGCTGGAAAGGAAAAGACAGGGCTCAAATGCCAGCTTTTCTACCTAGCATCATGGAAGTGGGAGTGAAGAAAAAAATATTTGGAAAGAGAACCCTATTGAGAGTCATATCACTTTACTGAGACAGACAAAAGGCACAACGAGAAAAACTGAATGTGGGCACCCCCGTCTCAGCAACAAGATTGTATTTCTCTTCTGTTACCTGAAGAAGGGCAATGGGACCTTTTTGGGGAACTGCATCAATCGTAGAGAGGGCAGGACTTGACTTTCACCTCTAGTTAGAAAGGTTTTGGAAAATAAACTTTGGAACTGGAAAGGGAAAATTCCTTTTCATTTTTGCCAAATAGCATCTTGCAGCTGCCATTGGAGAGCTTCACTTGCCAAATGTGTGAACAGATTTGAACAGCTATGACCCATAAAGGATTTATGTAAAGTAAGGATACCGACCAAGAACTATAAACATCAGTTTTCTTCTCTCTCTTCTTATGCTGAAGTACATGCTTTCGCTGTTGTCACAGACATTTTCAGCACAGTGTACTAGAGGAAATGTGCAGTTCCCTTCTTAGCATACAACCCCTGCTCCTTCCACGAGTAATCTGAGATCAAGGTTCTAATTCATGAAACGTTTCTTTCCACTGACGTGCACATAAAGGAGTTACACACTGGAAACAGAGTCAGGAGGTCTATAACAAGCAATCACAAAACAAATCATTTTTCTACCCACATGAGATTAAACAAACAAAAGATGCATGTGGGATTTAAACTAATATAAAAACTCTAAACCAGTTTCTATTTCTTCAGACAGTGGCACAAACTTCATCAAATCTCAATTGTATCAACAGTGCTAACAAAAGGCTCATCATGCTGCCTTAAAAATCTGTATGACTTTACTCTGTTGTGAAAAGGAAATAGCCTCATTTATACTTTCCTTGCTTTCTCTGCACGTTTAAGCACTTTCCTAAACTGTATTTATAAAGATGAAAAAGATATTTTCTTTTTTAGTTTGTATTTTTTTTCTTAAGACCCATTAAAAAAGAAAATATGTAGGCTGCAATTTTCAGAGAGTAAAAAGAAATTAAACTTACTTGTAACAGAACTGACTAATTTCCCTGAGGAGTCTAGAATCTATCTACAGTATTTCTACATCCATTTTACAGCCACTCACATTGCTATGAAATTCTTGAGGAACCTGAAAACCTAAAGCATTAATTACTTATATGAAAATGAGACGATTAACACACACATCTTTACACTTGCTTTGGGACTGCACAACCTAATAGAAACTTCTACAATTTAACCAGGAAGAAATAGGCATACAAACACAAAATGCATTGTTTAGATGTGGCTATTCAAATAAAAGAATAAAAAGTCCTCGTATTCTTTGTTTTGGGGAAGGGAAGGAGGAGGAAATCAACAGAAATGCCAGAAAGTGATGACTATTGGCTGGCAGAGTCCAGCCAGCTGGGTACTGACCACCTGTACCTTTGGTCAGTGTCTACATGAAATAACCTTTCCTTTCTCAAATCAAGAAGTTATTCATACAGCTATTGAGCCAAGGCACTTTTCCAGCACAGTGATTGCCCTAAGGTTTCTCACAGCAATGCCCACAGGTTTTGTACAACTTCTCTGACAATCAGCAAGCATGGTCTTGTTTTCCTCATTTTAAGAAAAAAAAGAGCAGAACAATTTGACTCTGCTTCTTTGTATGAATCAACAAATTAGACTGTTCATCTGCTACAATGTATTGTAGTGTGCAATAGCTGTAGCCTATGATGCAGTAGAAATTGTGTACTCACTACAAAATGGACAAGTACCTGACAATCTCCTCTTACATGAGAGTTTGTGTATCCTTTAACATAGCTTCTATGATGAATACATTGTACTTTGGAACATACGTTGATTTTGGAATTTCCCTCTTCAGCTTTTAAATTGAGGAAGATGATGGCTTGATGTCAAAGGCTTGAGTAGGGATTAGAAGAAACAACTCTCTAATACCTTAACTGGCTGTTGAGAAAGGATCACTTCAGGCAACCCCCCACCTACTGCCCAGTTTTACAGAAGAGGTCACCAACAAGAATGCTCTTTCAGGCAGGAGAGAAAGGTTTTAATGTGATGGAGATTTGCTGACTGATGTCATCACCACTGTAGAAGCCCACAGAGAACTTAGTGCAATGCTGTGCGACTGCTTTGCGAGCGTTAGAGATGCACTGCTGCAGCCATCTGCTGTTGGAAGTTCTGCTGGTGTAGTAGAGAGACTGAGATGTTAGATGATGCAGAAATCCTCTACACTAAGTAGAGATCCTAAAATATTTGTTGGTACTGATCTCTGTTGGATTCCTTAGGATTAGGCTAGTTGAAAATACAGCTGTGGTGGTGGTGTTTGTTGTTTATTTTTACTTTCATCTTCTAATAAGGCTGTTTTCTTTTCCCTTAATACTTGCTGAGTTATGTTTACAATAGGGCTTATAGCAAGACCATGGCATTAATGGTGTATTTCTCTTCCCATAATATTGCACTCATGTTAGCCAGCTTTTAAGGTTTCTTATGTTTTAATGAAGTTATTAAAGTGAATGCTCTGACTGCATAATTTATGTGCATTCACTTGGTCTTCAGAGAGCTGGTCTCTAAATAATTTTTAATTTCTCAATTCTTTTCTAAGACATTGAACCAAGTCTTTTGAATTTGAATGCAATCTTTCAAATTGTAGAAAACTAGCTGTATTTTCTGCTATAGAACCATTTGGTCCCCAGAGATGGTTCAGACTGAGTATTTACTTGGCAGATACAAAGGGGTGCTGTGCATTTTCTATTCATAACTCATAAATATTGAGATTGGCTTCCACACATAATGGGCCGATTATGGGCTGCTTTCTTTTCTCAACTATATCTGCAGCTTTCTGCAGAAGGAAGAGAACATAGATCCAATGACAATTCTCTTCTCCTTGCAGTTCTTTCTAAGCACTAATTTGCACTAAATAGTACAATTTAGGGTCTGCTATAGTATCTGTTACTTGGAAACAGTTCCTAAGGCAATACCTGAGCCCATGCCAGCTAGGGCATCTACTCCCCACTGAAACTGGGGCGTGGTGAAAGGCAGCAGTGCTGAGGACGTAAGGGGAGGGTGTACTGCTTGCTTCTAGGATGCATTCCTGGTAAATAGATTCACTAAAAGCTATGTGTACCAAAATAATACAAAGAGAACAAAAGCACATTAGCTCTCATTCAATAGTAAATCTAATGAAGTACCACAACCAACAGGCAGCCATTGTGAACTGAATGGCATTGGTGAGCTGCATTGTACCCTTATCAAGGAATTAGCTGGGTAATGTCTCTAAGGACTGTTTGGAGAGATTAAACCATAAAATGGTTCTGAAGTCTTTCAATTCTGCAAATCACCTAAATGAAATTAAAACAAAACAAAACCAACAAGAGTAACTTGGGAGTCTAAGTTCCTTGTAAGACCTAAGCTTCTAAATCTCATAGACATTTTGGGTGAAGAATGCTTATGAAGCCACCCAAGACCACCAAGCTCAGATAAACAAAAATAATTGCTTTACATCCTAAATTCCTACACATCACCTTCCAGATGTCAGATTCATTAACAATGCATTTGAATATAATTTAAATAATTACAATTCCATTTTAGAATATGCATAATTGCTTGCCAGAGGCCCTTGCTCACCAGAAGCAATAATTTCCACTTGTTGCAGTGACTTGATAAGCTCAGGCTAAATAGTTTCAGTGTTTGAGCCAAGGTTTGCTCTAGTCACAGCCTCGTGTAAATTTAAAATGAAAAGTTTAAGACCTGGGAGTTTATTGCTCAGATGGGTGATATGATTTTGTTACAAGAAGTCTAATGAATTTGATGATTAGTTTGTTGTCTCTTATTGTCTGTTTCCAAAGTAATTTACGTGCAGCTTTTGACTGCTAATGAAATTTATGAAAAATGCTGGTGATAAATGCTTTTATAAAGGTTTTTTTGTTTTTTAAACAGCTGTAGTAACCATTAAGTATGATATAAATGCTGACTAGGAGGATTAAGGTTTACCAGCTGAGACCCTGTAAAAATGCTAGGAAAGTGCTCTCAATCTACTTTGATCTCTCTTGCTTTGGGTACTTTTGTAACAGGGCTCGACCTGCATAACATAAATATACATGTTTAAAAAAATCAAGCACGTATTATTTAAGCCTGATTGACCGCAATTATGGATTTAATAAATTTATACAGAACAGCAGAAGTTCAGATGACTACTGAGCCACAGTGACTGGTTCTCTGTATTGGGACTAAAGATAACATAAATGCTGAAACCTCCCACATTGTTGAGATGCAAAGCTACAGCATATATTTACCAGCAGCAGTAACAGTCAAGATGTGGAGAGAAGCAGCCAGAAAGAAGTCACAAGGTTGCCCACCACTGTGCTGTAAATGCTTGTCAGTGCTCCCTGCAGGAACCAGGGCCTTGCTCCTTCTCTCTCTCTGTGAGGCAGGTAAACTTCACAGAGGCATAAAGGATGGGTGCAAGAGAAAAGCAGAACCCTTTCCAAACATCTGCATTCTGCTTTTCCAGCATCTCCTCAAAAATAGGAAAGAATAACTAAAAGGTAAATCCCAAACTCCAAACAACAACAACAACAAAAGGTATTTTTTGCCTGTTTTTTGACAAACTGGTAAGGATTTTTTCCTCCATCTGTGTCAACTACAGCATTTTCACCTCTTGTTAATGGTGCTGTTGAACATACAGGTAACATTCAGTTTGAGTTCACATTTGATTGTTAACCTTTTCCCACCTCCACTGTCATGCAAAATTTTCAGTTTTACAGGATGACAAGCCATTTTAGCAACTAGAGAAAGTAACAAAACTAGGGGGAAATATTTGCTAATCAAGATAAAATCCTGTCACCTTCGTTAGCACTTAGAGAGTAGGTATTATTTAGTGTGAATAATGACAACAGAATCTCAGCTTGATTTCTGAAGTTGTTTCTGCATAATTTATTCAAAAGATAAATTCCCTAATGAAAGATACTGGATCTACTTTAAACCAACATTATTTAATCTATAATTACTGCCTCAGGAATACTGTACTAACTGCCACTTATCACTGTCAGTGACTTTTCAATTTCTGCTACAACCACGGTATCCCATTGGGTTTGTTTGTCTCTAAGAGAACATGATGTTTCAGGTTTGGCATGGCCCTAAAAAAGGAGAACAAAACCTCTCTTTCCCTAGAAATTTAAATGTCCTCTGTGTGCCTCAGAACACAGAGAAGAGTAAGCCCATTCATCTCCTCACAGTTATTTCCAACACAATGTACTATACTTTCCATCTGAAGTTCGTAGAAGCTCTTCAGTTCATTAGTGCTTCCCCTGCCCCTCTCTGTCATTTCTTATAAGCTGAGTACCCATTATCCATCACGTGTCTTGCAAAGTTTGGAAAAGAATATAGATGCTCTGGCTGTCCCTGACCGAGGGTATGTCTGAGCATACCCTCAGTGAAAAATCCCCACACTTTGTCATTATGAGACTCTAATCTTTTATTAGGAAATCATCAGGACTAAATGTGCTTAAGAACATTAATTTGCAATTTGTTCATTATGAGCATTAGAGAAACTATTAGTGGTGTGTCCTAATCAAGCGTCCACTGCAGACAAGAAAAGGCTAGACTTTATTGAGTAATAACTACAACAACACTTGTATGGCCTTTACTTTTATGTCTGTTGCTGTGCAGTGAATACTTTGGATGCAAGTAAAACAAAAAACAAAACATAACTGGTTATTGATAGAAGACTTTGTTTCCTTCACTATGTGAAGGTCCTTCAGTGGAGAGAGTGGTAAATAAAACCTTCACGGTTGCTTTTAGTAAGTTGCCATTTCTGTTTACTTTGCATATAACCATTACCTTGTGCTAAGATTATAAAAAAAATAAAAGCAAAACACTTCTTCTTGTCACTTGGTAAATCAAAATGAGCAATTACATCATCTGTGTGTTAGTTGCAGCTGTAAAAATTTTCAGTCCTAGAACTGTGCTGGAAATAGCCTCATCCTCAATGATGGGCAGCAACTGTTTTCTTCTAAACAGAAGGCATACAAAAAATTCTCCTGGAAAGACCTCACCTTATAAAGCATCTTGTTATTTCATTTAGTCTCAACTAATTGGCAATTTAGACAGTAATTTGTGTCCAAATTCCAGATGCAGCAGAGAACAGAAACCTACAGGGAGCTGCACCAGGTCGCTGGGGCCCAGCCCAGATGCCATCCGTGCTGACTGCAGCGTTCCTCAGAGGTGGCACACATCCTGTCACGCAGGGTGTGCGCGGCCTCACCCCACAGAAGGGCTGCCAGGACTGTTTGCAGGTACTGAGCATGTTGGATGTACCAGCCTCACTGCCTACCACACGTGCAACACTGTCATGTGACTTCTGGAGTGCATGCAAATGCAGAGCACCTCTAACTCTGCACGTGTAGGCAATCACACCTGAGCCCCTCGAATGCAGAAATAATCTTCCTAGCACCTCAAACAGCAGTCAGCATGGCAACCTGTGGCGAGTTCCTCTATTACCTATTATCCGCAACATTGCAGTGAAATGCTTACATTTTGTGAGATTAAACAGACAATAGGAATTGCAGTCAGATTTTTTTCTCTTGCCTGAAAAGTCTGTATTTATCTCTAGGCAACAGGAGAGAAGGGAAGTCCAGAGAGCTTGCACTGTCATCTGATTGTGCAACACTTCGGACCTTGTATTGGAGTGGAATGTTATGTATTGTGATTTTTTTTTTTTTAAGCTAGAATTAGTTCTGCTATACTCACTCATGCCCTAACTTCCAAGAAAACACAAACCATATCTTTCAGATGAGCAAGAGCAAGAGCCCTTACCTTCTCAGCCAAGAGATCTCCAACAGAAAACCAGTTAATTTTCTGCCTTTACAAAATATCTTCAAGCAGATTTTAACACACATACCTGATAGGCCACCGACATCCATCTTCTTCAGGTTCTTTGCCTCCAGAATGACGACTGTCAGTTTGCCAGCAGTAGGCACATAACGGAGGGAGAAGCAGATATCACCCAGCTTTTCTTGCTGTGAAAGCAAACAAGACATGATGTTTTACTTTAATAATTTTTCTTACCCTTTTAAAAATTCAATTTTGAAAGCCCCGCAGAAAACTAGCAGGATTACATCTCTGCCTGTTACTGCTAAAGAAAACATTCAAATGAACAATATTGAGAAAACTACCACAAATTGTCCAGATTAAATCCTTGATAACCTCAAGTCTGTTGCAGCAACTATCCTGTATGGAACCAAATGGCAAGATATGTGCTGGCCACAAAGTAAGTTATACGATTTCACCCCTGAAAATAGGGGTCCACAAATACTGTTTGTTCTTTAAACCAAGCCAGGATTTTTTTGTTTTCTCCAGGCTGTGTTTCAGTGGAAATCAACTAACAAACATGCATACACAGCTAGGCTGTTTCCTGTGACACAGTAGCATGGATCCTTCTCATCACACTTTGTCACAAAAGCAAAAAGTATAAAAAACTCACAAAGTACAAAATATTCAGTATAAAAAAAGACTTGTCTCCTATCTGTCAGGAGAGAAAAAAAAAAAGGCAGATACAGGCCATGAAAGGACACAGTACATCCCTCCTCACATAAGGAATAGCTGGAAGGATTTGGTTTTGCTTTCCAGCCCATCATCTGAGATCCTGCCAAATGCAGCCTTTTGCTATTCATCGCTTAATATTTTCCTAACAGTCCTGGCAAACAGGGGTAGGCTGAATGATGTTCAGAATTACAGGAACTTTGTTTTAAAAGGATGAATAAGAGATAGGAACTTGCAGATGAGAGAGAGAGGATATTGCTCAGAAATGATGAGTAGGATGATCCAAGCTGCTTTCCTCCTTTCCTTCAAGGCCCACGGTTATCTCTAGGGGGGCTAACAAAGATGGTTTTGAGACAAGAAGGATGGGCTTACATTGAACAGACCAATAAAGAATTTCAGACAGCCATGTTTCTCTTTCAAAGGCATTAGTTCTTATTGCATATGTCTACTTCCACAATTTATTCTGACAGTAGAGTATGAAGTACATTTCTATGATCGTGTCTCTTTAGTTCCAGTGTTTTCTTAGATACTACTGAGAGCAACTCTCTCACATGCTCATGGATGTAGTGGTATTTCCTACAGAATAGACAGTCCATGTGAAAAGGACTTTACCTATAAAGCAACAGATTCTAAACTGATTATGTCAAGTTGGGACTGAAATCTAGAGAATGTAATAGATAGTTCCCTGCCAGACATCATCTCAGCGACCACCAGTGGTCAGGAAACATACAGAACAAACACAGTTACATGTAGTTAAGAAATGCTCAGACAGAACAAACAAAATAGCTCGTAATGTTAAATGCGTGTATTGCATAAAAATGCTGTCAGAATGCATGTGTGCCAGTATCTTGAAAACTCATGGTGTCCTCCTCACCTCAAAAAGGGTATGGTAGAATTGAATAGGGACAATTTCCAAGAAAAGCAGCAGGAATAAGCAAGGATATGACACAGTTTCTGCAGAAGGAATATGTAAGCAGATTAGGACTCTTCAGGTTGTAAAATGAGTAGCTGAGGAAGAGACCTCTATCTGACCCAGAAGGGCTAGAATGATGTTCCTACCTTGTTCAAAAGGACTGACACAAATACAAAAAAACTTACATTTTTAACTCATATCTAGAAAAACCCAAGATGTCTTTCATAGCATGGACGGCACTGCCATGAAAAAATTTACTATTCCTCCCTGACTGCATACATTGTCATAAATCCCAGCAGAGATTCAGATCATGAAAATACAGATTTCAGCCATGCAATCTGCATAGCTCATGCCTGGCTTTAGCTGAGCTTCAAATGGCACAGTGACAGCGAAACATGCTCCTGTTCACCTGACATTTAGTTTTGGAAGTCCATATTGGATAGGGTAACAGTGAAGTTGATCTATCACTTGCAGGTTATTCAGAACGAAAGAAATCAATTGCTTATTGATTTGCGTTATCATGATCACAGCTCATCCAACCACCCGGTGTTCTCCACAGTCACTGCTCTATTACATTGTAAAGTTGGCTTAAATTCGCCTGTGGATTCATGGGGCACTGAGAAGACTGAGACAAGGTATGTATGAAAGCTTATTTTAGTCCATTCACCTTAGAGATCTTTGTACCCACTTACTACACAGTATTCAAGGGCTCTGCCTCACCTCCACATTCATTAGGCAGAGCTCTAGTTGTAGCAGCATAGGAACTTTTATCCCCTTTTAAATCAATACCATGCTTCTAATTGTTCCTGTCAGTGGGTATTTTAAAGGTTTTTGTCAGCTTTTGTTTGTTTCCATTTTTGATTTTTTTAAAAATTTGTTTGGTGGCTTTTTTCTTTTGTAATCTTGTGTTGAGACAAGAGTGTGTTTAGTGAGCATAAAATAGTGTTAGGATTGTTGTTTCTGATCTGAGTGCTTCAGCAGTAGCTGAAGGAAGTACTTTATACTCACAGTTATTGCCACAGAGACCATCACCTCTCACCAGCATTTCTCCATTTGTAATCATGTTACGCTTCTGTGCAAATACTAAAATTACTCCTGTATAGACAATTGCAAGAGGGCATTTAATGCCTTTTTAGCCTCTTTTAATGTAATTTGAGCTGCAGGAAACCCAAAGAAGGCCACATCATGCACACAGCCAGTTTTCCATAGATCACCAGGAAGCCATGGGAAATGGCAGCAGATGATGGGCTCATTCCAGTGAACGACCTGAAGAAAAAGCATAGGTACCACATTAAATGCCTCCAGAACCAAGTTTAGTACCGTTTTTGTTGGCATGAAAATCTATATCAACTGCATTTCTACAATACTTCTTGTACTTGTAACCTTTTCTCTGCATGACTGCTGCACTTTTTTTTTTTTTTTTTTTAAATTCAAAAAGTATTTGTCAGGCAAAATACTGAAAGTGGCAACACTGCAATGAAGCACAAAAAAGCAATCACTAGAGGTGTGGTTTGCAGGAGATAATTACAAACCCCTGCAGGGCTACATGGTACAGATGAGTGCTGCTGGTATGGTGATTATCCCATGGAGATGCCTTACTGTTATTATTAATTTCTTTCAGCCCCGTGTATAAATAATTTATGTCAGTAAATTACTTTGATCTCTGATGGAAACTCTAAGTTAGTGTTAGAAACTTCCAGCTGGGAGGTTCACAGTCATTAACCTATTCATGTATAGTGCCTGAACACCAAACAAAAGATTCTCTCCATCTAAGCAATTTCATAACTTCATTACATTTAAAGAGGATGCAATGGAGCAGAACATAAATGACAGAGACAGTGCTGCTAACACTTCTTCAATTTAGGAAAGGCTATTTGAAGTCCTGTTGAGAATCTGGACTTTTTAGAGATGACTCTCAAGTGGCTCCTTCCTGTTTTGTGCTTCTTCTCCTATTTGTCAGTAATCATGTTTGCCTTGACAGTACACTCTCCCAATTAGCTACAGAGAAAAATGCTATTTATGCAGATTACTCTCATTTGTACTGCAGAATCTCTAACAGACACATCTATGTTATTAATATAAACATTCTCTACATTTTTTTGTGGAAGATATTATAAGAAAGTTGATGCTTGCAGTTCTCTTAGTAAAACAATACCAAAGTAACAAGCCACAGCACCATATGCTTCTCCCTAACTGGATATAAGACTTAAAAAACAATCAGTATAGAAAGAATAAAAACACAGTGAGGTGGATTTCCAGCTTTGGTAACTGGTTTTGATTGTGAATATTTGCATAAGCCTGAGAGAAACACAACATGGTGCAATTTATGGGCAAAGACCCAAAATAATACCCTCTTACCCTAATCAATATTTACAATGAAAGCTTGTAATGTTCACTGTAGTTTTCACAGCAACCAAAATGCTTTAAAACTCAGTGGAGAAAATGGGGACAGCATAAAGGTGGGTTATAAGCTAAATTAGTGTCTTTCAAATTCAGGAAGCCCAGGCAAACTGTAATGACAGAATCTCTAATCCCAACTGCCACACTTGACAGGCTTCAGACAGTTTTAAGGCCATCACATGCTGTCTGCACATGAAGATCTCAAACAAATTCCTTTTCTTGGCATGTAAGGCATGAACACACTAAGCCTCAAAAAGTGCCACAATAACACTAGTGACAGAATCACATGGATGCAGAAATTGAAGACATAGACTGGCCCCAACTTCAATTAAGCCATGGTAGCAAGAGGGTAGAATTAGCAACCCATATACATAGCTGGGATCTAGAATTATGAAAGCATTTGCTCCTTCACACCCCATAGAGCAAACAGGGATCACACCGGGGAAGGGCAGTACTGGTTTGTTGAGCACCCTTTTGTTTTCCTTTAAACATGAAATTTTATTGCTACCACAGCTAACATTACCAGCTGCAAAGGCATTGCATTTTTGATAAATACATGGTTAAAGAACACAGCAGAAAACTTCAAACCTGTAATAGGTATAATCACAAAAGAATCTTTTTCTCTTATATTTGCAAATCAGGGTCCAGATGACCCCACAGCATGAAGATGATTCAGTCACAATTAGGCAAAGGAGTGGGAAGTGAGCAAGAAGCTCTTAGAACTCAGTTTGCAGAAGTAGGCCAGAAATAGATGGTGCAGCAGCGAAAGATAAGGAAGAGGAAGAAAAGCTGGAGCTAGCATGTCAGCCCTTATGGCACTTTTGGAGACTGTTACATGAATATGTATACACACCAAGTACCACTGTATCCCAAAGTCTGTGCACTACTTTTGGGATAAAACACCAAGAGCAAATAGGAGAGGCAGAGCTCTCCCAACCCTTTCAGTCAAAAGGCTCATTGCAGACTTGCAATTCAGACATTGCAGACCTGTTTCAGACTTGCAAAATATTATCTATACATCCAGTCAATATAAACCTAAGGGCTTTAACAACTATACCATTACTCTGACAAGCAGAGTAATTCCTTTGCTGTCTAAAAGAATTTCATGCCCATGAACATAACAGCCAAGCAGGAAGTAAATAGGTGCTAGAAGCCCCTGGAGAGAAGGCAGAACCATCTTCATCATTGTACCTACTTCAACTTAAAAGAAAATATTTTAAAACAATAAAATACGAACAGACAAGTGCCCTAGTGCACGGCTCCTTACTCAAGGATCAGTCTGTATTTTGTCTTACAAAATGGAAATACAGAATGTCCAATCAAAATCTCTCCTGTTTGCTTTTACTAACTTTTTCTTTTAGAAGAGTCTTCATAGTAACACCCGGGTTACACCCTCTTCAAATGTGCACACTTGGTCATAAAAGGAAGCCCCGGATAATGTATGTGCAGTTACAAGCCATGTAACAAGTAAATGAAGCAGCAAAGTGAAACAGGTTATAGCATGAGACCTTTGAAGAAACATAATTTTTGAGGCAAAGGTACAGAGGGCTCACTTTGGACCCTGTAGAAAAGGGACTAGCAGTGATAACAGGCTAAAGAAGAGATGGAAAAGAGACTGATATTAGGCGAAGAGAAAACAGAAATAAAAGCAAAGGTCCATGAGGCAAATTTTAAAAGGGAGAAGTTCTAAGGCAGACAGGGAATAATCTTTCAAATGAAGTGAATTTATTTAAGTGGGAGGTGGTATCTGTAGGCATACAGTCATGCTATAAAGTGTGAGGAAGAACCAAAAGAAAGGGTTTAATTGCACATTCCTTTTGACTGATTTCCTTACCACAGTCCTACTTTGACTTGTTGTGATACAACTTTTTTATGCCACCACTACTTTTTACCTTTGCTTAAAGGGAACAGACCTATCAGGATCTTTCTTTGGAAAGAAAAAAAAAATCTACTTCTTTTTCCTTCCTTCCCGCCAGCCCCCTCTGAACAGCAGTAATAGAAACAGAAATTCATGATACATCTCTGTCCTCTTATTGCAATATATATATATATATAAAAGAAGGGGATTGCATTTCTTTTGACTGCCATAGCTATGAAATATTCCCCAACACAATGGTAAACTGGACTTGAAAGCAATTTGGGCCATAAATTTGAAGCAGCCAATGTTATTAAAAAATTAACAAACTAGGTTTTGTCAGCTTCCTCCTTTTTAGTCCTTCCTACATTTTTAACTATTTCGAGAGAGTACTTCAATTACTGCTTTCTAAAAAGCAGAGAAAATGGAAAGAGAAAACACTGAAGAATTTCTTCAATAAATGAGAAAGGGAGGAATGAATGAAAAGAATCATATATGGCTGAACATCAAGGCCTGGTTTTCTATAATTCTTTGCCTACTCAAAAATGCTTGCAGCTGGCTGCTCTGCTTTAATGATTCCATGTCCTTCTGTTTTGCCACTTGGCTTCTCCTCAGCTCCTGCCTGATCGTATTTCTAAATGTCACTCATGTCTATGCAGTCCAGTGCACAAAACAAAATTAATTTAACTGAATAGCACACTAATATTATTACTTTTGACAGCATGGAAAACTTATTAACTACAGTATATCACAAGGCTAGTCTTCTAGTGAGTAGTTTAAGTACAACATTGAAAGGAAATGTAATACATTTGAAAGGTTTTTTTCTTGGCTTATCAGACACTGTGAGAAGTCAAATCACAAAGCTTTTCTCTAATTATTAGAATATTATATATACACTGCAGTCACTCTACAAAAAGTCATTATCCTCCTGTGATAGGTTAATAGGAAACCACACTACAGTACCCTTGCTTGATTTGAAAATTCCTGTAGTAAGTACAAGCATCTTAACGCTCAGTTAATGTAGTGTCTACTACCAAGAATGTCTTAAGTTTCCAAAGGCGATTGAATAAAAAGCTTTAGACTATGAACTGGAATTACAGCACACATCCAAAAATATACAGGATCAGTGGACAGTAGAGAACTGCAATTAAGAATCAAAATAATTAGCAGTTTCTTACTTTTAAGATGTACAACTGCTTGTAGTACTGTACTAAAAACCTAGTACGAAGAGAGTCCTTGCTATAACAGCCACACATTATTGATTACCTCAAGACAGAACAAACAGATTTGAACAAACCAGTAAAAGTGGGAATGATTGGTATGATGGAATAATCATCTATGGCTGCTGGTAACGACTGCTGAAATTCATCAGATAGGGAAAGACTATCAGGCAAAACCAGTGCCTCCATTACTGAAGCCACACAGTATATTTCTATCTGTTTTGCAAAAAACCATAAAGAGAAATTCAGTGGAATTCATGGATTACCTTCACAGGCAGCCATCTTCTTCCCTTTCCTGAAACTCTTAACAAACTACTAAGACATAAAGACCTTGCCACTCATACCAGTTTCAGCTACATCATAAATAAATGTTGACTGATGTCCTCCTTTCTCTCCTCATTTGCTGCAGAGCAAGGAACCGCACACCAAGATGAAAAGGAACTGGATTTGCTAATGGGAAAACCACAGACAGCTGATCTAAGTTGAGAACTGACAGGTGAAGACTTAAAACAAGACAGTTCTCCACCTGTAATTTATCAAGGTGAATAAGCTTTCATGTAAAATTTCACACAAGCCAATGTCATCTTTTTTTTCCATTCACTGCTTCTGTGCTACAAGCACAGATAGCATTAGAAGTCCCTTTCTCTATCATTACTTTTCATTTGGAAGGTTTTTCTCACATTGTCCTCTTTTACTGATTTTTGTACTGGAGATTTTTCAAGAGCATCAGAACTGCCTAAACATGAGGTGGGGTAAAAGATATGCAGCTGGAAAAGAGGCAAGCTGAAAACCCTCAGAAAAGTTCTTGTTTTAGTGCTCTGTAGTTTGAGGGAAGTCACAAATATGTAAAATACTCTCTCAGAAAATTTCAGTATTTTTGTCTTTGGTTCTACTTGAAATGAAGAAACTAATGCATGTCTCCTACTACAAGGCCTTGCATTACATGTCTTAAGTTCAGCACGTTAAATATTTGTGCTCAGTTCAAGACTGAAGTCCTTCAAACTAGTCCTACATATTCAAATCTATTGATTTGCCCTTACCAGGCTTATATCCACTTCTAAACTAAGCATTCAAACATTTATTTTTATTAAATTACTGAAAGATATTAACGTTGTTGAATAAATATAGAGTGGCAAACTCCTCTTTTGTTACTCTACTTCTCCTGACTATTTCACTTTAAAAAAGTCTCTTAACACATTCTTTAGGAAGGCAAGGCAGCTCATCAAAAGTCATCATAGCAATCAGTACCACACACTCGATTTTATTAATCTCTTCAGTAAAAAGAAAGAGTTCATTGCAGTTATCTAAAAATCTAGGAAAGAAGACTGCACTTATCATAAGAACTCTGGCTCAATGATGTTCATTTTTAATAAATCTTAGACCACAAGGGAAAAAAGGCTGAAACAGTGCTAATGTTATGCCCATCTTACTCAAAAAAGGCCAAATAGGATGAAGGTGTTATCTATCAGTCATTTGTCTTCTATCAAACCCAGATGAAACAAAAGAAGAATTCATAAAAGTTTGTATTAATGTTGATTTAAAGGATATAAAATATAATGAATGTGAAGTCACATTGCTCATGGAAAAAAACGTCTTTTCAACTAAAACCAGATTCCCTCTTTGGTAAGATTGGAAATTTGCTTGATGAAAGAAGCACACAAATTTTTTTCTTTTTTCTGTTCAAGGTCTACTGCTGTTTTTATAGATGGGGAAGACATTTTACTGACAAAGGAGGCAGGTGATATAAAAACTATCGTAACAATAAATAGTAATGCAATAGGTTGGTCAGAAAGGAAGTGCTTAATCAATTACCTGTAACCAGTCACAAAGAGGACATTTTCATACAGCCAAAAGCAAATTTTCTACATTCTAAGGCACAGAACTCAAGATGTTTTGTAAGTATCTTCTGAATCAGGAAGTATCTTACAAGTATCTTACAAGGCAGTACCTCCTGCTGAGGATTCAGGGTCATAAGCTACAGACCATGAACTGCTAGTTAGTGTAATGCTGTGCAAAACAATCAACAGTAGACATGATCAGAAGAGGTTGGTGACTTTGTCTGCCTGGAAAAGAAATAAAGTATACTGCACACAGTTCTTGTGTACACATTAATTTTCTTTTTAGATGCTGAAAACTACAAAGAAGGTAAAAAGTCACGACTCTTACCGGAAAAACGAAAACCTGATTTTGAAAAACATAAAAGATTCATTTCTGCAGCTTTCTGAAAAGAGGATTGGATGTGACTTGATTACAGTGTAAAAGTACTGTAGAGAAGAGGAAGCATCAGGTATTAAATGGCTTGAAACTACTGAAGAAGGGCATAACAAGAATCAGCAACAGAGTAGTATCCAGTAACATCCAAGTAACAAACGAAGTACCTATTTTTAACAGAGATAGAGTATTGCTGAAGCTATAAGGGATGTGTTATTTTCTTCATCTACTTAAAATCAGAAACTTTTCAAACTCTTTGGGTTTAAAGACCCTCTAAGAGTTTTCCAGTGGAGGTGCAAAGCTGCCTATAACAAACATTGGTCTACTCTCAGCAACCTCCTCTTTGTATCCTTTGCCAGTAAGGTCTCAAACAGATTTCTTTTTTTTTGGAAAGTCAGGAAGCCATGAGGAAATCTGAGCTTTTGGAGCTTGCATTATCCCATGCAGCCAGGACAAAACGCCAAGGGCTGAGAATCAGCCCGTTTCTAGCTCCTTGCTCCAAAACCAAGCAAGGTCTAACTTTCAAGCTTGTAAGGGGGTTCCCTTGTGCCACCCTCCTCCCAGCTTGGTACTGGGAGAACACTACTAGCTCCAGGATGCTGCCTGTTTCCTAGACTGAGTTTGATTACAGGAGGTTCTTTGAAATGTTCCTTGAAGATCTAGAAGCCCTCCAGATTTAGGGAAAACAACACCACCTAATTTAGAGAAATGCCCAAATGAATTGATAGGAAATAGCACTATTTCTAAACAAAACAAAGTTTTTTTGAAATGGGAGACTTTTTTTAGAAAGAAAATTTTACTGTTAGCTAACACAAATGACCCACATGTCATAGAAAACTTGTCTGCTCTAAAACACCACCGAAAATTAATGTTTGTCCTGATAATTAATGTGAAAATCTGAGTCAGTAAAACCACTTTCAGCATAATACACTTCTAAATCTGGGCCGGGCATTAACTGACAGGGGATGTTAGCTGCAGACACTCCCACAGGGCACTCCCATAAAAATGAGCTGCTGCCAGTTTTGAAGCCCAGGCTCCACTCATCAACAAGAAATCCTCCTGTTAATTTTCACAGTTACTGAAGGAGATACAAAAAACCAGAGATAAAATAACTGGATTCCAGACAAACAGAAATAATTTAAGTAGCACCTAATATTAAGGATGAAATGGGAAGCTCAGGCACTGTCTGCCCATTGCCAGCCACAGCACTGAGAAGCTGCAGTGCCATGTTCTATACCAGTGTCATCAAAAGCAAGTTATAAACCCCACATAATGGTAATTGTACAGGGAATGCCTTGAGTCAGAATTTTATGACAAGCTCTTTGGCTAAGAAGAAGAGATTTGAACCCAAGATCAACCACAAGTGGAGAAAGGCACAGAGAAGGGTTCCCAAATTTAGTTGCCTTTATCAGTGTTAGTGGAAGTTGCAGTACCTCCTAACTCCGTTCTGTTGTAGGCGAATGCATGCAGCTGATGAAGAAGCAGTAATACCACTTTCAACTCTCTCACTGTTAGTTAGGAAACTTCTGCCTCTGACATTATTTCTGTAATTGTGATTGCAGACATAATTGTAAAGAAAAACATCTTGACCTCCATGTCACTGGATTCAGTTTCAGGTACAACTTCTATTCTACCTTTAGGCCAGCAGGAAGCACATACAGAACACATCTGGGTCCAAAAAGAGACAGGAAAAGGATTTCATCTGCTCACTGATGACTGTAGCTCAAAGGGAGTTGTGTTCTGCTCTAATGATACAGCAGTAGTAATTCTGTTGCAGTGATCATACTACAGCCCTCTACAGAAAAAAATCATACTCTGAAAAGTCTGCTAATGGAAGGGACAAAACAACTACAGTACCTCTCCATTCCCTTAGTGAGTAAGCCACCCAGGCAGTCCCTGAGTGTTTCCCTAGTTATGATGGTAACAATCACAAAGTAAGCTGCAGAAGGCCACAGAAAAGGAAGAGGAGAGAAGTACAGGTGCACTAAACTCGCCCTGCTGCAATACCTGTAACACACTAACAACACATCAGCCACTGTGAGGGATTTCTTCGGCCTTTGGTAGAAGGGTGACTTATATGATACAACTGAACAGGAAACTGTATGACTGAGTTATTGCAGTCTATCATACATTTAGCCTAGAAATAAGATCTGGTAATACTACCTAAATTCATGTACTCTGCCTCTGGAAACATTAGCATAAACTAAATAAAAGTCTAACACCACTGAATTGAAAAGACAGTCTTATGTTCTGGATTCTAACTGTGATTAGGGTATTTGGTGCTAATTCCTGTCACAGGTACAATGCAAAGTGCTTCAGATTCCAGTTAAGCTCATTGTTGAACTAAAAGGAAACACAACAGGCTCTGAAAAGAGGTTAAATGGTTACTATGGTAATCTCTGACATGGTCTTAATCAGAGTTTAAAAGGTGACAGAGGAAAAAAAATAAAGCGTCTAATCCCTTTCTTTCTTGGACCACTATTCCTAAACCTTTGTCTCCCCTTTTCAAAAATTTATCTTTCTCTGATGCTTCTGGAAGCCAAAGTCTCCTAGTTCTACATGGAGTAGGCACAACAAAGCAAAGAGACTGGAGTGGCATGCAACTCCTCCTCAAGCTTCTAGTGAAAATGCTGTTGTCTTTGTGAGACCTGCTCTTCCCTTGTGACTGTAAAAATGCTGCTGTCTGTTCTGAAGGTCCTTCTGATGACACTGTATTTTGATACAGCTGTTTTACAGCTTCCCTTAGCTCCTGATCCTGACTTATAACAGCAATCAGATAACGATTTTTGTCACTGTTGGTTTGCAGAAGGAGGGAAGAAAGGGAAATAAGGTATTAGCCTGGACTACCACAAAGCTGCTGCCTAGAATCTCAGTGAGGCCATTTCTGCCTCTGGATTATGCATTCACTGATGCTGCTAGTGAGAAAAATAAGTAAGTACGTAAAAGTCCAGTTGGAGCACAATGCTGAACAATTCCAGATATAGCACATTCTGTGGCCCTTTCACACTTGTCAGCTGATCCTACAGATCCATTTGCAATCTCTCCCAGAGTACAGAGCTTTATACTTAGGAGTACTCCACAATTATAATCTGTATTTCCTGGAATTCCTTCTGCAGTTTCCATCCAAAATATCTCTTAATACTTCAGCTTCAGATGAGTTTGATCCCTCTCAGTAACTTTCTCAAAACTCTACAAAAACACTATTCAGAACACTGCTTTCCAATTGCCATTTGGCTGTGTCTTTGAACTTTAAAATATCCTATGCTTGAGCAATAAAACCCCACACAATATCATTAAGATGTGGAGGCTGGGAATTGCCCACTGTTCCCTCCTTTGGCCTTGTAATTTTCTACACGATTCTTAGCAACACACTTTGTCTGAAACAAATATTATTATTATTTTGTGTATTATGGGTCATCAGAGGCTTAGCACCAAGTGTAGGATCCACTATTTCAGCACAGTTTAAACTCAAGATGCCCTTCTGCACTTGGAAGGAAAATGTTAATAAGAACGTTTTTGACAAATAAGCAATATATGTTTTTCTGATCTCAGAATGAATACTGTCCAGGAACAGAAAGGCCCAGAAGAGCCTGAATTTATCACTGAGCTTCTCCTTCTTTTATACTGTCCTCTGTATTTGAATTTAATATCTGTAAAGACAGACAGTCTGAGATGAATCAAGACAAGTTCCCTTTTGATTTCAAGTAAGTCAATTACATTCTTTTTATTATAACACAAGAATGTCTCTCACCTCCTCAGGTGTCTCTTCCAGAGAGGGAGCTAAGAAATGAATACTTTGCAAAGGTATATAGTGGGATTGTCAGCACTTTGAGTATGAAAGGAGAGAAAAGAAATGCATAATTCTAATGAATTGAAACAGCACCCTAACAGCTCCAATTGAATCATATTGTTTTACCTTTAAAATTATTTTAGCATCTTCAATTTCAAGATGAAAACAACTAATTAACTGCTGAAGAATTTTAAAGCAGCTTTCTTACTCTCCAACTTGAGAGCCTGTTTTGCTCCCTGTCTCAGTAAGAAATTCAGTTCCTTGGCAGGACAGATGCTGCACTTACGGTGCTGAACAGGCATTCATCATCCTCTGCTTACTGTATAAACTCTTCACAAAACCTGAAAATTAAAATGTCCTTAGATTCAACATTTTAAAATTTTAATGGGGTGTAAGAAGAAGTGAACTTAAGAAAATGTAAACACCATGAAGAAAACATAGTGTTCCAATATAACATGCAGCTAAATAAAGGAGACCTTACATTTTAAAATTTGTCTGACACTCTGACAGCATCTCCATAGGGATAATGATACTTTCTTTTGCAAAGCACTGTGCTATCTGCAAAGCTGTAAAAGAACTGTTATTACCAGAGATGGGAAAGGCCTATTAGATCATCTGTCCATCTCTCATATAACTACAACAGAAAATAACAGTGATTTGCTGCTGTAATTTGACAGTGACTTTTGTAAAAATGTCCTTTCCTCTTAGAACTCTGCAAGTTTCAGTTCTAAAGAGTCAATAAGCTGGGTGGCTCACTAACTTTGTCAGTCTCCAACTTCTATGAAGTACACCAAGGTATTAAATAAACCCATTTCAGGCCCACTTTTCCACTTCCTTCCTTCACCTTTTATTTTTTGATAAGGAAGGAAAGAACAATCCTCATGAACAGCAGCCAAGCTTCACAGAACTGCTCTTTCACTCTCCAGCTGCAGAACGCTTGCCTCTCATCCCTTTCCAAGGCAGTACTGAAGCATCTCTCCCACTGGGGGTTGTGCATCATGTAGGAGTGACACTGGGGTTTTCCAGCAAACTTCCCACTCAGAAGCCTTGTATAAAACATACCCATCGTCACCCACAGTGGTATGAGCACGCATCCATCACGTAACCTAACCATGGTGGATGCCTGATCACATAATGCGCAGAGTCTCATGTGATGGCAGTTGTGAAAGATCTGCAGAACTCTTGGTGGTGGATACTATCAGGTCAACAAAGATCCTTCTCCTTATCATGTAACACTCTGCTTCTCCACTGCTTTCAAGGGAAAGAATTGTTTCTGCTCTTCCTTATATTCCCTAAAATTTCTTGGCATGTTTGCTACAACAGGTTTTCAATTTAAGTGCCAATATAACAAAATGTCTGGAGGGAAATCAGCTGAAGTATTCAGAAGATGACTCTCAGTATGATTCACACTGCTGTGAGCAAAGAAGAGGTCTGTCTGGCCTTCTGTACTGGAGTGATAACAGATATTGGATGCAGTGTGTACTCAGATAAAGCTAATGGCAATGACATCTGGTAGATGACAGAGAGGAGCAAACTCCTGTGATCTGCTTTTTAACACTCTGTGCCCAAACCATTATATGTCAGACTTGGTAAAAGTGAATAACCTTTCAATATCTACCACTCCTCCCTCCCACACTCTCAGTCAAATGAGACTGAAGGACTACTAGACAGAAGGACAGCAGAGCTAAAAGAAGCCAAGGAAAAAGGATTCAAGGTACGCAGCTCATTAGTAGTGGCCTCCTCAAAGTTTAGCAGTCATTGCACATTCCCAAAGCCCTCTCACAGTCTTAACAAATGCTCACATAAAGGCTTGTACCTTCAAAGTACTTCCAACATAAATATATTAATAAGACCTTTCCCAGAAGAGAATGCAGTGTCAGAGAGATGCCATTCAAATGGCTAGGCTGTGAGAGGTAGAGCTTAACATTATTTCATTAAACCTTCATCGTCTGTCTTCAATTCCAAACCCGTTTAGAAAAAAGGACAGAACGTACAGTGGAGCTTTATGAGAAAAAAAGAAGAATAACTGCTTGTAAAATTATTTTGCCCCCTATGATTGAAGTGTTAATTAAACTGTAATTCTGTGATATGCATCAACTGAATTTGACATAAACTAAAAATGAGATTTTTATATTCACTTGGATGTCATCTAGATAGTTCTCTTAAAGCGACTGGTAACAACTGCGACTGATTCATTTTGGTATACATCTTGTCTAGGGGTCATAATTAAAAAATTAAGGATATTTTGGCAACTTACAATTAATTTCAAACATATTTAGAATTATAATTAGCACTAGGTTGCTGAGAACTGACAAACTCGCCTAAGTGTTGTAAGGGCAAGAAAGGAAATAAAGCCTGTCATTCTTCAAATACTGCAAATCTCATGCAGATGTGCTTTTTAAGGACAAATTCATTACACAATTACAAGAAAGGAAATAAAGCCTGTCATTCTTCAAATATTGCAAATCTCATGCAGATGTGCTTTTTAAGGACAAATTCATTACACAATTACAACGTGTAATGTCTACAAAAGATTTTTCGTTAGCAATAGAATTACACCTGTCATAAATTTTTGGATGAAATCCAGTCACTTAGATTTTAATTTGTTATTTTAGTAAGGTAGACCACCATATCATGTTCATGATCACTACCAAGAGACAAACATACGTCTGCTGCTAGACATCTGGTATAGGTAAATCATGTTAGCCTTCATATGCTGTATTTGCTAATTCTGAAACCAGGGTACTTCTTGATTGCAGCTATATCTGCCATGAATTCTGCAACATCTGCTGTGTCAGATGATAATCCCTTAATGCAGATAGGCTCTCTCCCATCCCTACTTATTATCACTTAAAATATACTAGAGTTTGCTTGGAATCTTTGCTGTGGAGCAGGGACTGGAACATCAAAGACAGTAAGGTACTTGAATCAAATATGGAATATGAATGACATTTCATGTGAAACATAACTCCCAAACTGCTGACAGGTGCACCTCTCTTGTGTCTTGGTAGAGATTTCTCCTCCAAATTGGGCTAAGCAATTATTTGAATCTGCCTCAACATATATATTACAGAAGCAGAGATTCCATAAAGGAGCAGAAGTAAGTGAAGATTGTTTGGATTAAATACACTTGGCTAGGGAGTAAGTGGCTTTTGTAGGATCACTTTTTATTTGTACAGTGAGCTAATGAGCTGTTATAGACCAGCTACACATAGTATATAGAAAACTAAGATTAAAAAGTCTCCATATAACACAAGTTATTCTATTTCTCCATATTGACTGGATACCTTGCATACTTGAGCATCAAAATGCAAAAATAAAACAGGAGATCTCCTGTAGTATGAAAAAATATTTAAGAAGTTGGTGTAATCAGAGTTTTTCACTATGTTTTCATAGGATCATATTGCCTAGCTCCTTATAAATAAAATAGCCATACTTTGGTAGCAACTTCAAAAAGGTTCCATCAAAAAAGTATAAAAATAACACTGGTTTTCCTGCATATACACTACCTGAAATTTGAAGAAAGGTGACAGCAACCTAGATTTTGTCTCTACAGCAAACTATTCAAAGCTCCTGCAATACTCTTTTAATATCCAAATACTTCCAGAATTATTTATTTAAATTACCTCCCTCTGTTTTAATAAATGGTATTTTCCAAGTCAGAATGCATTTCGGGAAGTAGCTCACACGCTCAATATCTGTCTCAAGCAATGTTTTTATCATGTATTAGTAGGGTATGAACTTTATGAAAGCAACCAAGCGAATGAGTCAGGTCTTACTGTGGATGTTCCCTAGAACACTTAAGAAGCAACTTTCTGTGCAGTGAGGCAGATGAAACCCCACACTTACAGACAATGTGTTATCTGTAAGCTGCATATAGCGGTATCATTGTTTATGTTCTAAAAGCTTAAAGTTATACTACAAAGGCAACTGTCAATTCCTTTTTGCATAGTGTTTGTCTTATTTTATGTATTTTGAAACAGAAAAGCATGAAACACTTTGAAATCACACAGTACTTTTTTTACACAATAGTGTAATAAAAGACCAATTTGTTAATTAATAAATTTTGTAAGGATTAATACACTCCAATTTCACATTTCCAGCTTTCTGATATGCTGAGCACTTAAAAGAACAGGGTCCTTGAACTACAAACTTCCTTTTTCTCTTTTTTTCATTTTCATATTTAGCTCTAAGAGTGGAAGAATAATGCCCCATATAGCAAGGGTACTGATGTCACCTGCAGAAAGAGAGCCCTGCAAATATTGCCACTATGAAACAATGCCATGCAGAACAGTCTCAATAATCAATAAGCAGTTGAAAAAAGCCATCTGAAAATACAGTCTTTAAAAACAAACACTCAAAAATGCAAGACTGAAATCCATCGTTTTTGAAATTCTGAGAAGGCTGCATGGGTCTGCATCTGCTGCTGTTTTCGCCACTTTTAGTCTAAATCAATACTCAGGTTTTCATCACTTGTGAGAAGGAAAGATTTCATACAGAGATTGTCCCTTTAATTACAGAAACTAAGGTTTGAATCCAAAGCAGTTTATTAGTCGAATTAGACAAAGAGAAACTCAGACTCATGATTCCTTCTCCTCCCACCAGAGAATTAAAGCATGTTATGCACTCTGAGTGGGCAAGTACTGTGTATCAATCAAAAGGAAAAAGAATGTAAAAATGAGTACAAAATGGTCTTATAATACGTAAAAAGTTGGATGTATCAGTATGAACAATCTCACAGGATGCACAATCTGGTGATGAAATATTTCCAAGAAGTGTCTTGTGTACATGTAAGCACTATATCTAATAAATAATGAATCCAAGGGATGTTGACAATGAGAGGAAAATACAAAAAGTGATAAATATTTGAGTAAGATGCCATTCCAAGGTTTTTGTAAAATTTATAATTCTAATCAAAGAATATTATTGAATAGCAGTTCAATAGAACCATTATCATCATGCACAGTAAGATGTCTTGAGATGCAAACCCCGAGAATCACCAAGAAACCTAAATGCACACCACTTACAATGCAAATGAAAATTCTATGTACCCAAAATGCACCAATTCAAGAAAAAGTCACACTCATGAAAACATTTTTAGTATGTTGTATAAAGTATCAAAAAGATTGATTGAATTAGCAGAGGAGAATGTCACATTCTATGAGTATTGGAAAAGATGGTTATCAAAAATTTATCAGGCAAAGTAAGTCTGAGAAATGCTGATAACAGACGAGAGCTGTCTCGGCAAAAAAAAATGTTGCTTGTTTGTCTGTTTCTCTAGGTGAGGATAAAAGCGTTCTGGGAGGAAAAAAAGTCTGATTTTTCTTACCTCTTCTTTTTCCGCACTTTGCAAGTCCCTCCACTCCTCAGTGACATGACCGAAGTCCACTGTGTTCATTGCAACTTTATATTCCCCAATGATATCATGTTTGGAGAAACGATCAAAGTCATAAACTGCCATCACTAAAGTTTTTCCACCCAGCTCAGAGTACGGCACCTGCAATGACAAGAAAATTATAAACTCCGCATCTGAGACAATAAAGATTGGCCCACTACAATGCAAATCTATTTCTTTGGGTTATCAGCTGTCATCTCAGGTAAATTGAACTGCAGAGAAAATTATGAGGTGTATTTGTTTCAGAGTCACCAGATGCAGTATTTCTTGAGACACGGCTCTGGCACTCGATTGAACAATGTGGCAGCTCACTCATCACTCCTGGGTTTTTCTCATTCTATTTCAAATCATTTTGTGGGCGATGAAACTGAAACAAGAAGCCTAATTACTTGCACTGAAGACACATGAACTTTTCACACACAATGGTGTCTTTTCCTCAATAAATCACCTGTCATCACTCAGAGATGGCTAGCTCCCAGATTGATGAAAAACCAGAACTGGCTTACTATATATGACACAAAGTAATTAGACACTGGATAGTTCTCTTACAGTACCAATACCTATTACTTACCAAGGCATATTTTTCAGTACTACACCTTTCACATGTTGGACACTAAGGTGCTTTCTAAGTCACAGTGCATAACTAGAAACTGTAGTGGCAGAAGGCCAAGTTCTGACTAATTCTCCAGCTGTTCTCATGTGGTTCAGACAGATGCTGTGGGTTAGGATGTTTATGAGTCATGTTTTTAATATTCAGATGGAGACATGCAGCTCAGGTAAGCTACACCTGAGTGGCTGTCTGAAATGGTCTGATATAGGAATTGTTTGGATTCATGTGAAAACTTGGTCAATCTGAATATATTCTGCAAGTAGAAATGGTTTCCATGGAATTTAGTAAATATTTCCTTATTAACTATCTATATAAAAAGAGAAGTGAAAGCATTACCATTGGCCTTGTTAACCTCTATGTTCTGGTCTGTGTAAACCCTACGACTCTTGTTACTGTTTCGCTTCCACTTTCTTATTAAAATACTTACTAATAAGTAGTAATTTTCCCTTTACAGAACATCTTATATAACACTTAAAATAGGCTTATCAAGTTGAGAGCCAGATCTAGCTTCCATTATTGAGTAGAATAGTGTCAGTGGTACATGGTTGTGTATTTTAGTGAATACTACAGAAAAATCTATTTTCATTCTGTACATTATCTAAAATAAAATTTCTAAAAAGCTAGAAAGGGCAAATGTACGTGAAAGGAAAAACTCTAAATAATGTTAGTTTTATTTTTACACAGCCTCAAAAACAGAAGCAGAGAAATTTTCTAAAATTTATTTCTTTGTGAGTTTACAATACCACTTAATGGATACTGGTCATTTGGAATGCATACAAAGACTACATTCATCATTATTTACTTTTTTGTACTTGACCTCAGTAAAGCTTATTTTAGCTACCTTCCTTTCTAAATGTTTCCTTCATTTATTACTTCTAAAGCATGCTCAGTCTCCAGCTTTGTTCTGGACTATCCAGGATGGCCTCAGCTCTTGTGAAGGGCTGCTCCCTCTTCCTGCTTTCTGCTCAGACATAATCAGTCTCTTGACCTAACGCAAGTGAGACCTTGGTAGAAGGACATGTATACAGGAGTGTTTTTCTGGCACAGAGATGTCATTCCTCTAGACAGGAACCCTGTTCCCTCTGCTAGGCTGGTGTAGTCCAGCTAGGATTTCTTGGTTTCCTTTTGGCAGTGCAGCGTGGGTATATAACTCAGACAGCTGCAGTCTGACAAACACTTGCACCCTGGGACAACACCAGGGATGTCTGGGAAAAAGAAATAAAAAAGGGAAAGAATAAGGTTCAGGGCTCAAGATGCAATCCAGCAGAAACACAAGTCAACTCATTCCCATTAGCTGTACTTGGGGAGGAAGGCAGACAGCTCACAGCTGTGCCCTTTGAGAAGGCAACAGCACAGGCCGGGGCTGCCTGGTGGGCAGCACTGCCAGAGAGATGGGAAGTATGCCAACAGAAGCTGTGCACCACCTGAAGTGGGTCACAGGAGTAAAGCTCTGCACAAGTAAATGAGATACTGTCAATAGATCCCACAAAGTTGTTATTACAGTTGCAGTTCCAGTTAAATGGTCACCGTAGTCCTCAGAACAATGACAGTACTAGGCATGCTCTGCTGGTTTTCTCTCAAGTACAGACCACAGGCCACGGGGGATGATCACTACCATATTGAGATGCACCTAAACACTCTGTCAGGTCTGGCAGGGAAAACAAACTATTTCCTGAAGCATAAAATTTAAATATTAAAGATGCGACTTAAAAGTGGACATTATAGTCCAGAAGTGGCTGATCTGATTTATAACTTGTGTCTTCATCTTAGATGACAGCATTATTGGTTCTTTCTTTGTTTTTGTGAGCTGCACAGGAATATGTAATTTAGAACCCTGTTTTCTTTTAAATACTCTCTTAGGAAAGCTCCAGAAAGAAATAACTCCCCACAAAAGATTACTTTTATGAACATCTTCAAGGAAAAAATAAGCTTATATATGCAGTAGTAGTTCTGGCCTACAGGGATATCTTTCTCATTGAATGATTTCATAGCCTGAGTCTTTCAGTGTTCCTGTTTCCAGTCTGTAGCTGTCATTATAAGATTGGGCACAGAAGAGAAAGGCCTAAAGTAACAGCAGAGGAATGTATATTAGAAGAAGCCCTGTGAAACATGCTGTACAGTGTTCCTTTACTCTATTTAACTGGGGTTTGAATACAGCCACAATTTTAGAAAAACACTGTTAATGGATACTATTGGAACGATGTAAATACTGCAATGTAAGGCTTACCTACATTTATTTAATTCATATTTTATTAAACCCAAGACAGGATTTCTTTTCATACATAAAGCAGCATGGCAAAGAACCGCTATGACAAAGTCTAGCAAGATTAATCTGCCATATTGTCCTTCACCCATTTACTTCCCTTGAGTTTTAATTTACATTTGAGGAAATGTTATCCTGAATTTTGTAAATCAGACTACAAAGGTATTTAAAGAAAACGCTGGTCTAATGAAATTTACATGACATTTGTCAAAGTGTCACTGTTTTCTGAATTTCTTGTATGTTTTATCTAGCCGTAAGATATGGATCAGATTGTCATCTGTCAGGATAACCAAAGTGCCTAAAATCAAACTGTGCCTTTTAAAACTATCTAACCGTATATTACAGCACGATTGAGTATCACGGCTTTCTACAACACAAGAAATCATTTTGCTGTAGGTATCAATTAACTAAGACATCTGAGTTCATAGCCAAGGATGAGATACGTAGTGGTTAAATTAAAAAGTATCAATATTGATCAAAAAACTACCTTGAATGTAAATTGCTCATTGAAAACAGGGTTAAGGGTCTTTCTGTGGACTTTCGTCTCATATTTCTTCTTCTTATCAGGCAGCAGGAAGACTTTCACATAGGGATCAGATGTACCACCCATATCTAATGCAGGCAGCTCAGCTGCTTGAATAATCCCAACCAGAAGCTGAAAGGATAGAAAAACAGCAGAATGAAATTTCAAATAGATATTTATAAAAATACTGTAACAGAGGAATGAATATGCAGACTCTATTTCTGGTCTAGGAGAAACTATACCTCCCCCACTTCCCCTGCCTTAAGGAAGGCAAATGAAGCAACACTACTGACTTTAGAAAACCAATTATGGCAGATGCAGACTGCACAAAGGCTGTTTTAAAGCAGAAAAGAGGTTTTCAAAGGGCAGCTGATTACAGCTAAATCCAGACTTCATCCTTTTAAAGACTGCAATCAAATAACTTTCAATTGCTCTCTCTTCTTGTGTATTATTTTTCTATGCTGAGCATCATGAATAGAAATCACATTATTAAACAATCAAGAATGTCTAATTTTGACTACAAAATTTGTATTCTAAACCCCCAACACATAACCTTCCCCCAACCAAACACAAAAGGTGATAAAATCAAATGCAAATAATCAGGCAGAGCTTTATTGAAAACAAATGAATCTTGCAGTCTTCCTTATATTCATGTTCTCTTGCTATGTATATGAATGGGCCCAGGCAGTAAACTAAGGACAGCATTTAAAAAAAAATACCCCATGAAAATGAACCTTTGGTAACTAAATCCTAGTAACAATTTGTAATCTCATTGAAAAACAGAAAAATTAGATTTTTAAATCTCTTACGCACTTTAAAAATAAGACTGAAGAACAGATGAAACTTGTAAATGTCTTGGCTGTTTTTTATGTGTTATAAATGAAGGCTTATGATGTGTTATGTCACGTTACATCATGTAATGTCATGTAATCTAGACACCCCAGACTTATTAGGCCTCATCAGCATAATGAAACCGACAAAAAGGAAATACTTTTCATCTTGTTTCCTAGATACAAACCTAAAGTAAACATTGAAGTGATTCTTCAAGGTCATTCTGAAGATAGTAAGAACTGAGAATGAAATCTGAGAATATTTTCTTCTAAATCAGTCCTTCAATCACAAAATATTTGTTTCTCTTATGGATGAATCGTTTAAAATTGGAAACAGAAACTCTAATAATTGGAATATAGAACAATATAGTCAATCTGTAAAAGAAACTTCTGGCTTCTGAGAGATTCCTCTAAGTTGGACTTACTTTTACCAGTTTTAAATTCACAGTATGGCCTGCATGCTTTCCCACTGATAGGACTCTCAAGTTCTGTGAAACATTTTCCTTTTTCTGTATGAAGCACTTTTCCTTTTGTGTCTCATTTTTATTCTAGATACATAACAGCTAATAAACACATGAATAGGCTCAGGATGTGCATCAAGTTTTTCACATCAAAGAGTGAAGTCTGTGATTTTTAGTTAACAGTGTGGAAAAGCAGTTCAATTTCCCTTTACAATTTCTCTCTAAAACTGAGGCACAGTGCTCTGGAGAGTTCATTGGCCATCTTGTAATCTTAACCTTATGCAATATATTAGCCAAATTTTGGCACTGTAGTTTCATGCCACTGCACTATACTAACCTAACTGAATCCCCTCTCCTACTCTTTTAGATCATCTATCCTCTGACAAATTTTAAGCACGAAAACACAGTCTAGAGCAGCAAAATAAAATAGAAATCCACAACTCAAATAATTTATTATCTTAATTAAATACAACACAAACTTACAAATTTGTGGCTCTTCCATCCAATTTTCCTTTGTAAAATATGTGTCATAAAATCAACATTCCCTTTAATAAAATTCACACAGAAAATTTGTTTTCATAGTCTAAGAAAACTGAAATCCATTTGTCAGAACACATTTGCAGCTTTTCCTTTCTCCCTCTTTAAATCTTCTGCTTCTGAAGGGTCTACACTTCATAGTGATTTCATACTGATTTCAAGGGGGATCAGTGTGACTCATCACAAGGCCAGGAAATTTGCTCTGGGAGTTGAGGAAAAGCTCCTTTAACCACAGTTTCTTGAAAGGCTTCAGAACTCATTTTAGCTCTCGCATTGTAGAACAAGCACTGGTATACAGAAGACTGTTGAAAATACAGGCAAATAGTATTTATTATGCCAGGTCATAGCTGTGTATAAATACCTTCCTGCTAACAGAGAAATTTTTCCTAATTTCTCTTATTTTCTTTGTCTTGCAACAAGAGTACCACATTCCATGAACAGCATCAAATAAAGAATAGGAATGTGGAATTAACCACAAGTTCATGTGGAAGGCAGCTCAGGTGATGAATAGGAATTAACTGGGATTTACCTTCAGTAGTAATTTCTTTCCCTAAACAGGAAAGAATGATGTGATTTTGCCTGAAATTGTCAAAAAATTAAATGCAGGATACGTGTTCTCAAGTTTACTGAAAGATACATGTAGAAGTGAAGAACTCCGATGTGTTGGTATACTTCGGGCCAAAACTAGTGCAGTGAATTTTAATGCGAGGCTGTGAATTGGTTTTATAGACAAAACTGATTCCTGGCAAAGAGGCCAGGGAGGGGAATTAAATATGAGCTAGTTCAGCATGTGACCTGTTAAGCATAAGACCTGTTAAGTTGGTCAATTCTAGGTCTACACCACATTATAGTGTCTATTAATTCTGGAAAGTTGGTAAGTATGGCAAAGTTTAGTCTTACCAGCTTCAGAGTAGAGTACTGAAGGAGTACCAGTCCTTAAATTCTTGTCCAACTTTCCTGGTTTTTTGGAGTACAGACCTTTTTATCTGAACTATTATTCCAGACTAGAATTTCATGAAGTGTACTTTCACGGAGAGCAACAGAACCCGATGCAGCTAGTTATTACAGCGAAGTGCACCCACTTGATGAAGTGAGGAAAAGTCACTCCTGGCAATCTTACCAACCTTCTAAAAGACCTAGTGAATCCACTTACCTTTATGTCCCTCTGTTTTTCCTCCCATGTGTGTTTGCTTACATTTTAAATACTTGAAGGCTGAAGCTACATTTTAGTATCTGCATGCAAACTCCATAATATTAAGTGGGTTGACATTGGTTGGTGACAGTTTAAGTTATTAATAACCATTAGATAAAACTGCATCTTCAGTTTTTGATTAAAGGTGTAATATAAAGTCCAAGTGCATTCAATACCAATTTAGTAGTACCTCTGTAATGAATTTTCTGTCTTGTTTTCTCCCTTTACTCCATGCAAGTAGTTAGGATTTAAGAAAGATCTACTTTAACTAAATGTATTACTTCATTCTCCACATGCACACACAGAAACGAAATGTTACAGGTTGATTGTTTCAAACCTGATTGTTCTGGAAGTCATAATCCAAAGAATACTGGATTTTCCCTAGCTTCTCAACTTCTTTGGCTTCTTCTTTCTCTTCCCCATCAGTCAGCCCAGTCTCAGCATCATCATCCTTAAGAGCCTAGAAAGAAGGAATGTAATATTCATAAATGAGGCAAACCGTTAAGTAGCAGTTTAAAACAGACATGATCCTCAAATCTATTTTAGAGCCATTAAAAGCAAGCATAACAGCAGAAATTCAAATATGCAGTTTTCATATATATCTCTATTTTCTGAGTTACTCAGTAAGATGTCATAAATCAGCAAGCAAGCAATGGAAGTGGGAAGAAAGCTCCTTGGACTATAACAAGCAAGGATTGTTATAAAACCTGAAAGTAGAAACAGAGTATCATCTTGATGTAAAACATAGTTCTTCTGGACTCAGACTGGCTCTCAAAGAGGCACAAGGAGGCAAACATGCTATTAAATAAGCAAAGTCACGCATTCATTCAACTTAAGAATCTTGGCAATGTCAAACCTGGTTGTACATGCTGTGCATTGTCTGCATTTGGCAACACGTTTCTGTAGGACTACCGTGATAAAGAGCATGTGCTGTGGATGAGCTCTTTCTACAATCATATGCCAAACATTTTTCATGTTTTTTAGAATGAATATGGAAGCAAAGTTTCCACCATGCCATTAGCAAATGCATGTTCCTCCTTTTCCCTCCCTCCCGAGACCAATTTCCTTTTTATTCATTCTCGCAACAAAGCTTGGCTGAACCAAATTGATTGCAAGTTGATTTTAGTTTGCTTAGAAAGAAACACAAAGAAATACAGAACTGCTTGCAGCTTTGTTTATTGCATAAAACCTGTTTTTTAAAGGACACAGCAGTTATCTTAGATTTTATACATAATTAAAATACTAAATGATTTTTTTTTTGCTGTACCAGAAAGCAGAAGTATTTTCACTGTGGGAAAGGTAATTCATAAAATTATTAAACCATATGAACCATAATTAACTATGACTATGTAGATCTTATTCCAGCAGATTCTTACCTGGGTAAGAAGTGAAAAATAGACAAAAGTTATGAGAAAAATAGTGAAAAATTGTGGAAAATGTGAAAGTAAAGTGGAGAGTGTGAAAACAAAGAATCAATACTGAGCATTCATCCAGATTTGTTATTTGCATGATATAGTAAACAGTACACTTGTCTGCAAGAGCCCCATCCGGATGAAGGTTCTTTCTATATGGAGCTTCTGCTTGCAAAGACAAAGTGCCAGAATAAGATTTATTCTTTTTTGCAATGTGAATTTTTTTCAATTGTGATTTTTTGGGCTGTAGGAAACCTACAGCATTTCTTAACAATCGGTTGTGGCTGGAGCTTTCTTTCTGAAGAAGTAGAAAGGCTGGAAAGTAGCTATATACACAGCTGGTAGTGGTTGGGGAAAGAAGAAACATGAAAGCATTAACATTCTCACTCAGCCTTGAACACAGTGAGGGCCACACAACAGTTGTGTGGGTTTGGAAAGAAGGAAGCTTCATCTCTGAAGTAGAAAATGTTCTTCTCCAGAAGCCAGATCTAAACTCAAAAGGTCATACTCCAAACTGTATGATACTAAGCAATTATTTCTCTACTTTTTGAAATAAGCTAGAAATTCTGCTGACATAGCTCACCTGAAACCAATCCAACAACTTTGATTTATGCGAGCTGAGGAGCTGGGTCTCATGTAAATATCTGAATGTTATTGAATGATGGACTCTCTACTAGAAACATAAATTACAGTGTACCTGGATGAGACTGGTAGGAAAGGTCGGTACTGGACCCGTGAGACTGGAAGAGTAGTACTTTTTGAACTAAATCATTTCTATTCAGAAGGGCTGAACTGCTTGAAATGAAACTTGATTTGAGACATTTTATCACTGAGCTCTTAGTAAGTTCCCTGACTGTAGCACAACACTTTTGTTAGTACAACGAGAAGTGTGTGACGCTTTAAAACTGATAGGCTCTCTGGCAGAAAATACATGGGATTTTAAGGATACGGAGTGATGTGATTATGCCAAACACTCTTGTTTTTAGTAATAAAAATAAGCTTAAGGTTTTGTGATCATAAAAAAAGAAGATATGTTTCAATCCATCTGAAGCATCTGAAGGTTTATCCAAGCCTGGAGACAACAGGAAACAGTAAGTCAAAGTGGGATGTTAACTCCAAGATCCACTGCTCTGAATCATCCCAGTATGGTCCTAAAAGAGGACTCCATAATAAAAGAATAATATACAGCTTCAGTATATTATTGTTTGTGGGACAAGTACTGGACTTTCTGCTTTTCCATCTACTTTTGACCTGGATTTTCCTTGAGAGGAAATATCCTATGGCCATTCCCCAGGGATAAAATGCAAGAGAGAGAATGCAATTATACGCTAATTTCCAAGTAAGAAGAATTTGTAAACAGTCCACCAAGGCAATAGTTATATATCCATACTTTCTCTGGGAAAACTACATACTCTCCTGCAAAGCTGATCAGTCCAGATGACAGAACTGTGGGTAACTCAATGTGAAAAAAGTTCTTACTGTGACTACAGAAAATATAACGGAAAGCTAACATCCCTCTTGCAAGGGATTTTTGAAGTGCAGGCAGAAAACACTGTGTGGTTAAGAAACTTGTTTCCACAGGTCATGAGACATCTTCTGGAAGGTGAAAGCTATTTCCATGAGGGATGGAAAACATTGTACATTACTGACATCAACTAAGGAGCTACATGATTCTTCTTGACCTTGCCTCAGAAACACTGAACCACTAAGAAAAAACACTAAAAAAGAAATAGTGTTTGGATATGGACAAGTTTGTGGCATTGGGGAGAGAGAAAAAAATGACGAATTATTATCTCTACAGCAGTCTGTAAATAATAGTTTTTACTGTTAAGAGAGGAATTTGCTTTCAAACTAGAGGCTAATGCTTCAGGAAGAAGCTGAGTCAAAAGAAGCACCCAAGTTTCTCATGTTTGATTTAGCTGCTGAGTTCCAAAGAGGAAGAGGAATTGGATTGCTTCAAAGTACTTGAAATACCCCACAGGGATTTTAATTTTGCATTGAGATTCTCTGAAAGATCAATATTTAATGGAATACTACTACAACCTTCAATTTATAGCATACTGTATCACACTGTATTGAATCTTACTGTTGCATTGCTACAATCAATTCAAAAAAGCAGCTATATTTTATTTGTTTTAGAAACAATAAAATATTTTTAATCATAAGAGAACTTTTTCCTCAAGCCTCATAACTGATAAACCATAACAAAAAAGACTGGATTTAGATACAGAGGAATGTAAGCCTTGCCTTCTCTAACATTTTCTTTAACTCCATGACATTTCAAATGTTTTTTCTGTGAAACAAGCAACACAGAAATGATGATTGTGCTGGAGACTGGACTTCTCTCTTCTAATTTGAGATGACCGTGAATTTTACTCAAGCAGTTTCCTCATTTCTGCATAACATATGCAGAAACACACAACAGTGAAACATCCATGTCCTCTCAAATGTGTTTAAGTATGTGAAAAATGTAGACTTATATGTAAGGAGGTGTAGGAATGTACCAAGAAAGTGTTAATCCAGTACAAACATTACAAGGTGATGCATCTGTGTCTACTGAAATTAGAACCAGTACTCTGCAGTGCTTCTTACAACAAAAAGGGCTAAATTACAGCAATCTGGGATCCACTGTTCAATCTGCTGGTTGCATCTTCACTTCTATAACATTATCACAAGCTGTTTTGCAGCCTCCTCTTTTCTTTTTAGTTGTTAAAGAAAACGCTTAATTTTCAATTCTTTTGAAACTCCACACCTTGGAGTGGGTTTTTACACTTCCTGGGTTTTTTCCTCCCTCTCATTCCCCTAGCTGACAAAAGCCTCTCTCTGGTGACACTGAGTCCTGACACTGCAAACATCCCTTGCTTTCAGCTCAGTTCCACCAAAACCCTTGCACCTTGTCACCAGGTTTACCCCACTACTATAACCACAAACCACAAAAGAGATTCTGGGGCTTAAAACAACTTTACTGAAATCCCTCCCCAAACTGTGTGTAGAAAATGAGAGGGTCTGCAAGGGCAGTTGCCTCCAGATTCCACATGTGCAGAAGCTTCAGGAAAGAAAAGTGGCAGGAGACTCATACAACAAAGCTGCTGGGGGAGCAAGTGTACTTGCTTGCCTCCTTTACAGGGAGGCAGAGGCCACAATCATGTCTGAGTCACGTCTTGTGAATGACTAGTTTATGTCACAAAACATTTAAAATGCAAAGTGTCTTTCACTGTTGTATGCAAAGAAATGCTTTCATTAACAGAGTTTTTAGGGTTCCTTCTGTTCATGGGGTGGCCTACAGCCTCATTTTTAAGGAAACAAGCTACCAGTAAGCAAGAAGGCGAGATATTGGGAAGCAAAACAAAACACTGACTGCAGCCTGTAAGTTTGTTTGCTGCATGGTGCATGCTGCTGTCCTGATTTCCATCTCCACCTGCCTCTCCATCATTCCTTTTGGAATTGTGAAGAAATATTATTTTAATGTTTGAATGATGCCCAGTCCTCAGGCTTGTGCAATGCCTGGTGAGCTGAAAGAAGAAAACAACAAGATTTTGTAGCAAGAATGTTCTGTGCCATGTCCAACAATGAATTTATTGGAAAGGCAATTTTTCCTCCACAACTAGAAATGACTGCTTTTCCACTAATGGTTGTGTACCTCTTATCAATTTCTTTCACATTCGAGAACACCATAATTCTGATCTGGCCAATTTTTATACCAAGGGAAAACAAAAGCCCTTAAAAATTCCTGTCTGGTTCTCTATCACAAAGCAGACAAGCCTACAATTGTTACATGTTCTCTATCAGAATCCCACAGAAGGAAAGGCAACATTTCATTCATTCAGCATCTGCTTTCTCTCCATGAGTTAATTTAAGGAGCATGTTGTGCCTGGGTTTCCAGTGGCTGCGCCAGGCTTTGGTCATTGTGAAATCTACTTTGCCATTACTACTGTAAGAATGCTGGCCTTACACACCAGCAGTGGGCCACCGTGATGCACACAATGAGAAAAAACCTGCTGGGTTCAGCATGTGATGCCTTGACATTACTTCCTTGCTTGTTATCCAGCTTTTAAATGGTCTTGGTTGGGTTATTCAAAAGGTTTTCTTTCCTTAGGAGCTCTATGACATGAGGTCATCGTGTTCAGCTTAAGAGCTTGCTGAATTGTTTGGGTACTAAAATACCAACTTAATCTGGTGCCATAGAAGAATACAGAAAATGCTGCAGGTGTTCAGAGTAAAATATGAACACATTAATTTAAGTTGGAGTTATTAAGCTCACAAATCAACCTGTTTTCGATGTTTTATAAACACCTGTAGCCAGTGTTTATAGGCTGAAAAAAGATGAAGCTGATCTCAACCTGGGAGCCTATTTTGGAAGCTCACCCTGTGGGTCAGGGCTCTGCATTGAATGCAGGGCCCATGTGTGTGAACTAAAAGTAGCAGGCACTCCTGCAAGTGCGCTGCCGTGCTCTGCCCCCACCTGCCATATGGCAGGCAGCGCTCGCTTGCACTGAGCAGCAGGCTGTGAGTAGGAGGCAGCTTTAGGCTGCTTGGCCAGTGCATGCTGCTCCATCAACTGTTCTTCATTGTCCCCAAATTAATGGCAGTGGGCATGGAAGCATGCTTTGGGACAGAGCTGGCTCCTTGACCTGGGAGGACCACACAGAGTACTACATTTATTTCTGCTTGAAAAATCTGTCATACTATATAATTAGTACTACATGTATTTGATAGTGAAAATTAACCTAAATATAGCCAGACATGATTTACTGAGTGCCGCTTTGATCTGTGGAGAAAAAATAGGCACAGACCAGTTCTACTGGCTTAGCTCCTTAAAAAGAGATAAGATAATCCTCTGACCATCCTCTAAATAGGACTTTATGAAGTACCTGATATTCTCATGTTTGAAGGCTGTTAGCCATTCATATTTATTATTTATCAATTTGTAAAGAGTAAATACCCTTGCTTAAAAGGTAAACAATGAAATATTCCCAAATAATTAGTTTTTATTTTAATTTTTTAAAAAATGTATACCTAATTAAAATGTATACATATACATTTGAAATGTATACCTCATTAATATGAAGTGCTGTTCCTGTTTTGGTTATGCATACCCACTAACTTCAGACATAGTGTAGGAGTTTAGCTCTCCATACAGTCTGTGGATATAGGTAGATGTCTTGAGAGTCTGATTCAAGTCACTTAATTTAGGGACTAACTGCACAATTCCTATATGCCACTCATCCGGAACTTGAAGACTCTGATCTTGAATAAAGAACTCAAAATTTGGTCTTTTAACCAAAAAAATGCAAAATCGTCTTTGAAAATGGAAGCTTCCAGTGGTAAGACCTTCAATATAGAAAACAAGATAAGTAAAAAAATGAGTAGGATCTGCATCTTCATACCATTCTAACTGTACAGAAGGTTACAACAGAAGTAACAAATTAATTACTTTACAGAAAAAAAAATAGTTTAACAAAGGAAGAAAACAAACTCAGGAAGCATGCAAAGCAAGCTCCTATGTTTTCTTGGGAGTGACGGAAAGGAAGAGACAGGAATGCAAATAAGCCCACTCTTGTGTCTCACAGCTATTGCTCCCATATTTTCAGGCTTCTGAAGTCTAATATAAATCTAAATTTCAAAAGAGTTTTACAGAAAACCTATTTGAAGAACACAAACACTCATCTATAACATTTTATCTTCATAAACATGTTATTCACATTTTTCAGGAAGTTTTATGCACACTGCACAGTTGTCTTTGAGGCAGGTGAAAAAGCAGGACAGTTGGTCAAGGCTGAGACTGAATTAGTGTACAAACAGGACTCAGCCAATCCATTTTGACTGCCACAGTAAACTTACTGGGCTCGTTTTCTAAGAAAACTCGTCCCCATTGTTTCTGACTAACCTTCTCCACCTCATCTTTCTGAGTGTGAATGAGGATGTCTCACTGCATTGTGGATAAGCCACAGTGAGCATTAATGCCACCATGGGCTGAAGATGACAACAAATGGGAAGTGACATGCTGACACCAAGATAGGAAGCACTGTGGAATAAATACACTCACTGGTCTCCAGGCATTCAACTGGGAAAACAAACCAGCACGTGACCAAACACTGCAGAAGAAAAGACCACTCCCAGCAACAGAGCTCCTGTCCCTCAGAAAAATTCTCTTGGATTTTTTTCTGGCAATAAAGGCTTGAGCTGCTTCAAATGAAATCCAGGCTCTCTAGATGTCGGGGTGGATTATCCTGACTTCATTTGGGCTATTGTCTTCATGCTGCCAGGTCAATGCACCCTACTTTGAAATATTTCAGGGCACCTACTACTAAATATCTTGTTTCTTCAGTATTTTGTCTGCATGACGGCAAGGGTGTTTGCTGATCAACAGCTAGAATCATAAGGTGAATTAGTCTAAGGAAACCATTATATATTGAAGTTCAGCTGGGTGCAATTGCAGCTCTCACTGTCATGTCACTTTATAACACTCACTATTCAGAGAGGAACATCAATCAGAATATTCTGATTACGTTAGTACATAACCCCAATGTAAAAGGGAGGCCTGTGTAAAGGAAAAAACAAACATATAGAGAAGTCAAGTGGCTGACTGAAGGCCACAGTAAGTCAGTAGCAGAGCCAAGAATATACTGCTCATACTCCAGGCTGTAGTACATATACCTAATACCAAATCTCCTGTTTCACCTAACACACTCATTGTAAGCCAAAAATTCTTCACTAGTAACAGTGTTTTAGCCTGATGCAATGAGAAAGGGCTGAACTATTAAATCTCTCTTTCTACAAATGCTTTGTGATCTAATAAAATGTTCAGACCACAACAATTATTCTCCAAGCAATAGGGCTAAATTTTAGTAAGTTCTCAGTGCTGCTGCTCGTGACTGAAATGATTATGCCTATTCCTTTTCTTAGCCCAAAGGCTGAGCTTAATCAAGAATTTTGCTGTACCAATGCATTAAACTCAGATGTAATAAATCTGAAACTATGACAGCATCTCTGAAACCAAGTCCTCAGGGCCTTTTTTTCCCCCCCTTAAAGAAAAAAAGTAGTGGGACCCACCAGGGGCATTAGTAGAGATTGAAAGTTATAAAGATGAAAACCATCATGGGAAGATCTCACAAAAACACTCGTGCCAGTTGCCACTAGGTCACATCAACAGAAATCTGTACTAAGACCACTTCAAATTCTTAACTGTTCCATACCGAAGTCTTTTATGCCTGAGCACTGTACTGAGATGATGTAAGAGCCCACAGCAAGTTTCATGAGGTATCAGTCATTTTAGCAACACTTAGAAACTAAGACATTAAAAATACACATTGCTTCTGTCTACTTTTGATATGGTGACATTTATACAAAAGGAAATAAAATTAGCAAGTTATTTTCATGTGCCAATCAATTTTAAACTTGAGCTTTCTGGTACAGTTTCACTTAATATTTTAACTATAGAAAGAATGACAAACCTCTTTTCTTCCACCTTCCTCCAGCCTCCCCTCAAATATATATCAAACCAAAAAAATACCCAATCAATTTAGTTCATCCTCTTGATGTGTGTATCAAAGCTACTACATGTCCATCTCTGCTAAGGAGACAGAGCTGTCAGGAGACTATGCATGAGAGCTTAAGTCTAGGTGCGCCCAAATAGCAAAATAAACCTACCGCAAGTGACATTCCAGAACAGTCATGAGACAAAACATAGACAAGGAGGACATAGGAGGAAGAAATAAAAATTAAAACATCCACACACAAACATTAGTAAAAAACATGGAGAAATGACCTTTTTTACAGTTGTACATTCATTAACAATTTTGCCTTTCCTAGAAGGAATCTAATCCTCCCAGTAGCCCTTGCTGGAGCTGTATACTGGACTCGAAAAAGTAAGCCTTGCCTGCAATGGAAATGGGTTTCAAGACTGAAAATCTAACCTTTTTTTCAACTCATCTCCCTCAGCTACATTTTTTGATAATCTACATATAAAGACAGTTTCTCATTTGACATTGTGTTCAGGGAAGTGGACATTTTGAAGCACAAATATTCTAACAGACAAAAATTTTATTCCCCTTTCTGTAATATCTATCATGTATAACTTCTGAGCTGACTGTGTCTCTATGTCTAATGGATCTTCAAGGATGCCAAGTTACATGGCTCTGTAATGATTTGGCATGGATGGGCAGGTCAGCATGAATAAAAGCAGGCCAGAAGTTCTCTTCAACAAAAAAACCCAGACTAAGAGAAAAATCATATTTCCAGGAGATGATACTTTCAATTTACCAAATGGCACTCCATTTCAACTTCATGTGCTTAGGGAACTAGGATCCTGCAATATGCCATGTGACTAGCAACTGCTGTTACGCACTCTTAGCTGAAGGCAGAAGTAATTAGCACTTGCAGGTTCAGGCCTAACAATGACTGAAGTAGGTTTTTCAGTTTTTGACAACATTAGTACTAGATGTTGCCCTTTATAATGGCATTAGATTTACATCTTACTCTTCAATTACTTTTTTAACAATTTGCTTCTTTGAAGAGCTAAAAGGCATTCTTATTATTCCCCTATTTTATGCCAGAGCCTCTAAAGTGCTTCAATTCTCTTAACTGAAATACGCTACATTTAGCATTGCCCTGAGTTCAGCTAGGTATATTAAAACCCGCACTGCTAAGTCACGATCAACTGTTAGAATAAAAAACATGTCATACAGAAAAAAATGACAGCCAAAATGTTGCATTAGGAATCAAGTTGGCAAAAGTTCCTGAATGCCAAGGACTTAAAAATCTGTACACTGTCAGACTGCTAGGAATGAATTTACAGTGCTAATTTAAGAACCTTTTAGCCTGGGTTTGAAATCCCAGAAAGTGAGGAGAGGTGGCTGGAGAGTTGGTGATTTACTTATTAAAGGTCTGACATTTACATCAACTGTGAATCTACCCTCCTTAGGTTTAACTGTGCAAAACAAAACATGCTAGTTAAATCCCAAAATATCTGGGCAAAAGTAGGTTTAAATAACTACACCAAGTATTTTGAATGGAATCATCTTAAAATACCTATCTGTGCAACATTTCAAAGTCTGAGCTCTTTTTGTAGACAAAAGTTGCAGGATTTAGCTTTTTATCAAAATTTCCCATTAAAAAGATATAAATGGAACTCAGTAATAATAAAATAATGTAATTTTGCATTTAAAATACTTATTTTTCAAGAATCCATGGTCATTTATCCAGGTCCTAATGAATA